>NC_080051.1:6815652-6983152 GCF_026212465.1 Amaranthus tricolor
ATTATTTTGTTGAAACGGATAGAATTGATAAAAAATAGTCAGATGCTTGAAATTACGTGCTAAGTTACGTTTTTAAGGTTTTTAAAGCGTTTTAGACAGTTTCACTCATAAAGTAGTTCAAACTTGGTTTATCTTATTGTGTTTAAATGGTTAGAATTTAAAATCATAGTCATATGGTTGAAATTACATGCTAAGTTGCGTTTTTAAGGTTTTTGAAACATTTTTGGCTCTTTCACGCTTAAAGTAGTACAAGCTTGGTTTGTTTAGCGTGAAACTATTTGGTTTATATTATTTTGTTAAAATGGTTAGAATTTAAAATGATAGTCTTATGCTTGAAATTACGTTCTAAGTTGCGTTTTGATGGTTTTTAAAGCGTTTTTTGCAATTTCACGCATAAAGTAGTTGAAGCTTGGTTTGTTTAGCATGAAACTATTTGGTTTATATTATTGTGTTAAAATGTTTAGAATTTAAAATCGTAGTCATATGCTTGAAATTACGTGTTAGGTTGCGTTTTTAAGTTTTTTAAAACATTTTTGGGAATTTCTCGCTTGAAGTAGTTAAACTTGGTTTGTTTTGCATTAAACTTGGCACAGAACACTATTTGATGTATATTACTGTGATGAAAAGGTTAGAAATGAGAACCATATTCATATGCTTAATATTACGTGCTGTGTTGCTTTTTTAAGGTTTTTAATGAGTTATTAGCACTTTCTCGCATAGAGTAGTTCAAACATGGTTTGTTCTGCATGAAACTTGGCATAGAACAGTATTAGATAGGTTTTAGTGTGTTAAAATGGTTAGAATTTAAAACAATAGCCATATGCTTGAAATTACGTGTTAAGTAGCGTTTTTAATGTTTTTTAAGCGTTTTTGACACTTTCTGACATAAAGTAGTTCAAAAATGGTTTTTTTTTACATGAAACTTGACACACAACACTATTTGAGATATATTATTGTGTTTAAATTAGTCATATGCTTGAATTACATTCTAAGTTAAATTTTTAAGGTTTTTTAACCGATTTTGACAGTTTCACACATAAAGTAGTTCAAACTTTGTTTGTTTTGCATGAAACTTGGCACATAACACTATTTGATATATATTATTTTTTTGAAATGGTTAGAATTAATGAAAAATAGTCAGATGCTTGAAATTACGTGCTAAGTTGTGTTTTTAAGGTTTTTAAAGCGTTTTTGGCAATTTCTCGCGTGAAGTAGTTCAAACTTGGCTTATTTTGCATGAAACTTGGCACACAACACTATTTGATATATATTACTGTGATCAAAAGGTTAGAAAGGAAAACCATAATCATATGCTTAAAATTACGTGCTAAGTTGCGTTTTTATGGTTTATAAAGCGTTATTAGCACATTCTCGCGTAGAGTAGTTAAAACTTGGTTTGTTCTGCAGGAAACTTGCCACAGAATAGTATTAGATAGATATTAGTGTGTTAAAATGGTTAGAATTTAATACAATAGCCATATGTTTGAAATTACGTGTTAAGTTGCTTTTTTAATGTTTTTTAAGCGTTTTAGGCACTTTCCCGCTTAAAGTAGTACAAGCTTGGTTTGTTTAGCATGAAACTATTTGGTTTATAATATTGTGTTAAAATGGTTAGAATTTAAAATCATAGTCATATGCTTAAAATTACATTCTAAGTTGCGTTTTTATAGTTTTTAAAGCGTTTTTGGCAATTTCACACATAAAGTAGTTCAAGCTTGGTTTGTTTTGCATGAAACTTGGCACACAACACTATTGGATATACATTACTGTGATGAAAAGGTTAGAAATGAAAACCATATTCTTATGCTTAAAATTACGTGCTAAGTTGCGTTTTTAAGGTTTATAGAGCGTTATTATCACTTTCTCACATAGAGTAGTTTAAACTTGGTTTGTTCTACATGAAACTTGGCAGAGAATAGTATTAGATAGATATTAGTGAGTTAAAATGGTTAGAATTTAAAATAATAGCCATATTCTTGAAATTACGTGTTAATTTGCATTTTCAAAGTTGTTTAAGCGTTTTTGGCACTTTCTCATATAAAGTAGTTCAAACATGGTTTGTGTTTCATGAAACTTGACACACAACCCTATTCGATATATACTATTGTGTTGAAATGGTTAGAATTTAAAAAAATAGTCATACGCTTGAATTACATGCTAAGTTGCGTTTTTTAAGGTTTTTAAAGCGTTTTCGACAGTTTCTCTCATAAAGTAGTTCAAAGTTGGTTTGTTTTGCATGAAGCTATTTGGTTTATATTATTGTGCTATATTGTTAGAATTTGAAATCATAGTCATATGCTTGAAATTACGTGCTAAGTTCCGTTTTTAAGATTTTTAAAACGTTTTTTGCACTTTCTCACATAAAGTAGTTCAAACTTGGTTCGTTTTGCATGAAACTTTGCACACAACACTGTTTGGAATATATTATTGTGTTGAAATATTTACAACTGAAAAAATATTGACACTTTCTCGCACAAAGTAGTTTAAACTTGGTTTGTTTTTAAATGAAACTTGACACACAACACTGTTCGATATATATTATTGTGTTGATGTGGTTAGAATTGAAAAAAATAGTCATACGCTTGAATTACATGCTAAGTTACGTTTTTAAGGTTTTTAAAGCGTTTTTTACAGTTTCGCTCATAAAGTAGTTTAAACTTAGTTTTTTTTGCATGAATCTTGGCACACAACATTATTTGATATATATTATTTTGTTGAAATGCATAGAATTGATAAAGAATAGTCAGATGCTTGAAATTAGGTGCTAAGTTGCGTTTTTAAGGATTTTTTAAAGCGTTTTTTGCATTTTTACGCATAAGGTAGTTCAAGCTTGGTTTGTTTAGCATGAAACTATTTGGTTTATCTTATTGTGTTAAAATGAAGAGAATTTAAAATCATAGTCATATGGTTGAAATTACATGCTAAGTTGCATTTTTAAGGTTTTTGAAACGTTTTTGGCTCTTTCACGCTTAAAGTAATACAACCTTGGTTTGTTTAGCGTTAAACTATTTGGTTTATATTATTTTGTTAAAATGGTTAAAATTTAAAATCATATTCATATGCTTGAAATTACGTTCTAAGTTGCGTTTTGATGGTTTTAAAGCGTTTTTGGCAATTTCACGCATCAAGTAGTTCAAGCTTGGTTTGTTTAAAATGAGACTATTTGGTTTATATTATTGTGTTAAAATGATTAGAATTTAAAAGCATAGTCATATGCTTGAAATTACGTGTTAGGTTGCGTTTTTAAGGCTTTTAAAGCATTTTTGGTAATTTCTCGCCTGAAGTAGTTAAACTTGGTTTGTTTTGCATGAAACTTGGCACACAACACTATTTGATGTATATTACTGTGATGAAAAGGTTAGAAATGAAAACCATATTCATATGCTTAAAATTACGTGCTCAGTTGTGTTTTTAAGGTTTTTAAAGCGTTATTAGCACTTTCTTGCATAGAGTAGTTAAAACATGGTTTGTTCTGCATGAAACGTGGCACAGAACAGTATTAGATAGATATTAGTGTGTTAAAATGGTTAGAATTTAAAACAATAGCCACATGCTTGAAATTACGTGTTATGTTGCGTTTTTAATGTTTTTAAAGCGTTTTTGGCACTTTCTCTCATAAAGTAGTTTAAACCTATATTGTTTTACATGAAACTTGACACACAACACTATTTGATATATTATTATGTTGAAATGCATTGAATTTAAAAAAATATTCATACGCTTGAATTACATGCTAAGTTGCGTTTTTAAGGTTTTTAAAGCGTTTTTTACAGTTTAACTCATAAAGTAGTTCAAACTTGGTTTGTTTTGCAAGAAACTTGGCACACAACACCATTTGATGTATTTTACTGTGATGAAAAGGTTAGAAATAAAAACTATATTCATATGCTTAAAATTACGTGCTCAGTTGCGTTTTTAAGGTTTTTAAAGCGTTATTACCACTTTCTTGCATAGAGTAGTTAAAACTTGGTTTGTTCTTCATGAAACTTGGCACATAACAGTATTAGATAGATATTAGTGTGTTAAAATGGTTAGAATTTAAAACATTAGGCATATGCTTGAAATTACGTGTTAAGTTGCGTTTTTAACGTTTTTAAAACGTTTTTGGCACTTTCTCGCATTAAGTAGTTCAAACCTGGTTTGTTATACATGAAACTTGACACACAACACTATTCGATATATATTATTATGTTGAAATGCATTGAATTTAAAAAAATAGTCATACGCTTGAATTACATGCTAAGTTACGTTTTTAAGGTTTTTAAAGCGTTTTAGACAGTTTCACTCATAAAGTAGTTCAAACTTGGTTTGTTTTGCATGAAACTTGTATTATTTTTTTGAAATGGTTAGAATTGATAAAAAATAGTCAGACGCTTTATATTACGTGCTAAGTTGTGTTTTTAAGGTTTTTAAAGCGTTATTGGCAATTTCACGCATAAAGTAGTTCAAGCCTTGTTTGATTAGCATGAAACTATTTGGTTTATATTATTGCGTTAAAATGGTTAGAATTTAAAATCATAGTAGTATGCTTAAAATTACGTGCTAAATTGCGTTTTTAAGATTTTTGAAACATTTTTGGCACTTTCTCGTACAAAATAGTGCAAACTTGGTTTGTTTTGCATGAAACTTTGCACACAACACTGTTTGGTATATATTATTCTGTTGAAATAGTTACAACTGAAAAAATAGATATGCTTGAAATGACGTGCGAAATTGGTTTTTTTAGGTCTTTAAAGCTTTTTGACACTTTCTCGCACAAAGAAGTTCAAACTTGATTTGTTTTAAATGAAACTTGACACACAACACTATTCGATATATATTATTGTGTTGAAGTGGTTAGAATTGAAAAAAATAGTCATACGCTTGAATTATATGCTAAGTTTCGTTTTTAAGGTTTTTAAAGCGTTTATGATAGTTTCACTCATAAAGTAGTTTAAACTTGGTTTTTTTTGAATGAAACTTGGCACACAATATTATTTGATATATATTATAATGTTGAAATGCATTGAATTTAAAAAAATAGTCATACGCTTAAATTACATGCTAAGTTGCATTTTTAAGGTTTTTAAAGCGTTTTTGACAGTTGCACTCATAAAGTAGTTCAAGCTTGGTTTGTTTTGCATGAAACTTGGCACACAACTCTATTTGATATATATTATTGTTTTTAAATGGTTAGAATTGATAAAAATAGTCAGATGCTTAAAAGTACGTGCTAAGTTGTGTTTTTAAGGTTTTTAAGGCGTTGTTGGCAATTTCACGCATAAAGTAGTTCCAGCTTAGTTTGTTTAGCATGAAACTATTTGGTTTATATTATTGTGTTAAAATGGTTAGAATTTAAAATCGTAGTCATATGCTTGAAATTACATGCTAAGTTGCATTTTTAAGATTTTTGAAACGTTTTTCGCAATTTTACGCATAAAGTAGTTTAAGCTTGGTTTGTTTAGAATGAAACTATTTGGTTTATATTATTGCGTTAAAATGGTTAGAATATAAAATCATAGTCATATGCTTGAAATTATGTGCTAAGTTACGTTTTAAAGATTTTTAAAACGTTTTTTGCACTTGCTCGCATAAAGTAGTGCAAATTTAGTTTGTTTTTCATGAAACTTTGCACATAACACTGTTTGGTATATACTATTGTGTTGAAATTGTTACAACTGAAAAAATATTGATATTCTTGAAATTACGTGCAAAGTTGCGTTTTTAGATTTTTAAAGCTTTTCTGGCACTTTCTCACACAAAGTAGTTCAAACTTGGTTTGTTTTAAATGAAACTTGACACACAACACTATTCGATATATATTAGTGTGTTGAAGTGGTTAGAATTGAAAAAAATAGTCATACGCTTGAATTACATGCTAAGTATCGTTTTTAAGGTTTTTAAAGCGTTTTTGACATTTTCACTCATAAAGAATAGTCTGATGCTTGAAATTACGTGCTAAGTTGAGTTTTTAAGGTTTTTTTAAAGCGTTTTGGCATTTTCACGCATAAGGTAGTTCAAGCTTAGTTTGTTTAGAATGAAACTATTTGGTTTATCTTATTGTGTTAAAATGGTTAGAATTTAAAATCATAGTCATATGGTTTAAATTACATGCTAAGTTGCATTTTTAAGATTTTTGAAACGTTTTTGGCTCTTTCACGCTTAAAGTAGTACAACCTTGGTTTGTTTAGCGTGAAACTATTTGTTTTATATTATTTTGTTAAAATGGTTAGAATTTAAAATCATAGTCATATGCTTGAAATTACGTTCTAAGTTGCGTTTTGATGGTTTTTAAAGTTTTTTTGGCAATTTCACGCATAAAGTAGTTCAAACTTGGTTTGTTTAGAATGCAACTATTTGGTTTATATTATTGTGTTAAAATGGTTAGAATTTAAAATCATAGTCATATGCTTGAAATTACGTGCTAGGTTGTGTTTTTAAGGTTATTAAAGCATTTTTGGCAATTTCTGGCATGAAGTAGATAAACTTGGTTTGTTTTGCAAGAAACTTGGCACACAACACTATTTTATTTATATTACTGTGATGAAAAGGTTAAAATTACGTGCTCAGTTGCGTTTTTAAGGTTTTTAAAGCGTTATTAGCACTTTCGTGCATAGAGTAGTTAAAACATGGTTTGTTCTGCATGAAACTTGGGACATAACTGTACTAGATAGATATTAGTGTTTTAAAATGGTTAGAATTTAAAATAATAGCCATATGCTTGAAATTACGTGTTAAGTTGCGTTTTTAATGTTTTTAAAGCGTTTTTGGTACTTTCTCGCATAAAGTTGTTCAAACCTGGTTTGTTTTACATGAAACTTGACACACAACACTATTTGATATATATTATTATGTTGAAATGCATTGAATTTAAAAAAATAGTCATACGCTAGAATTACATGCTAAGTTGCGTTTTTAAGGTTTTTAAAGCGTTTTTGACAGTTTCACTCATAAAGTACTTCAAACTTTGTTTGTTTTGCATGAAACTTGGCACACAACTCTATTTGATATATATATATATTTTTGAAATGGTTAGAGTTGATAAAAAAAAGTCAGATGCTTGAAATTACGTGCTAAGTTGTGTTTTTAAGGTTTTTAATGCGTTGTTGGCAATTTCACGCATAAAGTAGTTCCATCTTGGTTTGTTTAGCATGAAACTATTTGATTTATATTATTGCGTTAAAATGGTTAGTATTTAAAATCATAGTCATATGCTTGAAATTACGTGCTAAGTTGCGTTTTTAAGATTTTAAAAACGTTTTTGGCACTTTCTCGCATAAAGTAATGCAAACTTGGTTTGTTTTGCATGAAACTTTGCACACAACACTGTTTGGTATATATTATTGTGTTGAAATAGTTACAACTGAAAAAATATTGATATGCTAGTAATTACGTGCGAAGTTGCTTTTTTAGGTTTTTAAGGCTTTTTTGGCATTTTCTCGCTCAAAGTAGTTCAAACTTGGTTTGTTTTAAATGAAACTTGACACACAACACTATTCGATATATATTATTGTGTTGAAATGGTTAGAATTGAATAAAATAGTCATACGCTTGATTTACATGCTAAGTTTCGTTTTTAAGGTTTTTAATGCGTTCTTGACAGTTTCACTCATAAAATAGTTTAAACTAGGTTCTTTTTGCCTGAAACTTGGCACACAACATTATTTGATATATATTATTTTGTTGAAATGCATAGAATTGATAAAGAATAATCAGATGCTTGAAATTACGTGCTAAGTTGCGTTTTTAAGGTTTTTAAATCGTCTTTGGCATTTTCACGCATAAGGTAGTTCAAGCTTGGTTTGTTTAGCATGAAACTATTTGGTTTATCTTATTGTGTTAAAATGGTTAGAATTTAAAATCATAGTCATATGCTTGATATTACGTGCTAAGTTGCGTTTTTAAGGTTATTAAAACATTTTTGGTACTTTCTAGCATAAAGTAGTGCAAACTGTGTTTGTTTTGCATGAAACTTTGCATACAACACTGTTTGGTATATATTATTGTGTTGAAATAGTTACAACTGAAAAAATATTGATATGCTTGAAATTACGTGCGAAGTTGCTTTTTTAGGTTCTTTATTCAAAGTTTTTTTGGCACTTTCTCGCACAAAGTAGTTCAAACTTTGTTTGTTTTAAATGAAACTTGACACAACACTATTTGATATATATTATTGTGTTGTAATGGTTAGAATTGAATAAAATAGTCATAAGCTTGAATTTCACGCATAAAGTAGTTTAAGCTTGGTTTGTTTAGCATGAAACTATTTGGTTTATCATATTGTGTTAAAATGGTTAGAATTTAAAATCATAGTCATATGATTGAAATTACATGCTAAGTTGCATTTTTAAGGTTTTAGAAACGTTTTTGGCTCTTTCACGCTTAAAGTAGTTAAGCTTGGTTTGTTTAGCGTCAAACTATTTGGTTTATACTATTTTGTTAAAATGGTTAGAATTAAAATCATAGTCATATGCTTGAAATTACGTTTTAAGTTGCGTTTTGATGGTTATTAAAGCGTTTTTGGAAAATTCACGCATAAAGTAGTTCAAGCTTGGTTTGATTAGAATGAAACTATTTGGTTTATATTATTGTGTTCAAATGGTTAGAATTTAAAATCATAGTCAAGTGCTTGAAATTACGTGCTAGGTTGTGTTTTTAATGTTTTTTAATTGTTTTGGGCACTTTCTCACATAAAGTAGTTCAAACTTGTTTTGTTTTGCATGAAACTTACACACAACACTATTTGATATATATTATTGTGTTGAAATGGTTAGAATTTAAAAAAATAGTCTTACGATTATATTACATGCTAAGTTGCAGTTTTAAGGTTTCTTAAGCTTTTTTGACAGTTTCACTCATAAAGTAGTTCAAACTTTGTTTGTTTTGCATGAAACTTGGCACATAAAACTATTTGATATATATTACTTTTTTGAAATGGTTAGATAAAAAATAGTCAGATGCTTGAAATTACGTGCCAAGTTGTGACTTTAAGGTTTTTAAAGCGATGTTGGCAATTTCACGCATAAAGTAGTTACAGCTTGGTTTGTTTAGCATGAAAATATTTGGTTTATATTATTGTGTTAAAATGGTTAGAATTTAAAATCATAGTCATATGGTTGAAATTACGTGCTAAGTTGCGTTTTTAAGGTTTTTAAAGCGTTATTGACAGTTTCACTCATAAAGTAGTTTAAACTTGGTTTTTTTTGCCTGAAACTTGGCACACAACATTATTTGATATATATTATTTTGTTGAAATGCATAGAATTGAAAAAAAATACTCAGATGCTTGAAATTACGTGCTAAGTTGCGTTTTTAAGGTTTTTGAAACATTTTTGGCTATTTCACGCTTAAAGTAGTACAAGCTTGGTTTCTTTAGCGTGAAACTATTTGGTTTACATTATTTTGTTAAAATGGTTAGAATTTAAAATCATAGTCATATGCTTGAAATTACGTTTTAAGTTGCGGTTTGATGGTTTTTAAAACTTTTTGGCAAATTCACGCATAAAGTAGTTCAAGCTTGGTTTATTTAGAATGAAACTATTTGGTTTATATTATTGTGTTAAAATGGTTAGAATTTAAAATCGTAGTCATATGCTTGAAATTACGTGCTAGCTTGCGTTTTTAAGGTTTTTAAAGTATGTTTGGCAATTTCTTGCATGAAGTATTTAAACTTGGTTTGTTTTGCATGAAACTTGTCACACAACACTATTTGATGTAGTTAGAAATGAAAACCATATTCATATGCTTAAAATTACGTGCTCAGTTGCGTTTTTAAGGTTTTTAAAGCGTTATTAGCACTTTCTCGCATAGAGTAGTTAAAACATGGTTTGTTCTGCATGAAACTTGGCACAGAACAGTATTAGATAGATATTAGTGTGTTAAAATGGTTAGAATTTAAAAGAAAAGCCATACGCTTGAAATTACGCGTTAAGTTGCGTTTTTAATGTTTTTAAAGCATTTTTGGCATTTTCTCGCATAAAGTAGTTCAAACATGGTTTGTTTTACATGAAACTTGACACACAACACTATTTGGTATATATTATTATGTTGAAATGCATTGAATTTAAAAAAATAGTCATACGCCAGAATTAGATGATAAGTTGCGTTTGTAAGGTTCTTAAAGTACTTTTGATAGTTTCACTCATTAAGTACTTCAAACTTGGTTTATTTTGCATGAAACTTGGCACAAAACTCTATTTGATATATATTATTTTTTTGAAATGGTTAGAATTGATAAAAAATAGTAAGATGCTTGAAATTACGTGCTAAGTTGTGTTTTTAAGGTTTTTAAAGTGTTGTTGGAAATTTCACGCATAAAGTTGTTCAAGCTTGGTTTGTTTAGCATGAATCTATTTGGTTTATTGTGTTAAAATAGTTGGAATTTAAAATCATAGTCATATGCTTGAAATTACGTTCTAAGTTGCGTTTTGATGTTTTTAAAGCGTTTTTGGCAATTTTACGCATAAGGTAGTTCAAGATTGGTTTGTTTAGCAGGAAACTATTTGGTTTATATTATTGCGTTAAATTGGTTAGAATTTAAAATCTTAATCATATGCTTTAAATTACGTGCTAAGTTGCGTTTTTAAGATTTTTAAAACGTTTTTGGCACTTTCTCGCATAAATTAGTGCAAACTTGGTTTGTTTTGCATGAAACTTTGCACACAACACTGTTTGGTATATATTATTGTGTTGAAATAGTTACAACTGAAAAAATATTGATATGCTAGTAATTACGTGCGAAGTTACTTTTTTAGGTTTTTAAGGCTTTTTTGGCACTTTCTCGCACAAAGTAGTTCAAACTTGGTTTGTTTTAAATGAAACTTCACACACAACACTATTTGATATATATTATTGTGTTGAAATGGTTAGAATTGAATAAAACAGTCATACGCTTGAATTACATGCTAAGTTGCGTTTTTAAGGTTTTTAATGCGTTCTTGACAATTTAACTCATAAAGTAGTTTAAATTGGTTTTTTTTTGCCTGAAACTTGGCACACAACATTATTTGATATATATTATTTTGTTGAAATGCATAGAATTGAAAAAAAAAATAGTCAGATGCTTGAAATTACGTGCTTAGTTGCGTTTTAAGGTTTTTTTAAAGCGTTTTTGGTATTTTCACGCATAAGGTAGTTCAAGCATGCTTTGTTTAGCATGAAACTATTTGGTTTATCTTATTGTGTTAAAATGGTTAGAATTTAAAATCATAGTCATATGCTTGAAATTACGTGCTAAGTTGCGGTTTTAAGATTTTTAAAATGTTTTTGGCACTTTCTCACATAAAGTAGTTCAAACTTGGTTTGTTTTGCATGAAACTTGACACACCACACTATTTGATATATATTATTCTGTTGAAATTGTTATAATTGAAAAAATAGCAATAAGCTTGAATTACATGCTAAGTTGCGTTTTTAAGGTTTTTAAAGCGTTTTTGACAGTTTCACTCAAAAAGTAGTTCAATCTAGGTTTTTTTTGCCTGAAACTTGCCACACAACATTATTTGATATATACTATTTTGTTAGAATGCATAGAATTGAAAAAAAATAGTCAGATGCTTGAAATTAGATGCTAAGTTGCGTTTTTAAGGTTTTTTTTTAAGTGTTTTTGGCATTTTCACGCATAAGGTAGTTCAAGCTTGGTTTGTTTAGCATGAAACTATTTGGTTTATCTTATTGTGTTAAAATGGTTAGAATTTAAAATCATAGTCATATGGTTGAAATTACATGCTAAGTTGCGTTTTTAAGGTTTTTGAAACGTTTTTGGATCTTTCACGCTTAAAGTAGTACAAGCTTGGTTTGTTTAGCGTGAAACTATTTGGTTTATATTATTTTGTTAAAATGCTTAGAATTTAAAATCATAGTCATATGCTTGAAATTACGTTTTAAGTTGCGTTTTGATTGTTTTTAAAGCGTTTTTGGCAAATTCACGCATAAAGTAGTTCAAGCTTGGTTTGTTTATAATGAAACTATTTGGTTTATATTATTGTGTTCAAATGGTTAGAATTTGAAATCGTAGTCATATGCTTGAAATTACGTGCTAGGTTGCGTTTTTAAGGTTTTTAAATTATTTTTGGAAATTTCTCGGATGAAGTAGTTAAACTTGGTTTGTTTCGCATGAAACTTGGCACACACAACACTATTTGATGTATATTACTGTGATGAAAAGGTTAGAAATGAAAACCATATTCATATGCTTAAAATTACGTGCTCAGTTGCGTTTTTAAGGTTTTTAAAGCGTTATTAGCACTTTCTCGCATAGAGTAGTTAAAACATGGTTTGTTCTGCATGAAACTTGGCACAAAACAGTATTAGATGGGTATTAGTGTGTTAAAATGGTTAGAATTTAAAACAATATCCATATGCTTGAAATTACATGTTAAGTTGCGTTTTTAATGTTTTCTAAGCGTTTTTGGAACTTTCTCACTTAAAGTAGTTCAAACTTGATTTGTTATGCATGAAACTTGACACACAACACTACTTGATATATATTATTGTGTTGAAATGGTTAGAATTTAAAAAATAGTCATACGCTTGAATTACATGTTAAGTTGCGTTTTTAAGGTTGTTTAAGCTTTTTTGACAGTTTCACTCATAAAGTAGTTCAAACTTTGTTTGTTTTGCATGAAACTTGGCACATAACACTATTTGATATATATTATTTTTTTGAAATGGTTAGAATTGATAAAAAATAGTCAGATGCTTGAAATTACGTGCCAAGTTTTGATTTTAAGGTTTTTAAAGCGATGTTGGCAATTTCACGCATAAAGTAGTTCCAGCTTGGTTTGTTTAGCATGAAACTATTTGGTTTATATTATTGTGTTAAAATAGTTAGAATTAAAATTCATAGTCATATGCTTGAAATTACGTACTAAGTTGCGGTTTTAAGATTTTTAAAATGTTTTTGGCACTTTCTCGCATAAAGTAGTTCAAACTTGGTTTGTTTTGCATGAAACATGACACACCACACTATTTGATATATATTATTCTGTTGAAATTGTTAGAATTGAAAAAATAGCCATACGCTTGAATTAAAGACTAAGTTGCGTTTTTAAGGTTTTTTAAGCGTTTTTGACAGTTTCACTCATAAAATAGTTCAATCTTGGTTTTTTTTGCCTGAAACTTGGCATACAATATTATTTGATATATATTATTTTGTTGAAATGCATAGAATTTAAAAAAAATAGTCAGATGCTTGAAATTACGTGCTAAGTTGCGTTTTTAAGGTTTTTTTAAAGCGTTTTTGGCATTTTCACGCATAAAATAGTTCAAGCTTTGTTTGTTTAGAATGAAACTATTTGGTTTATATTATTGTGTTAAAATGGTTAGAATTTAAAATCATAGTCATATGCTTGAAATTACGTGCTAGGTTGCGTTACTAAGGTTTTAAAAGTATTTTTGGCAATTTCTCGCATAAAGTAGTAAAACTTGGTTTCTTTTGCATGAAACTTGGCACACAACACTGTTTGATGTATATTACTGTGATGAAAAGGTTAGAAATGAAAACCATATTCATATGCTTAAAATTACGTGCTCAGTTGCGTTTTTAAGGTATTTAAAGCGTTATTAGCACTTTCTCGCATAGAGTAGTTCAAACATGGTTTGTTCTGCATGAAACTTGGCTCAGAATAGTATTAGATAGGTATTAGTGTGTTAAAATGGTTAGAATTTAAAACAATAGCCATATGTTTGAAATTCAGTGTTAAGTTGCGTTTTTGATGTTTTTTAAGCGTTTTTGGCACTTTCTCACATAAAGTAGTTCAAACTTGTTTTGTTTTGCATGAAAGTTGACACGCAACACTATTTGATATCTATTATTGTGTTGAAATGGTTAGAATTTAAAAAAAATTGTCATACGCTTGTATTACATGCTATGTTGCGTTTTTTAGGTTTTTTATGATTTTTTGACAGTTTCACTCATAATGTAGTTCCAGCTTGGTTTGTTTAGCATGAAACTATTTGGTTTATATTATTGTGTTAAAATGGTTAGAATTTAAAATCATAGTCCTATGCTTGAAATTACGTGCTAAGTTGTGGTTTTAAGATTTTTAAAATGTTTTTGGCACTTTCTCGCATAAAGTAGTTCAAACTTGGTTTGTTTTGCATGAAACTTTAAACACCACACTATATGATATATATTATTCTGTTGAAATTGTTAGAATTGAAAAAATAGCCATACGCTTGAATTAAAGGCTAAGTTGCGTTTTTAAGGTTTTTAAAGCGTTTTTGACAATTTCACTCATAAATTAGTTCAATCTTGGTTTTTTATCCCTGAAACCTTGCACACAACATTATTTGATATATATTATTTTGTTGAAATGCATAGAATTGAAAAAAAAATAGTCATATGCTTGAAATTACGTGCTAAGTTGCGTTTGTAAGGTTTTTTTAAAGCGTTTTTGGTATTTTCACGCTTAAGGTAGTTCAAGCTTGGTTTGTTTAGCATGAAACTATTTGGTTTATCTTATTGTGTTAAAATGGTTAGAATTTAAAGTCATAGTCATATGCTTGAAATTACGTGCTAAGTTGCGGTTTTAAGATTTTTAAAATGTTTTTGGCACTTTCTCGCATAAAGTAGTTCAAACTTGGTTTGTTTTGCATGAAACTTGACACACCACACTATTTGATATATATTATTCTGTTGAAATTGTTAGAATTGAAAAAATAGCCATACGCTTGAATTAAAGGCTATGTTGCGTTTTTAAGGTTTTTAAAGCGTTTTTGACAGTTTCACTCATAAAATAGTTCAATCTTGGTTTTTTTTGCCTGAAACTTGGCATACAATATTATTTGATATATATTATTTTGTTGAAATGCATAGAATTTAAAAAAAATAGTCAGATGCTTGAAATTACGTGCTAAGTTGTGTTTTTAAGGTTTTTTTAAAGCGTTTTTGGTATTTTCACGCATAAAATAGTTCAAGCTTGGTTTGTTTAGAATGAAAGTATTTGGTTTATATTATTGTGTTAAAATGGTTAGAATTTAAAATCATAGTCATATGCTTGAAATTACGTGCTAGGTTGCGTTATTAAGGTTTTAAAAGTATTTTTGGCAATTTCTCGCATAAAGTAGTAAAACTTGGTTTGTTTTGCATGAAACTTGGCACACAACACTGTTTGATGTATATTACTGTGATGAAAAGGTTAGAAATGAAAACCATATTCATATGCTTAAAATTACGTGCTCAGTTGCGTTTTTAAGGTATTTAAAGCGTTATTAGCACTTTCTCGCATAGAGTAGTTCAAACATGGTTTGTTCTGCATGAAACTTGGCTCAGAATAGTATTAGATAGGTATTAGTGTGTGAAAATGGTTAGAATTTAAAACAATAGCCATATGTTTGAAATTCAGTGTTAAGTTGCGTTTTTAATGTTTTTTAAGCGTTTTTGGCACTTTCTCACATAAAGTAGTACAAACTTGTTTTGTTTTGCATGAAAGTTGACACGCAACACTATTTGATATATATTATTGTGTTGAAATGGTTAGAATTTAAAAAAAATTGTCATACGCTTGTATTACATGCTATGTTGCGTTTTTTAGGTTTTTTATGATTTTTTGACAGTTTCACTCATAATGTAGTTCCAGCTTGGTTTGTTTAGCATGAAACTATTTGGTTTATATTATTGTGTTAAAATGGTTAGAATTTAAAATCATAGTCGTATGCTTGAAATTACGTGCTAATTTGTGGTTTTATGATTTTTAAAATGTTTTTGGCACTTTCTCGCATAAAGTAGTTCAAACTTGGTTTGTTTTGCATGAAACTTGAAACACCACACTATATGATGTATATTATTCTGTTGAAATTGTTAGAATTTAAAAAATAGCCATACGCTTGAATTAAAGGCTAAGTTGCGTTTTTATGGTTTTTAAAGCGTTTTTGACAATTTCACTCATAAATTAGTTCAATCTTGGTTTTTTTTCCCTGAAACTTGGCACACAACATTATTTGATATATATTATTTTGTTGAAATGCATAGAATTGAAAAAAAAATAGTCAGATGCTTGAAATTATGTGCTAAGTTGCGTTTGTAAGGTTTTTTTAAAGCGTTTTTGCTATTTTCACGCTTAAGGTAGTTCAAGCTTGGTCTGTTTAGCATGAAACTATTTGGTTTATCTTATTGTGTTAAAATGGTTAGAATTTAAAGTCATAGTCATATGCTTGAAATTACGTGCTAAGTTGCGGTTTTAAGATTTTTAAAATGTTTTTGGCACTTTCTCGCATAAAGTAGTTCAAACTTGGTTTGTTTTGCATGAAACTTGACACACCACACTATTTGATATATATTATTCTAATGAAATTGTTAGAATTGAAAAAATAGCCATAATCTTGAATTACATGCTAAGTTGCGTTTTTAAGGTTTTTAAAGCATTTTTGACAGTTTCACTCAAAAAGTAGTTCAATCTAGGTTTTTTTTTGCCTGAAACTTGCCACACAACATTATTTGATATATACTATTTTGTTAAAATGCATAGAATTGAAAACAAATAGTCAGATGCTTGAAATTAGGTGCTAAGTTTCGTTTTTATGTTTTTTTAAAGTGTTTTTGGCATTTTCACGCATAAGGTAGTTCAAGCTTGGTTTGTTTAGCATGAAACTATTTGGTTTATCTTATTGTGTTAAAATGGTTAGAATTTAAAATCATAGTCATATGGTTGAAATTACATGCTAAGTTGCGTTTTTAAGGTTTTTGAAACGTTTTTGGATCTTTCACGCTTAAATTATTACAAGCTTGGTTTGTTTAGCGTGAAACTATTTGGTTTATATTATTTTGTTAAAATGGTTAGAATTTAAAATCATAGTCATATGCTTGAAATTACGTTTTAAGTTGCGTTTTGATTGTTTTTAAAGCGTTTTTGGCAAATTCACGTATAAAGTTGTTCAAGCTTGGTTTGTTTATAATGAAACTATTTGGTTTATATTATTGTGTTCAAATGGTTAGAATTTAAAATCTTAGTCATATGCTTGAAATTACGTGCTAGGTTGCGTTTTTAAGGTTTTTAAATTATTTTTGGCAATTTCTCGCATGAAGTAGATAAACTTGGTTTGTTTCGCATGAAACTTGGCACACACAACACTATTTGATGTATATTACTGTGATGAAAAAGTTAGAAATGAAAACCATATTCATATGCTTAATATTAGGTGCTCAATTGCGTTTTTAAGGTTTTTAAAGCATTATTAGCACTTCGTCGCATAGAGTAGTTAAAACATGGTTTGTTCTGCATTAAACTTGGCACAAAACAGTATTAGATGGGTATTAGTGTGTTAAAATGGTTAGAATTTAAAACAATATCCATATGCTTGAAATTACGTGTTAAGTTGCGTTTTTAATGTTTTTTAAGCGTTTTTGGCACTTTCTCACTTAAAGTAGTTCAAACTTGTTTTGTTTTGCATGAAACTTGACACACAACACTATTTGATATATATTATTGTGTTGAAATGGTTAGAATTTTAAAAAAATAGTCATACGCTTGAATTACATGCTAAGTTGCGTTTTTAAGGTTGTTTGTTTTGCATGAAACTTTGTTTGTTTTGCATGAAACTTGGTACATAACACTATTTGATATATATTATTTTTTTGAAATGGTTAGAATTGATAAAAAATCGTCAGATGCTTGAAATTACGTGCTAAGTTGCGATTTTAAGATTTTTAAAATGTTTTTGGCACTTTCTCGCATAAAGTAGTTCAAACTTGGTTTGTTTTGCATGAAACTAGACACACCACACTATTTGATATATATTATTCTGTTGAAATTGTTAGAATTGAAAAAATAGCCATACGCTTGAATTAAAGGCTAAGTTTCGTTTTTAAGGTTTTTAAAGCGTTTTTGACAGTTTCACTCAAAAAGTAGTTCAATCTTGGTTTTTTTTTGCCTGAAACTTGGCACACAACATTATTTGATATATATTATTTTGTTGAAATGCATAGAATTGAAAAAAAATAGTCAGATGCTTGAAATTACGTGCTAAGTTGCGTTTTTAAGGTTTTTTTAAAGCGTTTTTGGCATTTTCGCGCATAAAATAGTTCAAGCTTGGTTTGTTTAGAATGAAACTATTTGGTTTATATTATTGTGTTAAAATGGTTAGAATTTAAAATCATAGTCATATGCTTGAAATTACGTGCTAGGTTGCGTTATTAAGGTTTTTAAAGTATTTTTGGCAATTTCTCGCATGAAGTAGTAAAACTTGGTTTGTTTTGCATGAAACTTGGCACACAACACTGTTTGATGTATATTACTGTGATGAAAAGGTTAGAAATGAAAACTATATTCATATGCTTAAAGTTACGTGCTCAGTTGCGTTTTTAAGGTATTTAAAGCGTTATTAGCACTTTCTCACATAGAGTAGTTCAAACATGGTTTGTTATGCATGAAACTTGGATCAGAACAGTATTAGATATGTATTAGTGTGTTAAAATGGTTATAATTTAAAACAATAGCCATATGCTTGAAATTACGTGTTAAGTTGCGTTTTTAATGTTTTTTAAGTGTTTTTGGCACTTTCTCACATAAAGTAGTTGAAACTTGTTTTGTTTTGCATGAAACTTGACACACAACACTATTTGATATATATTATTGTGTTGAAATGGTTAGAATTTAAAAAAAATAGTCATACGCTTATATTACATGCTATGTTGCGTTTTTAAGGTTTTTTATGCTTTTTTGACAGTTTCACTCATAAAGTAGTTCCAGCTTGGTTTGTTTAGCATGAAACTATTTGGTTTATATTATTGTGTTAAAATGGTTAGAATTTAAAATCATAGTCCTATGCTTGAAATTACGTGCTAAGTTGTGGTTTAAAGATTTTTAAAACGTTTTTGGCACTTTCTCGCATAAAGTAGTTCAAACTTGGTTTATCTTGCATGAAACTTGACACACCACACTATTTGATATATATTATTCTGTTGAAATTGTTAGAATTGAAAAAATAGCCATACGCTTGAATTACAGGCTATGTTGCGTTTTTAGGGTTTTTAAAGTAGTTTTTGACAGTTTCACTCATAAAGTAGTTTAATCTTGGTTTTTTTTCCCTGAAACTTGGCACACAACATTATTTTATATATATTATTTTGTTGAAATGCATAGAGTTGAAAAAATTAGTCAGATGCTTGAAATTACGTGCTAAGTTGCGTTTTTAAGGTTTTTTTAAAGCGTTTTTGGCATTTTCACGCATAAGGTAGATAAAGCTTGGTTTGTTTAGCATGAAACTATTTGGTTTATCTTATTGTGTTAAAATGGTTAGAATTTAAAATCATAGTCATATGTTTGAAATTACGTGCTAAGTTGCGGTTTTAAGATTTTTAAAATGTTTTTGGCACTTTCTCGCATAAAGTAGTTCAAACTTGGTTTGTTTTGCATGAAACTTGACACACCACACTATTTGATATATATTATTCTGTTGAAATTGTTAGAATTGAAAAAATAGCCATACGCTTGAATTACATGCTAAGTTGAGTTTTTAAGGTTTTTAAAGCGTTTTTGACAGTTTCACTCAAAAAGTAGTTCAATCTAGGTTTTTTTTGCCTGAAACTTGCCACACAACATTATTTGATATATAATATTTTTTTAAAATGCATAGAATTGAAAAAAATAGTCATATGCTTGAAATTAGGTGCTAAGTTGCGTTTTTAAGGTTTTTTTAAAGTGTTTTTGGCATTTTCACGCATAAGGTAGTTCAAGCTTGGTTTGTTTAGCATGAAACTATTTGGTTTATCTTATTGTGTTAAAATGGTTAGAATTTAAAATCATAGTCATATGGTTGTAATTACATGCTAAGTTGCGTTTTTAAGGTTTTTGAAACGTTTTTGGATCTTTCACGCTTAAAGTAGTACAAACTTGGTTTGTTTAGCGTGAAACTATTTGGTTTATATTATTTTGTTAAAATGGTTAGAATTTAAAATCATAGTCATATAGTTGAAATTACGTTTTAAGTTGCGTTTTGATTGTTTTTAAAGCGTTTTTGGCAAATTCACGCATAAAGTAGTTCAAGCTTGGTTTGTTTATAATGAAACTATTTGGTTTATATTATTGTGTTCAACTGGTTAGAATTTGAAATCATAGTCATATGCTTGAAATTACGTGCTAGGTTGCGTTTTTAAGGTTTTTAAATTATTTTTGGAAATTTCTCCGATGAAGTAGTTAAACTTGGTTTGTTTCGCATGAAACTTGGCACACACAACACTATTTGATGTATATTACTGTGATGAAAAGGTTAGAAATGAAAACCATATTCATATGCTTAAAATTACGTGCTCAGTTGCGTTTTTAAGGTTTTTAAAGCGTTATTAGCACTTTCTCGCATAGAGTAGTTAAAACATGGTTTGTTCTGCATTAAACTTGGCACAAAACAGTATTAGATGGGTATTAGTGTGTTAAAATGGTTAGAATTTAAAACAATATCCATATGCTTGAAATTACATGTTAAGTTGCGTTTTTAATATTTTCTAAGCGTTTTTGGCAGTTTCTCACTTAAAGTAGTTCAAACTTGTTTTGTTTTGCATGAAACTTGACACACAACACTATTTGATATATATTATTGTGTTGAAATGGTTAGAATTTAAAAAATAGTCATACGCTTGAATTACATGTTAAGTTGCGTTTTTAAGGTTGTTTAAGCTTTTTTGACAGTTTCACTCATAAAGTAGTTCAAACTTTGTTTGTTTTGCATGAAACTTGGCACATAACACTATTTGATATATATTATTTTTTTGAAATGGTTAGAATTGATAAAAAATAGTCAGATGCTTGAAATTACGTGCCAAGTTTTGATTTTAAGGTTTTTAAAGCGATGTAGGCAATTTCACGCATAAAGTAGTTCCAGCTTGGTTTGTTTAGCATGAAACTATTCGGTTTATATTATTGTGTTAAAATGGTTAGAATTTAAATCATAGTCATATGCTTGAAATTACGTGCTAAGTTGCGGTTTTAAGATTTTTAAAATGTTTTTGGCACTTTATCGCATAAAGTAGTTCAAACTTGGTTTGTTTTGCATGAAACTTGACACACCACACTATTTGATATATATTATTCTGTTGAAATTGTTAGAATTGAAAAAATAGCCATACGCTTGAATTACATGCTAAGTTGAGTTTTTAAGGTTTTTAAAGCGTTTTTGACAGTTTCACTCAAAAAGTAGTTCAATCTAGGTTTTTTTTGCCTGAAACTTGCCACACAACATTATTTGATATATAATATTTTTTTAAAATGCATAGAATTGAAAAAAATAGTCATATGCTTGAAATTAGGTGCTAAGTTGCGTTTTTAAGGTTTTTTTAAAGTGTTTTTGGCATTTTCACGCATAAGGTAGTTCAAGCTTGGTTTGTTTAGCATGAAACTATTTGGTTTATCTTATTGTGTTAAAATGGTTAGAATTTAAAATCATAGTCATATGGTTGAAATTACATGCTAAGTTGCGTTTTTAAGGTTTTTGAAACGTTTTTGGATCTTTCACGCTTAAAGTAGTACAAACTTGGTTTGTTTAGCGTGAAACTATTTGGTTTATATTATTTTGTTAAAATGGTTAGAATTTAAAATCATAGTCATATAGTTGAAATTACGTTTTAAGTTGCGTTTTGATTGTTTTTAAAGCGTTTTTGGCAAATTCACGCATAAAGTAGTTCAAGCTTGGTTTGTTTATAATGAAACTATTTGGTTTATATTATTGTGTTCAACTGGTTAGAATTTGAAATCATAGTCATATGCTTGAAATTACGTGCTAGGTTGCGTTTTTAAGGTTTTTAAATTATTTTTGGAAATTTCTCCGATGAAGTAGTTAAACTTGGTTTGTTTCGCATGAAACTTGGCACACACAACACTATTTGATGTATATTACTGTGATGAAAAGGTTAGAAATGAAAACCATATTCATATGCTTAAAATTACGTGCTCAGTTGCATTTTTAAGGTTTTTAAAGCGTTATTAGCACTTTCTCGCATAGAGTAGTTAAAACATGGTTTGTTCTGCATGAAACTTGGCACAAAACAGTATTAGATGGGTATTAGTGTGTTAAAATGGTTAGAATTTAAAACTATATCCATATGCTTGAAATTACATGTTAAGTTGCGTTTTTAATATTTTCTAAGCGTTTTTGGCAGTTTCTCACTTAAAGTAGTTCAAACTTGTTTTGTTTTGCATTAAACTTGACACACAACACTATTTGAGATATATTATTGTGTTGAAATTGTTAGAATTTAAAAAATAGTCATACGCTTGAATTACATGTTAAGTTGCGTTTTTAAGGTTGTTTAAGCTTTTTTGACAGTTTCACTCATAAATTAGTTCAAACTTTGTTTGTTTTGCATAAAACTTGGCACATAACACTATTTGATATATATTATTTTTTTGAAATGGTTAGAAATGATAAAAAATAGTCAGATGCTTGAAATTACGTGCCATGTTTTGATTTTAAGGTTTTTAAAGCGATGTAGGCAATTTCACGCATAAAGTAGTTCCAGCTTGGTTTGTTTAGCATGAAACTATTCGGTTTATATTATTGTGTTAAAATGGTTAGAATTTAAATCATAGTCATATGCTTGAAATTACGTGCTAAGTTGCGGTTTTAAGATTTTTAAAATGTTTTTGGCACTTTATCGCACAAAGTAGTTCAAACTTGGTTTGTTTTGCATGAAACTTGACACACCACACTATTTGATATATATTATTCTGTTGAAATTGTTAGAATTGAAAAAATAGGCATACGCTTGAATTAAAGGCTAAGTTGCGTTTTTAAGGTTTTTAAAGCGTTTTTGACAGTTTCACTCATAAAGCAGTTCAATCTTGGTTTTTTTTTGCCTGAAACTTGCCACACAACATTATTTGATATATATTATTTTGTTGAAATGCATAGAATTGAAAAAAAAATAGTCAGATGCTTGAAATTACGTGCTAAGTTGCGTTTTTAAGGTTTTTTTAAAGCGTTTTTGGCATTTTCACGCATAAAATAGTTCAAGCTTGGTTACTTTAGAATGAAACTATTTGGTTTATATTATTGTGTTAAAATGGTTAGAATTTAAAATCATAGCCATATGCTTGAAATTACGTGCTAGGTTGCGTTTATAAGGTTATTAAAGTATTTTTGGCAATTTCTCGCATGAAGTAGTAAAACTTGGTTTGTTTTGCATGAAACTTGGCACACAACACTGTTAGAAATGAAAAGCATATTCATATGCTTAAAATTACGTGCTTAGTTGCGTTTTTAAGGTATTTAAAGCGTTATTAGCACTTTCTCACATAGAGTAGTTCAAACATGGTTTGTTCTGCATGAAACTTGGATCAGAACAGTATTAGATAGGTATTAGTGTGTTAAAATGGTTAGTATTAAAACAATAGCCATATGCTTGAAATTACGTGTTAAGTTGCGTTTTTAATGTTTTTTAAGTGTTTTTGGCACTTTCTCACATAAAGTAGTTGAAACTTGTTTTGTTTTGCATGAAACTTGACACACAACACTATTTGATATATATTATTGTGTTGAAATGGTTAGAATTTAAAAAAAATAGTCATACGCTTATATTACATGCTATGTTGCGTTTTTAAGGTTTTTTATCCTTTTTTGACAGTTTCACTCATAAAGTAGTTCCAGCTTGGTTTGTTTAGCATGAAACTATTTGGTTTATATTATTGTGTTAAAATGGTTAGAATTTAAAATCATAGTCCTATGCTTGAAATTACGTGCTAAGTTGTGGTTTAAAGATTTTTAAAACGTTTTTGGCACTTTCTCGCATAAAGTAGTTCAAACTTGGTTTATCTTGCATGAAACTTGACACACCACACTATTTGATATATATTATTCTGTTGAAATTGTTAGAGTTGAAAAAATAGCCATACGCTTGAATTACAGGCTATGTTGCGTTTTTAGGGTTTTTAAAGTAGTTTTTGACAGTTTCACTCATAAAGTAGTTTAATCTTGGTTTTTTTTCCCTGAAACTTGGCACACAACATTATTTTATATATATTATTTTGTTGAAATGCATAGAGTTGAAAAAATTAGTCAGATGCTTGAAATTACGTGCTAAGTTGCGTTTTTAAGGTTTTTTTAAAGCGTTTTTGGCACTTTCTCACTTAAGGTAGTTCAAACTTGTTTAGTTTTGCATGAAACTTGACACACAACACTATTTGATATATATTATTGTGTTGAATTGGTTAGAATTTAAAAAAATAGTCATACGCTTGAATTACATGTTAACTTGCGTTTTTAAGGTTGTTTAAGCTTTTTTGACAGTTTCACTTATAAAGTAGTTCAAACTTTGTTTGTTTTGCATGAAACTTGGCACATAACACTATTGGATATATATTATTTTTTTAAAATGGTTAGAATTGATAAAAAAATAGTCAGATGCTTGAAATTACGTGCCAAGTTGTGATTTTAAGTTTTTTATAGCGATGTTGGCAATTTCACGCATAAAGTAGTTCCAGCTTGGTTTGTTTAGCATGAAACTATTCGGTTTATATTATTGTGTTAAAATGGTTAGAATTTAAATCATAGTCATATGCTTGAAATTACGTGCTAAGTTGCGGTTTTAAGATTTTTAAAATGTTTTTGGCACTTTCTCGCATAAAGTAGTTCAAACTTGGTTTGTTTTGCATGAAACTTGACACACCACACTATTTGATATATATTATTCTGTTGAAATTGTTAGAATTGAAAAAATAGCCATACGCTTGAATTAAAGGCTAAGTTACGTTTTTAAGATTTTTAAAGCGTTTCTGACAGTTTCACTCATAAAGTAGTTCAATCTTTGTTTTTTTTGCCTGAAACTTGGCACACAACATTATTTGATATATATTATTTTGTTGAAATGCATAGAATTGAAAAAAAATAGTCAGATGCTTGAAATTACGTGCTAAGCTGCGTTTTTAAGGTTTTTTTAAATGGTTTTTGGCATTTTCGCGCATAAAATAGTTCAAGCTTGGTTTGTTTAGAATGAAACTATTTGGTTTATATTATTTTGTTAAAATGGTTAGAATTTAAAATCATAGTCATATGCTTGAAATTACGTGCTAGGTTGCGTTATTAAGGTTTTTAAAGTATTTTTGGCAATTTCTCGCATGAAGTAGTAAAACTTGGTTTGTTTTGCATGAAACTTGGCACACAACACTGCTTGATGTATATTACTGTGATGAAAAGGTTAGAAATGAAAACCATATTCATACGCTTAAAATTACGTGCTCAGTTGCGTTTTTAAGGTATTTAAAGCGTTATTAGCACTTTCTCGCATAGAGTAGTTCAAACATGGTTTGTTCTGCATGAAACTTGGCTCAGAACAGTATTAGATAGGTATTAGTGTGTTAAAATGGTTAGAATTTAAAACAATAGCCATGTGCTTGAAATTACGTGTTAAGTTGCGTTTTTAATGTTTTTTAAGCGTTTTTGGCACTTTCTCACATAAAGTAGTTCAAACTTGTTTTGTTTTGCATGAAACTTGACACACAACACTATTTGATATATATTATTGTGTTGAAATGGTTAGAATTTTAAAAAAATAGTCATACACTTGTATTACATGCTATGTTGCGTTTTTAAGGTTTTTTATGCTTTTTTGACAGTTTCACTCATAAAGTAGTTCCAGCTTGGTTTGTTTAGCATGAAACTATTTGGTTTATATTATTGTGTTAAAATGGTTAGAATTTAAAATCATAGTCCTATTCTGTTGAAATTGTTAGAATTGAAAAAATAGCCATAGGCTTGAATTACAGGCTAAGTTGCATTTTTAAGGTTTTTAAAGCGTTTTTGACAGTTTCACTCATAAATTATTTCAATCTTGGTTTTTTTTTCCCTGAAACTTGGCACACAACATTATTTGATATATATAATTTTGTTAAAATTCATAGAATTGAAAAAAATAGTCAAATGCTTGAAATTACGTTCTAAGTTGCGTTTTTAACGTTTTTTTAAAGCGTTTTTGGCATTTTCACGCATAAGGTAGTTCAAGCTTGGTTTGTTTAGCATGAAACTATTTGGTTTATCTTATAGTGTTAAAATGGTTAGAATTTAAAATCATAGTCATATGCTTGAAATTACGTGCTAAGTTGCGGTTTTAAGATTTTTAAAATGTTTTTGGCATTTTCTCACATAAAGTAGTTCAAACTTGGTTTGTTTTGCATGAAACTTGACACACCACACTATTTGATATATATTATTCTGTTGAAATTGTTAGAATTGAAAAAATAGCCATACGCTTGAATTACAGGATAAGTTGCGTTTTTAGGGTTTTTAAAGCGTTTTTGACAGTTTCACTCATAAAGTAGTTCAATCTTGGTTGTTTTTTCCTGAAACTTGGCACACAACATTATTTGATATATACTATTTTGTTAAAATGCATAGAATTGAAAAAAAAATAGTCAGATGCTTGAAATTACGTGCTAAGTTGCGTTTTTAAGGTTTTTTTAATGTGTTTTTGGCATTTTCACGCATAAGGTAGTTCAAGCTTGGTTTGTTTAGCATGAAACTATTTGGTTTATCTTATTGTGTTAAAATGGTTAGAATTTAAAATGATAGTCATATGGTTGAAATTACATGCTAAGTTGCGTTTTTAAGGTTTTTGAAACGTTTTTGGATCTTTCACGCTTAAAGTAGTACAAGCTTGGTTTGTTTAGCGTGAAACTATTTGGTTTATATTATTTTGTTAAAATGGTTAGAATATAAAATCATAGTCATATGCTTGAAATTACGTTTTCAGTTGCGTTTTGATTGTTTTTAAAGCGTTTTTGGCAAATTCACGCATAAAGTAGTTCAAGCTTGGTTTGTTTATAATGAAACTATTTGGTTTATATTATTGTGTTCAACTGGTTAGAATTTGAAATCATAGTCATATGCTTGAAATTACGTGCTAGGTTGCGTTTTTAAGGTTTTTAAATTATTTTTGGAAATTTCTCCGATGAAGTAGTTAAACTTGGTTTGTTTCGCATGAAACTTGGCACACACAACACTATTTGATGTATATTACTGTGATGAAAAGGTTAGAAATGAAAACCATATTCATATGCTTAAAATTACGTGCTCAGTTAAAACATGGTTTGTTCTGCATGAAACTTGGCACAAAACAGTATTAGATGGGTATTAGTGTGTTAAAATGGTTAGAATTTAAAAAAATATCCATATGCTTGAAATTACATGTTAAGTTGCGTTTTTAATGTTTTCTAAGCGTTTTTGGCACTTTCACACTTAAAGTAGTTCAAACTTGTTTTGTTTTGCATGAAACTTGACACACAACACTATTTGATATATATTATTGTGTTGAAATGGTTAGAATTTAAAAAATAGTCATACGCTTGAATTACATGTTAAGTTGCGTTTTTAAGGTTGTTTAAGCTTTTTTGACAGTTTCACTCATAAAGTAGTTCAAACTTTGTTTGTTTTGCATGAAACTTGGCACATAACACTATTTGATATATATTATTTTTTTGAAATGGTTAGAATTGATAAAAAATAGTCAGATGCTTGAAATTACGTGCCAAGTTTTGATTTTAAGGTTTTTAAAGCGATGTAGGCAATTTCACGCATAAAGTAGTTCCAGCTTGGTTTGTTTAGCATGAAACTATTCGGTTTATATTATTGTGTTAAAATGGTTAGAATTTAAATCATAGTCATATGCTTGAAATTACGTGCTAAGTTGCGTTTTTAAGGTTTTTTTAAAGCGTTTTTGGCACTTTCTCACTTAAGGTAGTTCAAACTTGTTTAGTTTTGCATGAAACTTGACACACAACACTATTTGATATATATTATTGTGTTGAATTGGTTAGAATTTAAAAAAATAGTCATACGCTTGAATTACATGTTAACTTGCGTTTTTAAGGTTGTTTAAGCTTTTTTGACAGTTTCACTTATAAAGTAGTTCAAACTTTGTTTGTTTTGCATGAAACTTGGCACATAACACTATTGGATATATATTATTTTTTTAAAATGGTTAGAATTGATAAAAAAATAGTCAGATGCTTGAAATTACGTGCCAAGTTGTGATTTTAAGTTTTTTATAGCGATGTTGGCAATTTCACGCATAAAGTAGTTCCAGCTTGGTTTGTTTAGCATGAAACTATTCGGTTTATATTATTGTGTTAAAATGGTTAGAATTTAAATCATAGTCATATGCTTGAAATTACGTGCTAAGTTGCGGTTTTAAGATTTTTAAAATGTTTTTGGCACTTTCTCGCATAAAGTAGTTCAAACTTGGTTTGTTTTGCATGAAACTTGACACACCACACTATTTGATATATATTATTCTGTTGAAATTGTTAGAATTGAAAAAATAGCCATACGCTTGAATTAAAGGCTAAGTTACGTTTTTAAGATTTTTAAAGCGTTTCTGACAGTTTCACTCATAAAGTAGTTCAATCTTTGTTTTTTTTGCCTGAAACTTGGCACACAACATTATTTGATATATATTATTTTGTTGAAATGCATAGAATTGAAAAAAAATAGTCAGATGCTTGAAATTACGTGCTAAGCTGCGTTTTTAAGGTTTTTTTAAATGGTTTTTGGCATTTTCGCGCATAAAATAGTTCAAGCTTGGTTTGTTTAGAATGAAAGTATTTGGTTTATATTATTTTGTTAAAATGGTTAGAATTTAAAATCATAGTCATATGCTTGAAATTACGTGCTAGGTTGCGTTATTAAGGTTTTTAAAGTATTTTTGGCAATTTCTCGCATGAAGTAGTAAAACTTGGTTTGTTTTGCATGAAACTTGGCACACAACACTGCTTGATGTATATTACTGTGATGAAAAGGTTAGAAATGAAAACCATATTCATACGCTTAAAATTACGTGCTCAGTTGCGTTTTTAAGGTATTTAAAGCGTTATTAGCACTTTCTCGCATAGAGTAGTTCAAACATGGTTTGTTCTGCATGAAACTTGGCTCAGAACAGTATTAGATAGGTATTAGTGTGTTAAAATGGTTAGAATTTAAAACAATAGCCATGTGCTTGAAATTACGTGTTAAGTTGCGTTTTTAATGTTTTTTAAGCGTTTTTGGCACTTTCTCACATAAAGTAGTTCAAACTTGTTTTGTTTTGCATGAAACTTGACACACAACACTATTTGATATATATTATTGTGTTGAAATGGTTAGAATTTTAAAAAAATAGTCATACACTTGTATTACATGCTATGTTGCGTTTTTAAGGTTTTTTATGCTTTTTTGACAGTTTCACTCATAAAGTAGTTCCAGCTTGGTTTGTTTAGCATGAAACTATTTGGTTTATATTATTGTGTTAAAATGGTTAGAATTTAAAATCATAGTCCTATTCTGTTGAAATTGTTAGAATTGAAAAAATAGCCATAGGCTTGAATTACAGGCTAAGTTGCATTTTTAAGGTTTTTAAAGCGTTTTTGACAGTTTCACTCATAAATTATTTCAATCTTGGTTTTTTTTTCCCTGAAACTTGGCACACAACATTATTTGATATATATAATTTTGTTAAAATTCATAGAATTGAAAAAAATAGTCAAATGCTTGAAATTACGTTCTAAGTTGCGTTTTTAACGTTTTTTTAAAGCGTTTTTGGCATTTTCACGCATAAGGTAGTTCAAGCTTGGTTTCTTTAGCATGAAACTATTTGGTTTATCTTATAGTGTTAAAATGGTTAGAATTTAAAATCATAGTCATATGCTTGAAATTACGTGCTAAGTTGCGGTTTTAAGATTTTTAAAATGTTTTTGGCATTTTCTCACATAAAGTAGTTCAAACTTGGTTTGTTTTGCATGAAACTTGACACACCACACTATTTGATATATATTATTCTGTTGAAATTGTTAGAATTGAAAAAATAGCCATACGCTTGAATTACAGGATAAGTTGCGTTTTTAGGGTTTTTAAAGCGTTTTTGACAGTTTCACTCATAAAGTAGTTCAATCTTGGTTGTTTTTTCCTGAAACTTGGCACACAACATTATTTGATATATACTATTTTGTTAAAATGCATAGAATTGAAAAAAAAATAGTCAGATGCTTGAAATTACGTGCTAAGTTGCGTTTTTAAGGTTTTTTTAATGTGTTTTTGGCATTTTCACGCATAAGGTAGTTCAAGCTTGGTTTGTTTAGCATGAAACTATTTGGTTTATCTTATTGTGTTAAAATGGTTAGAATTTAAAATGATAGTCATATGGTTGAAATTACATGCTAAGTTGCGTTTTTAAGGTTTTTGAAACGTTTTTGGATCTTTCACGCTTAAAGTAGTACAAGCTTGGTTTGTTTAGCGTGAAACTATTTGGTTTATATTATTTTGTTAAAATGGTTAGAATATAAAATCATAGTCATATGCTTGAAATTACGTTTTCAGTTGCGTTTTGATTGTTTTTAAAGCGTTTTTGGCAAATTCACGCATAAAGTAGTTCAAGCTTGGTTTGTTTATAATGAAACTATTTGGTTTATATTATTGTGTTCAACTGGTTAGAATTTGAAATCATAGTCATATGCTTGAAATTACGTGCTAGGTTGCGTTTTTAAGGTTTTTAAATTATTTTTGGAAATTTCTCCGATGAAGTAGTTAAACTTGGTTTGTTTCGCATGAAACTTGGCACACACAACACTATTTGATGTATATTACTGTGATGAAAAGGTTAGAAATGAAAACCATATTCATATGCTTAAAATTACGTGCTCAGTTAAAACATGGTTTGTTCTGCATGAAACTTGGCACAAAACAGTATTAGATGGGTATTAGTGTGTTAAAATGGTTAGAATTTAAAAAAATATCCATATGCTTGAAATTACATGTTAAGTTGCGTTTTTAATGTTTTCTAAGCGTTTTTGGCACTTTCACACTTAAAGTAGTTCAAACTTGTTTTGTTTTGCATGAAACTTGACACACAACACTATTTGATATATATTATTGTGTTGAAATGGTTAGAATTTAAAAAATAGTCATACGCTTGAATTACATGTTAAGTTGCGTTTTTAAGGTTGTTTAAGCTTTTTTGACAGTTTCACTCATAAAGTAGTTCAAACTTTGTTTGTTTTGCATGAAACTTGGCACATAACACTATTTGATATATATTATTTTTTTGAAATGGTTAGAATTGATAAAAAATAGTCAGATGCTTGAAATTACGTGCCAAGTTTTGATTTTAAGGTTTTTAAAGCGATGTAGGCAATTTCACGCATAAAGTAGTTCCAGCTTGGTTTGTTTAGCATGAAACTATTCGGTTTATATTATTGTGTTAAAATGGTTAGAATTTAAATCATAGTCATATGCTTGAAATTACGTGCTAAGTTGCGGTTTTAAGATTTTTAAAATGTTTTTGGCACTTTCTCGCATAAAGTAGTTCAAACTTGGTTTGTTTTGCATGAAACTTGACACACCACACTATTTGATATATATTATTCTGTTGAAATTGTTAGAATTGAAAAAATAGCCATACGCTTGAATTAAAGGCTAAGTTACGTTTTTAAGATTTTTAAAGCGTTTCTGACATTTTCACGCATAAGGTAGTTCAAGCTTGGTTTGTTTAGCATGAAACTATTTGGTTTATCTTATAGTGTTAAAATGGTTAGAATTTAAAATCATAGTCATATGCTTGAAATTACGTGCTAAGTTGCGGTTTTAAGATTTTTAAAATGTTTTTGGCATTTTCTCACATAAAGTAGTTCAAACTTGGTTTGTTTTGCATGAAACTTGACACACCACAATATTTGATATATATTATTCTGTTGAAATTGTTAGAATTGAAAAAATAGCCATAAGCTTGAATTACATGCTAAGTTGCGTTTTTAAGGTTGTTAAAGCGTTTTTGACAGTTTCACTTATAAAGTAGTTAAATCTTGGTTTTTTTTTTGTCTGAAACTTGGCACACAACATTATTTGATATATATTATTTTGTTGAAATGCATAGAATTGAAAAAAAATAGTCAGATGCTTGAAATTACGTGCTAAGTTGCGTTTTTAAGGTTTTTTTAAAGCGTTTTTGGCATTTTCACGCATAAAATAGTTCAAGCTTGGTTTCTTTAGAATGAAACTATTTGGTTTATATTATTGTGTTAAAATGGTTAGAATTTAAAATCGTAGTCAAATGCTTGAAATTACGTGCTAGGTTGCGTTATTAAGATTTTTAAAATGTTTTTGGCACTTTCTCGCATAAAGTAGTTCAAACTTGGTTTGTTTTGCATGAAAATTGACACACCACACTATTTGATATTTATTATTCCGTTGAAATTTTTAGAATTGAAAAAATAGCCATAAGCTTGAATTACATGCTAAGTTGCGTTTTTAAGGTTGTTAAAGCGTTTTTGACAGTTTCACTTATAAAGTAGTTAAATCTTTGTTTTTTTTGCCTGAAACTTGGCACACAACATTATTTGATATATATTATTTTGTTGAAATGCATAGAATTGAAAAAAAATAGTCAGATGCTTGAAATTACGTGCTAAGTTGCGTTTTTAAGGTTTTTTTAAAGCGTTTTTGGCATTTTCACGCATAAAATAGTTCAAGCTTGGTTTCTTTAGAATGAAACTATTTGGTTTATATTATTGTGTTAAAATGGTTAGAATTTAAAATCGTAGTCAAATGCTTGAAATTACGTGCTAGGTTGCGTTATTAAGATTTTTAAAATGTTTTTGGCACTTTCTCGCATAAAGTAGTTCAAACTTGGTTTGTTTTGCATGAAAATTGACACACCACACTATTTGATATTTATTATTCTGTTGAAATTGTTAGAATTGAAAAAATAGCCATAAGCTTGAATTACATGCTAAGTTGCGTTTTTAAGGTTTTTAAAGCGTTTTTGACAGTTTCACTTATAAAGTAGTTCAATCTTTGTTTTTTTTGCCTGAAACTTGGCACACAACATTATTTGATATATATTATTTTGTTGAAATGCATAGAATTGAAAAAAAATAGTCAGATGCTTGAAATTACGTGCTAAGTTGCGTTTTTAAGGTTTTTTTAAAGCGTTTTTGGCATTTTCACGCATAAAGTAGTTCAAGCTTGGTTTCTTTAGAATGAAACTATTTGGTTTATATTATTGTGTTAAAATGGTTAGAATTTAAAATCGTAGTCAAATGCTTGAAATTACGTGCTAGGTTGCGTTATTAAGGTTTTTAAAGTATTGTTGGCAATTTCTCACATGAAGTAGTAAATCTTGGTTTGTTTTGCATGAAACTTGGCACACAACACAATTTGATGTATGTTAATTTGATGAAAAGGTTAGAAATGAAAAGCATATTCATATGCTTAAAATTACGTGCTCAGTTGCGTTTTTAAGATATTTAAAGCGTTATTAGCACTTTCTCGCATAGAGTAGTTCAAACATGGTTTGTTTTGCATGAAACTTGGCTCAGAACAGTATTAGATAGGTATTAGTTTGTTAAAATAGTTAGAATTTAAAACACTATCCATATGCTTGAAATTACGTGTTAAGTTGCGTTTTTAATGTTTTTTAAGCGTTTTTGGCACTTTTTCACATAAAGTAGCTGAAACTTGTTTTGTTTTGCATGAAACTTGACACACAACACTATTTGATATATATTATTGTGTTGAAATGGTTAGAATTTAAAAAAAATAGTCATACGCTTATATTACATGCTTTGTTGCGTTTTTAACGTTTTTTATGCTTTTTTGACAGTTTCACTCATAAAGTAGTTCCAGCTTGGTTTGTTTAGCATGAAACTATTTGGTTTATATTATTGTGTTAAAATGGTTAGAATTTAAAATCATAGTCCTATGCTTGAAATTACGTGCTAAGTTATGGTTTTATGATTTTTAAAATGTTTTTGGCACATTCTCGCATTAAGTAGTTCAAACTTGGTTTATCTTGCTTGAAACTTGACACACCACACTATTTGATATATATTATATTGTTGAAATTGTTAGAATTGAAAAAATAGCCATACGCTTGAATTACAGGCTATGTTGCGTTTTTAGGGTTTTTAAAGCGTTTTTGTTAGTTTCACTCATAAAGTACTTTAATCTTGGTTTTTTTTTCCCTGAAACTTGCCACACAACATTATTTGATATATATTATTTTGTTGAAATGCATAGAATTGAAAAAAAATAGTCAGATGCTTGAAATTACGTGCTAAGTTGCGTTTTTAAGGTTTTTTTAAAGCGTTTTTGGCATTTTCACGCATAAAATAGTTCAAGCTTGGTTTCTTTAGAATGAAACTATTTGGTTTATATTATCGTGTTAAAATGGTTAGAATTTAAAATCATAGTCATATGCTTGAAATTACGTGCTAGGTTGCGTTATTAAGGTTTTTAAAGTATTTTTGGCCAATTCTCGCATGAAGTAGTAAAACTGGGTTTGTTTTGCATGAAACTTGGCACACAACACTGTTTCATGTATATTACTGTGATGAAAAGGTTAGAAATGAAAAGCATATTCATATGCTTAAAATTACATGCTTAGTTGCGTTTTTAAGGTACTTAAAGCGTTATTAGCACGTTCTCGCATAGAGTAGTTCAAACATGGTTTGTTCTGCATGAAACTTGGCTCAGAACAGTATTAGATAGGTATTAGTGTGTTAAAATGGTTAGAATTTAAAACAATATCCATATGCTTGAAATTACGTGTTAAGTTGCGTTTTTAATGTTTTTTAAGCGTTTTTGGCACTTTCTCACATAAAGAAGTTCAAACTTGTTTTGTTTTGCATGAAACTTGACACACAAAAATATTTGATATATATTATTGTGTTGAAATGGTTAGAATTTAAAAAAAATAGTCATACGCTTATATTACATGCTATGTTGCGTTTTTAAGGTTTTTTATGCTTTTTTTTTACAGTTTCACTCATAAAGTAGTTCCAGCTTGGTTTGTTTAGCATGAAACTATTTGGTTTATCTTATTGTGTTAAAATGCTTAGAATTTAAAATCATAGTCCTATGCTTGAAATTACGTGCTAAGTTGTGGTTTTAAGATTTTTAAAATGTTTTTGGCACTTTCTCGCATAAAGTAGTTCAAACTTGGTTTATCTTGCATGAAACTTGACACACCACACTATTTGATATATATTATTCTGTTGAAATTGTTAGAATTGAAAAAATAACCATAGGCTTGAATTACAGGCTAAGTTGCGTTTTTAAGGTTTTTAAAGCGTTTTTGACAGTTTCACTCATAAAGTAGTTCAATCTTGGTTTTTTTTCCCTGAAACTTTGCACACAACATTATTTGATATATATAATTTTGTTGAAATTCATAGAATTGAAAAAAATAGTCAGATGCTTGAAATTACGTTCTAAGTTGCGTTTTTAACGTTTTTTAAAGCGTTTTTGGCATTTTCACGCATAAGGTAGTTCAAGCTTGGTTTGTTTAGCATGAAACTATTTGGTTTATCTTATTGTGTTAAAATGGTTAGAATTTAAAATCATAGTCATATGCTTGAAATTACGTGCTAAGTTGCGGTTTTAAGATTTTTAAAATGTTTTTGGCACTTTCTCGCATAAAGTAGTTCAAACTTGGTTTGTTTTGCATGAAACTTGACACACCACACTATTTGATATATATTATTCTGTTGAAATTGTTAGAATTGAAAAAATAGCCATAAGCTTGAATTACATGCTAAGTTGCGTTTTTAAGGTTTTTAAAGCGTTTTTGACAGTTTCACTTATAAAGTAGTTAAATCTTGGTTTTTTTTGCCTGAAACTTGGCACACAACATTATTTGATATATATTATTTTGTTGAAATGCATAGAATTGAAAAAAAATAGTCAGATGCTTGAAATTACGTGCTAAGTTGCGTTTTTAAGGTTTTTTTAAAGCGTTTTTGGCATTTTCACGCATAAAATAGTTCAAGCTTGGTTTCTTTAGAATGAAACTATTTGGTTTATATTATTGTGTTAAAATGGTTAGAATTTAAAATCGTAGTCAAATGCTTGAAATTACGTGCTAGGTTGCGTTATTAAGGTTTTTAAAGTATTGTTGGCAATTTCTCACATGAAGTAGTAAATCTTGGTTTGTTTTGCATGAAACTTGGCACACAACACAATTTGATGTATATTACTTTGATGAAAAGGTTAGAAATGAAAAACATATTCATATGCTTAAAATTACGTGCTCAGTTGCGTTTTTAAGATATTTAAAGCGTTATTAGCACTTTCTCGCATAGAGTAGTTCAAACATGGTTTGTTTTGCATGAAACTTGGCTCAGAACAGTATTAGATAGGTATTAGTTTGTTAAAATAGTTAGAATTTAAAACACTATCCATATGCTTGAAATTACGTGTTAAGTTGCGTTTTTAATGTTTTTTAAGCGTTTTTGGCACTTTCTCACATAAAGTAGCTGAAACTTGTTTTGTTTTGCATGAAACTTGACACACAACACTATTTGATATATATTATTGTGTTGAAATGGTTAGAATTTAAAAAAAATAGTCATACGCTTATATTACATGCTTTGTTGCGTTTTTAACGTTTTTTATGCTTTTTTGACAGTTTCACTCATAAAGTAGTTCCAGCTTGGTTTGTTTAGCATGAAACTATTTGGTTTATATTATTGTGTTAAAATGGTTAGAATTTAAAATCATAGTCCTATGCTTGAAATTACGTGCTAAGTTGTGGTTTTATGATTTTTAAAATGTTTTTGGCACATTCTCGCATTAAGTAGTTCAAACTTGGTTTATCTTGCTTGAAACTTGACACACCACACTATTTGATATATATTATTCTGTTGAAATTGTTAGAATTGAAAAAATAGCCATACGCTTGAATTACAGGCTATGTTGCGTTTTTAGGGTTTTTAAAGCGTTTTTGTTAGTTTCACTCATAAAGTACTTTAATCTTGGTTTTTTTTTCCCTAAAACTTGCCACACAACATTATTTGATATATATTATTTTGTTGAAATGCATAGAATTGAAAAAAAATAGTCAGATGCTTGAAATTACGTGCTAAGTTGCGTTTTTAAGGTTTTTTTAAAGCGTTTTTGGCATTTTCACGCATAAAATAGTTCAAGCTTGGTTTCTTTAGAATGAAACTATTTGGTTTATATTATCGTGTTAAAATGGTTAGAATTGAAAATCATAGTCATATGCTTGAAATTACGTGCTAGGTTGCGTTATTAAGGTTTTTAAAGTATTTTTGGCCATTTCTCGCATGAAGTAGTAAAACTGGGTTTGTTTTGCATGAAACTTGGCACACAACACTGTTTCATGTATATTACTGTGATGAAAAGGTTAGAAATGAAAAGCATATTCATATGCTTAAAATTACATGCTTAGTTGCGTTTTTAAGGTACTTAAAGCGTTATTAGCACGTTCTCGTATAGAGTAGTTCAAACATGGTTTGTTCTGCATGAAACTTGGCTCAGAACAGTATTAGATAGGTATTAGTGTGTTAAAATGGTTAGAATTTAAAACAATATCCATATGCTTGAAATTACGTGTTAAGTTGCGTTTTTAATCTTTTTTAAGCGTTTTTGGCACTTTCTCACATAAAGAAGTTCAAACTTGTTTTGTTTTGCATGAAACTTGACACACAAAAATATTTGATATATATTATTGTGTTGAAATGGTTAGAATTTAAAAAAAATAGTCATACGCTTATATTACATGCTATGTTGCGTTTTTAAGGTTTTTTATGCTTTTTTTTTACAGTTTCACTCATAAAGTAGTTCCAGCTTGGTTTGTTTAGCATGAAACTATTTGGTTTATATTATTGTGTTAAAATGGTTAGAATTTAAAATCATAGTCCTATGCTTGAAATTACGTGCTAAGTTGTGGTTTTAAGATTTTTAAAATGTTTTTGGCACTTTCTCGCATTAAGTAGTTCAAACTTGGTTTATCTTGCATGAAACTTGACACACCACACTATTTGATATATATTATTCTGTTGAAATTGTTAGAATTGAAAAAATAGCCATAGGCTTGAATTACAGGCTAAGTTGCGTTTTTAAGGTTTTTAAAGCGTTTTTGACAGTTTCACTCATAAAGTAGTTCAATCTTGGTTTTTTTCCCTGAAACTTGGCACACAACATTATTTGATATATATAATTTTGTTGAAATTCATAGAATTGAAAAAAATAGTCAGATGCTTGAAATTACGTTCTAAGTTGTGTTTTTAACGTTTTTTAAAGCGTTTTTGGCATTTTCACGCATAAGGTAGTTCAAGCTTGGTTTGTTTAGCATGAAACTATTTGGTTTATCTTATTGTGTTAAAATGGTTAGAATTTAAAATCATAGTCATATGCTTGAAATTACGTGCTAAGTTGCGGTTTTAAGATTTTTAAAATGTTTTTGGCACTTTCTCGCATAAAGTAGTTCAAACTTGGTTTGTTTTGCATGAAACTTGACACACCACACTATTTGATATATATTATTCTGTTGAAATTGTTAGAATTGAAAAAATAGCCATAAGCTTGAATTACATGCTAAGTTGCGTTTTTAAGGTTTTTAAAGCGTTTTTGACAGTTTCACTTATAAAGTAGTTAAATCTTGGTTTTTTTTGCCTGAAACTTGGCACACAACATTATCTGATATATATTATTTTGTTGAAATGCATAGAATTGAAAAAAAATAGTCAGATGCTTGAAATTACGTGCTAAGTTGCGTTTTTAAGGTTTTTTTAAAGCGTTTTTGGCATTTTCACGCATAAAATAGTTCAAGCTTGGTTTCTTTAGAATGAAACTATTTGGTTTATATTAGTGTGTTAAAATGGTTAGAATTTAAAATCGTAGTCAAATGCTTGAAATTACGTGCTAGGTTGCGTTATTAAGATTTTTAAAATGTTTTTGGCACTTTCTCGCATAAAGTAGTTCAAACTTGGTTTGTTTTGCATGAAAATTGACACACCACACTATTTGATATTTATTATTCTGTTGAAATTGTTAGAATTGAAAAAATAGCCATAAGCTTGAATTACATGCTAAGTTGCGTTTTTAAAGTTTTTAAAGCGTTTTTGACAGTTTCACTTATAAAGTAGTTCAATCTTTGTTTTTTTTGCCTGAAACTTGGCACACAACATTATTTGATATATATTATTTTGTTGAAATGCATAGAATTGAAAAAAAATAGTCAGATGCTTGAAATTACGTGCTAAGTTGCGTTTTTAAGGTTTTTTTAAAGCGTTTTTGGCATTTTCACGCATAAAATAGTTCAAGCTTGGTTTCTTTAGAATGAAACTATTTGGTTTATATTATTGTGTTAAAATGGTTAGAATTTAAAATCGTAGTCAAATGCTTGAAATTACGTGCTAGGTTGCGTTATTAAGGTTTTTAAAGTATTGTTGGCAATTTCTCACATGAAGTAGTAAATCTTGGTTTGCTTTGCATGAAACTTGGCACACAACACAATTTGATGTATATTACTTTGATGAAAAGGTTAGAAATGAAAAGCATATTCATATGCTTAAAATTACGTGCTCAGTTGCGTTTTTAAGATATTTAAAGCGTTATTAGCACTTTCTCGCATAGAGTAGTTCAAACATGGTTTGTTTTGCATGAAACTTGGCTCAGAACAGTATTAGATAGGTATTAGTTTGTTAAAATAGTTAGAATTTAAAACACTATCCATATGCTTGAAATTACGTGTTAAGTTGCGTTTTTAATGTTTTTTAAGCGTTTTTGGCACTTTCTCACATAAAGTAGCTGAAACTTGTTTTGTTTTGCATGAAACTTGACACACAACACTATTTGATATATATTATTGTGTTGAAATGGTTAGAATTTAAAAAAAATAGTCATACGCTTATATTACATGCTTTGTTGCGTTTTTAACGTTTTTTATGCTTTTTTGACAGTTTCACTCATAAAGTAGTTCCAGCTTGGTTTGTTTAGCATGAAACTATTTGGTTTATATTATTGTGTTAAAATGGTTAGAATTTAAAATCATAGTCCTATGCTTGAAATTACGTGCTAAGTTATGGTTTTATGATTTTTAAAATGTTTTTGGCACATTCTCGCATTAAGTAGTTCAAACTTGGTTTATCTTGCTTGAAACTTGACACACCACACTATTTGATATATATTATATTGTTGAAATTGTTAGAATTGAAAAAATAGCCATACGCTTGAATTACAGGCTATGTTGCGTTTTTAGGGTTTTTAAAGCGTTTTTGTTAGTTTCACTCATAAAGTACTTTAATCTTGGTTTTTTTTTCCCTGAAACTTGCCACACAACATTATTTGATATATATTATTTTGTTGAAATGCATAGAATTGAAAAAAAATAGTCAGATGCTTGAAATTACGTGCTAAGTTGCGTTTTTAAGGTTTTTTTAAAGCGTTTTTGGCATTTTCACGCATAAAATAGTTCAAGCTTGGTTTCTTTAGAATGAAACTATTTGGTTTATATTATCGTGTTAAAATGGTTAGAATTTAAAATCATAGTCATATGCTTGAAATTACGTGCTAGGTTGCGTTATTAAGGTTTTTAAAGTATTTTTGGCCAATTCTCGCATGAAGTAGTAAAACTGGGTTTGTTTTGCATGAAACTTGGCACACAACACTGTTTCATGTATATTACTGTGATGAAAAGGTTAGAAATGAAAAGCATATTCATATGCTTAAAATTACATGCTTAGTTGCGTTTTTAAGGTACTTAAAGCGTTATTAGCACGTTCTCGCATAGAGTAGTTCAAACATGGTTTGTTCTGCATGAAACTTGGCTCAGAACAGTATTAGATAGGTATTAGTGTGTTAAAATGGTTAGAATTTAAAACAATATCCATATGCTTGAAATTACGTGTTAAGTTGCGTTTTTAATGTTTTTTAAGCGTTTTTGGCACTTTCTCACATAAAGAAGTTCAAACTTGTTTTGTTTTGCATGAAACTTGACACACAAAAATATTTGATATATATTATTGTGTTGAAATGGTTAGAATTTAAAAAAAATAGTCATACGCTTATATTACATGCTATGTTGCGTTTTTAAGGTTTTTTATGCTTTTTTTTTTACAGTTTCACTCATAAAGTAGTTCCAGCTTGGTTTGTTTAGCATGAAACTATTTGGTTTATCTTATTGTGTTAAAATGGTTAGAATTTAAAATCATAGTCCTATGCTTGAAATTACGTGCTAAGTTGTGGTTTTAAGATTTTTAAAATGTTTTTGGCACTTTCTCGCATAAAGTAGTTCAAACTTGGTTTATCTTGCATGAAACTTGACACACCACACTATTTGATATATATTATTCTGTTGAAATTGTTAGAATTGAAAAAATAACCATAGGCTTGAATTACAGGCTAAGTTGCGTTTTTAAGGTTTTTAAAGCGTTTTTGACAGTTTCACTCATAAAGTAGTTCAATCTTGGTTTTTTTTCCCTGAAACTTTGCACACAACATTATTTGATATATATAATTTTGTTGAAATTCATAGAATTGAAAAAAATAGTCAGATGCTTGAAATTACGTTCTAAGTTGCGTTTTTAACGTTTTTTAAAGCGTTTTTGGCATTTTCACGCATAAGGTAGTTCAAGCTTGGTTTGTTTAGCATGAAACTATTTGGTTTATCTTATTGTGTTAAAATGGTTAGAATTTAAAATCATAGTCATATGCTTGAAATTACGTGCTAAGTTGCGGTTTTAAGATTTTTAAAATGTTTTTGGCACTTTCTCGCATAAAGTAGTTCAAACTTGGTTTGTTTTGCATGAAACTTGACACACCACACTATTTGATATATATTATTCTGTTGAAATTGTTAGAATTGAAAAAATAGCCATAAGCTTGAATTACATGCTAAGTTGCGTTTTTAAGGTTTTTAAAGCGTTTTTGACAGTTTCACTTATAAAGTAGTTAAATCTTGGTTTTTTTTGCCTGAAACTTGGCACACAACATTATTTGATATATATTATTTTGTTGAAATGCATAGAATTGAAAAAAAATAGTCAGATGCTTGAAATTACGTGCTAAGTTGCGTTTTTAAGGTTTTTTTAAAGCGTTTTTGGCATTTTCACGCATAAAATAGTTCAAGCTTGGTTTCTTTAGAATGAAACTATTTGGTTTATATTATTGTGTTAAAATGGTTAGAATTTAAAATCGTAGTCAAATGCTTGAAATTACGTGCTAGGTTGCGTTATTAAGGTTTTTAAAGTATTGTTGGCAATTTCTCACATGAAGTAGTAAATCTTGGTTTGTTTTGCATGAAACTTGGCACACAACACAATTTGATGTATATTACTTTGATGAAAAGGTTAGAAATGAAAAGCATATTCATATGCTTAAAATTACGTGCTCAGTTGCGTTTTTAAGATATTTAAAGCGTTATTAGCACTTTCTCGCATAGAGTAGTTCAAACATGGTTTGTTTTGCATGAAACTTGGCTCAGAACAGTATTAGATAGGTATTAGTTTGTTAAAATAGTTAGAATTTAAAACACTATCCATATGCTTGAAATTACGTGTTAAGTTGCGTTTTTAATGTTTTTTAAGCGTTTTTGGCACTTTCTCACATAAAGTAGCTGAAACTTGTTTTGTTTTGCATGAAACTTGACACACAACACTATTTGATATATATTATTGTGTTGAAATGGTTAGAATTTAAAAAAAATAGTCATACGCTTATATTACATGCTTTGTTGCGTTTTTAACGTTTTTTATGCTTTTTTGACAGTTTCACTCATAAAGTAGTTCCAGCTTGGTTTGTTTAGCATGAAACTATTTGGTTTATATTATTGTGTTAAAATGGTTAGAATTTAAAATCATAGTCCTATGCTTGAAATTACGTGCTAAGTTATGGTTTTATGATTTTTAAAATGTTTTTGGCACATTCTCGCATTAAGTAGTTCAAACTTGGTTTATCTTGCTTGAAACTTGACACACCACACTATTTGATATATATTATATTGTTGAAATTGTTAGAATTGAAAAAATAGCCATACGCTTGAATTACAGGCTATGTTGCGTTTTTAGGGTTTTTAAAGCGTTTTTGTTAGTTTCACTCATAAAGTACTTTAATCTTGGTTTTTTTTTCCCTGAAACTTGCCACACAACATTATTTGATATATATTATTTTGTTGAAATGCATAGAATTGAAAAAAAATAGTCAGATGCTTGAAATTACGTGCTAAGTTGCGTTTTTAAGGTTTTTTTAAAGCGTTTTTGGCATTTTCACGCATAAAATAGTTCAAGCTTGGTTTCTTTAGAATGAAACTATTTGGTTTATATTATCGTGTTAAAATGGTTAGAATTGAAAATCATAGTCATATGCTTGAAATTACGTGCTAGGTTGCGTTATTAAGGTTTTTAAAGTATTTTTGGCCATTTCTCGCATGAAGTAGTAAAACTGGGTTTGTTTTGCATGAAACTTGGCACACAACACTGTTTCATGTATATTACTGTGATGAAAAGGTTAGAAATGAAAAGCATATTCATATGCTTAAAATTACATGCTTAGTTGCGTTTTTAAGGTACTTAAAGCGTTATTAGCACGTTCTCGCATAGAGTAGTTCAAACATGGTTTGTTCTGCATGAAACTTAGCTCAGAACAGTATTAGATAGGTATTAGTGTGTTAAAATGGTTAGAATTTAAAACAATATCCATATGCTTGAAATTACGTGTTAAGTTGCGTTTTTAATCTTTTTTAAGCGTTTTTGGCACTTTCTCACATAAAGAAGTTCAAACTTGTTTTGTTTTGCATGAAACTTGACACACAAAAATATTTGATATATATTATTGTGTTGAAATGGTTAGAATTTAAAAAAAATAGTCATACGCTTATATTACATGCTATGTTGCGTTTTTAAGGTTTTTTATGCTTTTTTTTTAAAGTTTCACTCATAAAGTAGTTCCAGCTTGGTTTGTTTAGCATGAAACTATTTGGTTTATATTATTGTGTTAAAATGGTTAGAATTTAAAATCATAGTCCTATGCTTGAAATTACGTGCTAAGTTGTGGTTTTAAGATTTTTAAAATGTTTTTGGCACTTTCTCGCATTAAGTAGTTCAAACTTGGTTTATCTTGCATGAAACTTGACACACCACACTATTTGATATATATTATTCTGTTGAAATTGTTAGAATTGAAAAAATAGCCATAGGCTTGAATTACAGGCTAAGTTGCGTTTTTAAGGTTTTTACAGCGTTTTTGACAGTTTCACTCATAAAGTAGTTCAATCTTGGTTTTTTTCCCTGAAACTTGGCACACAACATTATTTGATATATATAATTTTGTTGAAATTCATAGAATTGAAAAAAATAGTCAGATGCTTGAAATTACGTTCTAAGTTGTGTTTTTAACGTTTTTTAAAGCGTTTTTGGCATTTTCACGCATAAGGTAGTTCAAGCTTGGTTTGTTTAGCATGAAACTATTTGGTTTATCTTATTGTGTTAAAATGGTTAGAATTTAAAATCATAGTCATATGCTTGAAATTACGTGCTAAGTTGCGGTTTTAAGATTTTTAAAATGTTTTTGGCACTTTGTCGCATAAAGTAGTTCAAACTTGGTTTGTTTTGCATGAAACTTGACACACCACACTATTTGATATATATTATTCTGTTGAAATTGTTAGAATTGAAAAAATAGCCATAAGCTTGAATTACATGCTAAGTTTCGTTTTTAAGGTTTTTAAAGCGTTTTTGACAGTTTCACTTATAAAGTAGTTAAATCTTGGTTTTTTTTGCCTGAAACTTGGCACACAACATTATCTGATATATATTATTTTGTTGAAATGCATAGAATTGAAAAAAAATAGTCAGATGCTTGAAATTACGTGCTAAGTTGCGTTTTTAAGGTTTTTTTAAAGCGTTTTTGGCATTTTCACGCATAAAATAGTTCAAGCTTGGTTTCTTTAGAATGAAACTATTATGTTTATATTAGTGTGTTAAAATGGTTAGAATTTAAAATCGTAGTCAAATGCTTGAAATTACGTGCTAGGTTGCGTTATTAAGATTTTTAAAATGTTTTTGGCACTTTCTCGCATAAAGTAGTTCAAACTTGGTTTGTTTTGCATGAAAATTGACACACCACACTATTTGATATTTATTATTCTGTTGAAATTGTTAGAATTGAAAAAATAGCCATAAGCTTGAATTACATGCTAAGTTGCGTTTTTAAAGTTTTTAAAGCGTTTTTGACAGTTTCACTTATAAAGTAGTTCAATCTTTGTTTTTTTTGCCTGAAACTTGGCACACAACATTATTTGATATATATTATTTTGTTGAAATGCATAGAATTGAAAAAAAATAGTCAGATGCTTGAAATTACGTGCTAAGTTGCGTTTTTAAGGTTTTTTTAAAGCGTTTTTGGCATTTTCACGCATAAAATAGTTCAAGCTTGGTTTCTTTAGAATGAAACTATTTGGTTTATATTATTGTGTTAAAATGGTTAGAATTTAAAATCGTAGTCAAATGCTTGAAATTACGTGCTAGGTTGCGTTATTAAGGTTTTTAAAGTATTGTTGGCAATTTCTCACATGAAGTAGTAAATCTTGGTTTGTTTTGCATGAAACTTGGCACACAACACAATTTGATGTATATTACTTTGATGAAAAGGTTAGAAATGAAAAGCATATTCATATGCTTAAAATTACGTGCTCAGTTGCGTTTTTAAGATATTTAAAGCGTTATTAGCACTTTCTCGCATAGAGTAGTTCAAACATGGTTTGTTTTGCATGAAACTTGGCTCAGAACAGTATTAGATAGGTATTAGTTTGTTAAAATAGTTAGAATTTAAAACACTATCCATATGCTTGAAATTACGTGTTAAGTTGCGTTTTTAATGTTTTTTAAGCGTTTTTGGCACTTTCTCACATAAAGTAGCTGGTTTTTTTAGCATGAAACTATTTGGTTTATCTTATTGTGTTAAAATGGTTAGAATTTAAAATCATAGTCATATGCTTGAAATTACGTGCTAAGTTGCGGTTTTAAGATTTTTAAAATGTTTTTGGCACTTTGTCGCATAAAGTAGTTCAAACTTAGTTTGTTTTGCATGAAACTTGACACACCACACTATTTGATATATATTATTCTGTTGAAATTGTTAGAATTGAAAAAATAGCCATAAGCTTGAATTACATGCTAGGTTGCGTTTTTAAGGTTTTTAAAGCGTTTTTGACAGTTTCACTTATAAAGTAGTTCAATCTTGGTTGTTTTTGCCTGAAACTTGGCACACAACATTATTTGATATATACTATTTTGTTAAAATGCATAGAATTGAAAAAAAAGTAGTTAGATGCTTGAAATTACGTGCTAAGTTGCGTTTTTAAGGTTTTTTTAAAGTGTTTTTGGCATTTTCACGCATAAGGTAGTTCAAGCTTGGTTTGTTTAGCCTGAAACTATTTGGTTTATCTTATTGTGTTAAAATGGTTAGAATTTAAAATCATAGTCATATGGTTGAAATTACATGCTAAGTTGCGTTTTTAAGGTTTTTGAAACGTTTTTGGATCTTTCACGCTTAAAGTAGTACAAGCTTGGTTTGTTTAGCGTGAAACTATTTGGTTTATATTATTTTGTTAAAATGGTTAGAATTTAAAATCATAGTCATATGCTTGAAATTACGTTTTAAGTTGCGTTTTGATTGTTTTTAAAGCGTTTTTGGCAAATTCACGCATAAGGTAGTTCAAGCTTGGTTTGTTTATAATGAAACTATTTGGTTTATATTATTGTGTTCAAATGGTTAGAATTTAAAATCACAGTCATATGCTTGAAATTACGTGCTAGGTTGCGTTTTAAAGGTTTTTAAATTATTTTTGGCAATTTTTCGCATGAAGTAGTTAAACTTGGTTTGTTTTAATTGAAACTTGGCACACAACACTATTTGACGTATATTACTGTGATGAAAAGGTTAGAAATGGAAACCATATTCATATGCTTAAAATTACGTGCTCAGTAGCGTTTTTTAGGTTTTTAAAGCGTTATTAGCACTTTCTCGCATATAGTAGTTAAAACAGGGTTGGTTCTGCATGAAACTTGGCACAAAACAGTATTAGATGGGTATTAGTGTGTTAAAATGGTAAGAATTTAAAACAATTTCCATATGCTTGAAATTACGTGTTAAGTTGCGTTTTTAATGTTTTTTAAGCGTTTTTGGCACTTTCTCACTTAAAGTTGTTCAAACTTGTTTTGTTTTGCATGAAACTTGACACACAACACTATTTGATATATATTATTGTGTTGAATTGGTTAGAATTTAAAAAAATAGTCATACGCTTGAATTACATGTTAAGTTGCGTTTTTAAGGTTGTTTAAGCTTTTTTGACAGTTTCACTTATAAAGTAGTTCAAACTTTGTTTGTTTTGCATGAAGCTTGGCACATAACACTATTTGATATATATTATTTTTTTGAAATGGTTAGAATTGAAAAAAAAAAAAAAGTCAGATGCTTGAAATTACGAGCCAAGTTGTGATTTTAAGGTTTTTAAAGCGATGTTGGCAATTTCACGCGTAAAGTAGTTCCAGTTTGGTTTGTTTAGCATGAAACTATTTGGTTTATATTATTGTGTTAAAATGGTTAGAATTTAAAATCACAGTCATATGCTTGAAATTACGTGCTAAGTTGCGGTTTAAGATTTTTAAAATGTTTTTGGCAATTTCTCGCATAAAGTAGTTCAAACTTGGTTTGTTTTGCATGAAACTTGACACACCACACTATTTGATATATATTATTCTGTTGAAATTGTTAGAATTGAAAAAATAGCCATACGCTTGAATTACAGGCTAAGTTGCGTTTTTAAGGTTTTTAAAGCGTTTTTGACAGTTTCACTCATAAAGTAGTTCAATCTTGGTTTTTTTTCCCTGAAACTTGGCACACAACAATATTTGATATATATTATTTTGTTGAAATGCCTAGAATTGAAAAAAATAGTCAGATGCTTGAAATTACGTGCTAAGATGCGTTTTTATGGTTTTTTTAAAGCGTTTTTGCCATTTTCACGCATAAGGTAGTTCAAGCTTGGTTTGTTTAGCATGAAACTATTTGGTTTATCTTATTGTGTTAAAATGGTTAGAATTAAAAATCATAGTCATATGGTTGAAATTACATGCTAAGTTGCATTTTTAAGGTTTTTAAAACGTTTTTGGCTCTTTCACGCTAAAAGTAGTACAAGCTTGGTTTGTTTAGCGTGAAACTATTTGGTTTATATTATTTTGTTAAAATGGTTAGAATTTAAAATCATAGTCATATACTTGAAATTACGTTTTAAGTTGCGTTTTGATTGTTTTTAAAGCGTTTTTGGCAAATTCACACATAAAATAGTTCAAGCTTGGTTTCTTTAGAATGAAACTATTTTGATTATATTATTGTGTTCAAATGGTCAGAATTTAAAATCATAGTCATATGCTTGAAATTACGTGTTAGGTTGCGTTTTTAAGGTTTTTAAATTATTTTTGGCAATTTCTCGCATGAAGTAGTTAAACTTGGTTTGTTTTGCATGAAACTCGGCACACAACACTATTTGATGTATGTTACTGTGATGAAAAGGTTAGAAATAAAAACATATTCATATGCTTAAAATTACGTGCTCAGTTGCGTTTTTAAGGTTTTTAAAGCGCTATTAGGACTTTCTCGCATAGAGTAGTTAAAACAGGGTTTGTTCTGCATGAAACTTGGCACAAAACAACATTAGATGGGTATTAGTGTGTTAAAATGGTTAGAATTTAAAACAATATCCATATGCTTGAAATTACGTGTTAAGTTGCGTTTTTAATGTTTTTTAAGCGTTTTTGGCACTTTCTCACTTAAAGTAGTTCAAACTTGTCTTGTTTTGCATGAAACTTGACACACAACACTATTTGATATATATCATTGTGTTGAAATGGTTAGAATTTAAAAAAATAGTCATACGCTTGAATTACATGTTAAGTTGCGTTTTTAAGGTTGTTCAAGCTTTTTTAACAGTTTCACACATAAAGTAGCTCAAATTTAATTTGTTTTGCATGTAACTTGGCACATAACACTATTTGATATATATTATTTTTTTGAAATGGTTAGAATTGATAAAAAATAGTCAGATGCTTGAAATTACGTGCCAAGTTGTGATTTTAAGGTTTTTAAAGCGATGTTGGCAATTTCACGCATAAAGTAGTTAGAGCTTGGTTTGTTTAGCATGAAACTATTTGGTTTATATTATTGTGTTAAAATGGTTAGAATTTAAAATCATAGTCATATGCTTGAAATTACGTGCTAAGTTGCGGTTTTAAGATTTTTAAAATGTTTTTGGCACTTTCTCGCATAAAGTAGTTCAAACTTAGTTTGTTTTGCATGAAACTTGACACACCACACTATTTGATATATATTATTCTGTTAAAATTGTTAGAATTGAAAAAATAGCCATACGCTTGTATTACAGGCTTTGTTGCGTTTTTAAGGTTTTTAAAGCGTTTATGACAGTTTCACTCATAAAGTAGTTCAATCTTGGTTTTTTTTCCCTGAAACTTGGCACACAACATTGTTTGATATATATTATTTTTTTGAAATGCATAGAATCGAAAAAAATAGTCAGATGCTTGAAATTACGTGCTAAGATGCGTTTTTAAGGTTTTTTTAAAGCGTTTTTGGCATTTTCACGCATAAGGTAGTTCAAGCTTGGTTTGTTTAGCATGAAACTATTTGGTTTATCTTATTGTGTTAAAATGGTTAGAATTAAAAATCATAGTCATATGGTTGAAATTACATGCTAAGTTGCGTTTTTAAGGTTTTTGAAACGTTTTTGGCTCTTTCACGCTTAAAGTAGTACAAGCTTGGTTTGTTTAGCGTGAAACTATTTGGTTTATATTATTTTGTTAAAATGGTTAGAATTTAAAATCATAGTCATCTACTTGAAATTACGTTTTAAGTTGCGTTTTGATTGTTTTTAAAGCGTTTTTGGCAAATTCAAGCTTGGTTTGTTTAGAATGAAACTATTTTGTTTATATTATTGTGTTCAAATGGTTAGAATTTAAAATCATAGTCATATGCTTGAAATTACGTGCTAGGTTGCGTTTTTAAGGTTTTTAAATTATTTTTGGCAATTTCTCGCATGAAGTAGTTAAACTTGGTTTGTTTTGCATGAAACATGGCACACAACACTATTTGATGTATATTACTGTGATGAAAAGGTTAGAACTGAAAACCATATTCATATGCTTAAAATTACGTGCTCAGTTGCGTTTTTAAGGTTCTTAAAGCGTTATTAGGACTTTCTCGCATAGAGTAGTTAAAACAGGGTTTGTTCTGCATGAAACTTGGCACAAAACAGCATTAGATGGGTATTAGTGTGTTAAAATGGTTAGAATTTAAAACAATATCCATATGCTTGAAATTAAGTGTTAAGTTGCGTTTTTAATGTTTTTTAAGCGTTTTTGGCACTTTCTCACTTAAAGTAGTTCAAACTTGTTTTGTTTTGCATGAAACTTGACACACAACACTATTTGATATGTATTATTGTGTTGAAATGGTTAGAATTTAAAAAAATAGTCATACGCTTGAATTACATGTTAAGTTGCGTTTTTAAGGTTGTTTAAGCTTTTTAACAGTTTCACTCATAAAGTAGCTCAAACTTTGTATGTTTTGCATGAAACTTGGCACATAACACTATTTTATATATATTATTTTTTTGAAATGGTTAGAATTGATAAAAAATAGTCAGATGCTTGAAATTACGTGCCAAGTTGTGATTTTAAGGTTTTTAAATCGATGTTGGCAATTTCACGCATAAAGTAGTTAGAGCTTGGTTTGTTTAGCATGAAAGTATTTGGTTTATATTATTGTGTTAAAATGGTTAGAATTTAAAATCATAGTCATATGCTTGAAATTACGTGCTAAGTTGCGGTTTTAAGATTTTTAAAATGTTTTTTGGGAATTTCTAGCATAAAGTAGTTGAAACTTGGTTTATTTTGCATGAAACTTGACACACCACACTATTTGATATATATTATTCTGTTGAAATTGTTAGAATTTAAAAAATAGCCATACGCTTGAATTACAGGCTAAGTTGCGTTTTTAAGGTTTTTAAAGCGTTTATGACAGTTTCAGTCATAAAGTAGTTCAATCTTGGTTTTTTTTCCCTGAAACTTGGCACACAACATTATTTGATATATATTATTTTGTTGAAATACATAGAATTGAAAAAAAATAGTCAGATGCTTGAAATTACGTGCTAAGATGCGTTTTTAAGGTTTTTTTAAAGCGTTTTTGGCATTTTCACGCATAAGGTAGTTCAAGCTTGGTTTGTTTAGCATGAAACTATTTGGTTTATCTTATTGTGTTAAAATGGTTAGAATTTATAATCATAGTCATATGGTTGAAATTACATGCTAAGTTGCGTTTTTAAGGTTTTTGAAACGTTTTTGGCTCTTTCACGCTTAAAGTAGTACAAGCTTGGTTTGTTTAGCGTGAAACTATTTGGTTTATATTATTTTGTTAAAATGGTTAGAACTTAAAATCATAGTCATATGCTTGAAATTACGTTTTAAGTTTCGTTTTGATTCTTTTTAGAATGTTTTTGGCAAATTCAAGCATAAAATAGTTCAAGCTTGGTTTGTTTAGAATGAAACTATTTGGTTTATATTATTGTATTCAAATGGTTAGAATTTAAAATCATAGTCATATGCTTGAAATTACGTGCTAGTTTGCGTTTTTAAGGTTTTTAAATTATTTTTGGCAATTTCTCGGATAAAGTAGTTAAACTTGGTTTGTTTCGCATGAAACTTGGCAGACAACACTATTTGATATATATTACTGTGATGAAAAGTTTAGAAATGAAAACCATATTCATATGCTTAAAATTACGTGCTCAATTGCGTTTTTAAGGTTTTTAAAGCGTTATTAGCACTTTCTCGCATAGAGTAGTTAAAACATGGTTTGTTCTGCATGAAACTTGGGACAAAACAGTATTAGATAGGTATTAGTGTGTTAAAATGGTTAGAATTTAAAACAATAGCCATATGCTTGAAATTACGTGTTAAGTTGCATTTTTAATGTTTTTAAAGCGTTTTTGGCACTTTCTCGCATAAGGTAGTTCAAACATGGTTTGTTTTACATGAAACTTGACACACAACACTATTTCATATATATTATTGTGTTGAAATGGATAGAATTTTTTTAAAAAAGTCATACACTTGAACTACATGCTAAGTTGCGTTTTTAAGGTTTTTAAAGCGTTTTTGACAATTTCACTCATAAAGTAGTTCAAACTTGGTTTGTTTTGCATGAAACTTGGCACCAAACACTATTTGATATATATTATTTTTATTGAAACTGTTAGAATTGATAAAAAATAGTCAGACGCTTGAAATTACGTGCTAAGTTGTGCTTTTATGGTTTTTAAAGCGTTGTTGGCAATTTCACGCATAATGTAGTTCCAGCGTGGTTTGTTTAGCATGAAACTATTTCGTTTATATTATTGTGTGAAAATGGTTAGAATTTAAAATCAATGTCATCATAAGCTTGAAATTACGTGCTAAATTACGTTTTTAAGTTTCTTAAAGCGTTTTGGCACTTTCAAGCATAAAGTAGTTCAAGCTTGGTTTGTTTCGCATGAAACTATTTGGTTTATATTATTGTGTTAAAATGGTTAGAATTTAAAATCATAGTCATACGCTTGAAATTACGTGCTAAGTTGGGTTTTTAAGATTTTTAAAACGTTTTTGGCACTTTCTCGCATAAAGTAGTGCAAACTTGGTTTGTTTTGCATGAAACTTTGCACATAACACTGTTTGGTATATATTATTGTGTTGAAATAGTTACAACTGAAAAAATATTGATATGCTTGAAATTACGTGCGAAATTGCTTTTATAGGTTTTTAAAGCTTTTTTAACACTTTCTCGCACAAAGTTGTTCAAACTTAGTTTGTTTTGCATGTAACTTGACACACAACACTATTTGATATATATTTATTGTGTTGAAATGGGTAGAATTTAAACAAATAGTCATACGAGTGAATTACATGCTAAGTTGCGTTTTTAAGGTTTTTAAAGCGTTTTTGCTTTCACTCATAAAATAGTTCAAACTTGGTTTTTTTTGCATAAAACGTGGCACACAACATTATTTGATTTATATTATTGTGTTAAAATGGTTACAATTTGAAATCATAGTGATGTGCTTGAAATTACGTGCTAAGTTGCGTTTTTAAGGTTTTTTTCAAGCGTTTTTACCATTTTCACGCATAAGGTAGTTCAATCTTGGTTTGTTTAGCATGAAACTATTTGGTTTATCTTATTGTGTTAAAATGGTTAGATTTTAAAATCATAGTCATATGCTTGAAATTACATGCTAACTTGCGTATTATAGGTTTTTGAAACGTTTTTTGCACTTTCACGCTTAAAGTAGTACAAGCTTGGTTTATTTAGCATGAAAATATTTCGTTTATATTATTGTGTTAAAATGGTTAAAATTTAAATTCATAGTGATGTGCTTGAAATTACGTGCTAAGTTGCGTTTTTAAGGTTTTTAAAGCGTTTTTTGCAATTTCACGCATAAAGTAGTTTAAGGTTAGTTTGTTAATATGAAACTATTTGGTTTATCTTATTGTGTTAAAATGGTTAGAATTTAAAATCATAGTCAGATGCTTTCTATTACGTGCTAAGATGCGTTTTTACTGTTTTTAGCGTTTTTGGCACTTTCACGCTTAAAGTAGTACAAGCTTGGTTTCTTTAGCATGAAACTATTTGGTTTATATTATTGTGTTAAAATTGGTTAGAATTTAAAATCATAGCCGTATGCTTAAAATTTCGTGCGAAGTTGCGTTTTAAGGTTTTTAAAGCGTTTTTTACAGTTTCTCTCATAAAGTAGTTCAAACTTGGTTTGTTTTGCATGAAACTTGACGCACAACACTATTTGATATATATTATTGTGTTGAAATGGTTAGAATTGAAAAAAAATAGTCATACGCTTGAATTACATGCTAAGTTGCGTTTTTAAGGTTTTTTAAGCGTTTTTTACAATTTCACCTATAAAGTAGTTAAAACTTGGTTTGTTTTGAATGAAACTTTGCACACAACACTATTTGATATATATTATATTTTGTTGAAATTATTAGAATTAATAAAAAATAGTAATATGCTTGAAATTACGTGCTAAGTTTCGTTTTAAAGGTTTTTAAAGTGGTTTAAATTATTGTGTTAAAATGGTTTAAATTACGCATGAAATAGTTAAAGCTTTCATTGTTTAGCTGGAAACTATTTGGTTTAAATTATTGTGTTAAAATGGTTTAAATTTAAAACCGTAGTCATATGCTTGAAATTAAGTACTAAGTTGCGTTTTTAAGGTTTTTAAAGCCTTTTTTGCAATTTCACGCATAATGTAGTTCAAGGTTAGTTTGTTTAGCATGAAACTATTTGGTTTATATTATTCTGTTAAAACGGTTAGAATTTAAATTCATAGTCATATGCCCTAATTTACGTGCTAAGTTGCGTTTTTAAGGTTTTTAAAACGTTTTTGACACTTTCTCGCATAAAGTAGTGCAAACTTGGTTTGTTTTGAATGAAACTTTGCACACAACACTGTTATGTATATATTAATGTGTTGAAATGGTTAGAACTGAAAAAATATTGATATGCTTGAAATTACGTGCGAAGTTGCTTTTTTAAGTTTTTTAAAGCTTTTTGGCACATTCTCACATAAAGTAGTTCAAACTTGGTTTGTTTGCATGAAACTTGACACACAACACTATTTTATATATATTATTGTATTTAAATGCTTAGAATTGAAAAAAATAGTCATACGCTTGAATTACATGCTAACTCGTGTTTTTAAGGTTTTTAAAACATTTTTGATAGTTTCACTAATAAAGTAGTTAAAACATGGTTTGTTTTGCATGAAACTTGGCACACAACATTATTTGATAAAAATTACTTTGTTGAAATGGTTAGAATTCACAAAAAATAGTCAGATGCTTGAAATTACGTGCTAAGTTACGTTTTTATGGTTTTTAAAGCGTTTTAGGGAATTTCATGTATAAAGTAGTTCAAGTTTGGTTTGTTTAGCATGAAAATATTTCGTTTATATTATTGTGTTAAAATGGTTAGAATTTAAAATCAGTCATATGCTTGAAATAACGTGCTAAATTTCGTTATTAAAGTTTTTTAAAACGTTTTTGGCACTTTCTCGCATAAAGTAGTGCAAACTTGGTTTGTTTTGCATGAAACCTTGCACACAACACTGTTTGGTATATATTGTTGTGTCGAAATAGTTACTACTGAAAAAATATTGATATGCTTGAATTTACATGCGATGTTGCTTTTTTAGGTTTTTAAGGCTTTTTTGGTACTTTCTCGCACAAAGTAGTTCAAACTTGGTTTGTTTTGCGTGAAACTTGACACACAACACTATTTGATATATATTATTGTGTTGAAATGGTTAGAATTGAAAAAATAGTCATACGCTTGAATTACATGCTAAGTTGCGTTTTTAAGGTTTTTTAAGCATTGTTGACAGTTTCACTCAGAACGTAGTTCAAACTAGGTTTGTTTTGCATGAAACTTGGCACACAACACTATTTGATATATATAATTTTTTTGAAATCATTAGAATTGATAAAAAATAGTCAGATGCTTCAAATTACGTGCTAAGTTTTGTTTTTAAGGTTTTTAAAGTGTTTTTGGCATTTTCACGCATAAAATAGTTAAAGCTTTGTTTGTTTAGCATGAAACTATTTGGTTTATATTATTGTGTTAAAATGGTTAGAATTTAAACCATAGTCATATGCATGAAATTACGTGTTAAGTTGCGTTTTTAAGGTTTTTAAAGCCTTTTTTGCAATTTCACGCATAAAGTAGTTCAAGGTTAGTTTGTTTAGCATGAAACTATTTGGTTTATATTATTGTGTTAAAATGGTTAAAATTTAAAATCATAGTCATATGCTTGAAATTACGTGCTAAGTAGCGTTTTTAATGTTTTTAAAATGTTTTTGACACTTTCTCGCATAAAATAGTGCAAACTTGGTTTGATTTGCATGAATCTTTGCACACAACACTGTTTGGTATATATATTATTGTGTTGAAATGGTTAGAACTGAAAAAATATTTATATGCTTGAAATTACGTGCGAAGTTATTTTTTTTAGTTTTTTAAAGCCTTTTTGGCACTTTCTCGCATAAAGTAGTTCCAACAAGGTTTGTTTTGCATGAAACTTGACACACAACACTATTCGATATATATTATTGTTTTGAAATGGTTAAAATTACATGCTAAATTGTATTATTAAGATTTTTAAAGCGTTTTTGACAGTTTCACATATAAAGTAGTTCAAGCTTGGTTTGTTTAGCATGAAACTATTTGGTTTATATTATTGTGTCAAAATGGTTAGAATTTAAAATCATAGTCATATGCTTGAAATTACGTGCGAAGTTGCATTTTTAAGGTACTTAAAGCGCTTTTGGCACTTTTACGCACATAGTAGTACAAGCTTGGTTTGTTTAGCATGAAACAATTTGGTTTATATTATTGTGTTAAATTGATTAGAATTTAAAATTAATGTCATATGCCTTACATTACGTGCTGAGTTGCGTTTTTAAGGTTTTTAAAGCGTTTTTTGCACTTTTACGCAAAAAGTAGTTCAAGCTTGGTTTGTTTTGCATGAAACCTTGCTCACAACATTTTTTGGTATGTATTATTGTGTTGAAATAGTTAGAACTGAAAAAATATTGATATGCTTGAAATTACGTGCGAAGTTTCCCTTTTAGGTTTTTAAAGCTTTTTTGGCACTTTCTCACACAATGTAGTTCAAACTTAGTTTGTTTTGCAAGAAACTTGACACACAACACTATTTGATATATATTATTGTGTTGAAATGTTTAAGATTGAAAAAAATAGTCATATGCTTCAATTACATGATAAGTTGCGTTTTTAAGGTTTTTTAAAGCGTTTTTGACAGTTTCACTTAGAAAGTAGTTCAAACAAGGTTTGTTTTGCATGAAACTTGGCACACAACATTATTTGGTATATATTATTTTGTTAAAATTCTAAGAAATAATATAAAATTGTTAGATGCTTGAAATTACATACTAAGTTGCGTTTTTAAGGTTTTTAAAGCGTTTTTGGCATTTTCAGGCATAAGGTAGTTCAAGCTTGGTTTGATTAGCATGAAACATTTTGGTTTATCTTATTGTGTTAAAATGGTTAAAATTTAAAATCATAGTCATATGCTTGAAATTACATGTTAAGTTGCGTATTTTAGTTTTCAAAGCGTTTTTGGCACTTTCACGCTTAAAGTAGTACAAGCTTGGTTTGTTTAGCATGAAACTATTTGGTTTATATTATTGTCTTAAAATTGGTTAGAATTTAAAATCATAGTCATATGCTTGAAATTACGTGCTAAGTTGCGTTTTTAAGGTTATTAAAACGTTTCTGGCACTTTTTCGCATAATGTAGTGCAAACTTGGTTTGTTTTGCATGAAACTTGGCACACGACACTGTTTGGTACATATTATTGTGCTGGAATAGTTAGAACTGAAATAATATTGATATGCTTGAAATCACGTGCGATGTTGTTTTTTTAGTTTTTTAAAGCTTTTTTAGCACTTTGTCGCATAAAGTAGTTCAAACTTGGTTTGTTTTGCATGAAACTTTGCACACAACACTGCTTGGTATATATTATTATGTTGGAATAGTTAGAACTGAAAAAATGTTGATATGCTTGAAATCACGTGCGATGTTGTTTTTTAAGTTTTTTAAATCTTTTTTGGCACTTTGTCGCATAAAGTAGTTCAAACTTGGTTTGTCTTGCATGAAACTTGACACACAACACTAATTGATAATTATTATTGTGTTGAAATGGTTAAAATTTAAAAAAATAGTCATACGCTTGAATTACATGCTGAGTTGCGTTTTTAAGGTAATTGAAGCATTTTTGACAGTTTCACGCATAAAGTAGTTCAAACTTCGTTTGTTTTGCATGAAACTTGACACACAACACGATTCGATATATATTATTGTGAAGAAATGCTTTGAATTGTAATAAATAGTCATACGCTTGAATTACATGCTAAGTTGCATTTTTAAAGTTTTTAAAGCGTTTTTGACAGTTTCACATATAAAGTAGTTCAAGCTTGGTTTGTTTAGCATGAAACTATGTTGTTTATATTATTGGGTTAAATTGGTTAGAATTTAAAATCAATGTCATATGCTTTAATTTACGTGCTGAATTGCGTTTCAAAGGTTTTTAAAGCGTTTTTTGCACTTTTACGCATAAAGTAGTTCAAGCTTCTTTTGTTTAGCAGGAAACCTTGCTCACAACATTTTTTGGTATATATTATTGTGTTGAAATAGTTAGAACTGAAAAAATATTGATATGCTAGAAATTACATGCGAAGTTGCTCTTTTAGGTTTTTAAAGCTTTTTTGGCACTTTCTCACACAACGTAGTTCAAACTTAGTTTGTTTTGCAAGAAACTTGACACACAACACTATTTGACATATATTATTGTGTTGAAATGTTTAGAATCGAATAAAATAGTTATACGCTTGAATTACATGCTATGTTGCGTTTTTAAGGTGTTTTAAATCGTTTTTGACAGTTTCACTCATAAAGTTGTTTAAACTTTGTTTGTTTTGCATGAAACTTGGCACACAACATTATTTGGTATATATTATTTTGTTGAAATTGTTAGAAATAATTTAAAATAGTCAGTTGCTTGAAATTACGTACTAAGTTGCATATTTAAGGTTTTTAAAGCGTTTTTGGCATTTTCAAACATAAGGTAGTTCAAGCTTGGTTTGTTTAGCACGAAACTATTTGGTTTATATTATTGTCTTAAAATTAGTTAGAATTTAAAATCATAGTCATATGCTTGAAAGTACGTGCTAAGTTGCGTTTTTAAGGTTTTTAAAACGTTTTTTGCACTTTTTTTAGTTTTTTAAAGCTTTTTTGGCACTTTGTCGCATAAAGTAGTTCAAACTTGGTTTGTTTTGCATGAAACTTTGCACACGACACTGCTTGGTATATATTATTGTGTTGGAATAGTTAGAACTGAAAAAATATTGATATGCTTGAAATCACGTGCGATGTTGTTTTTTTAGTTTTTTGAAGCTTTTTTGTCACTTTGTCGCATAAAGTAGTTCAAACTTGGTTTGTTTTGCATGAAACTTGACACACAACACTATTTCATATATATTATTGTGTTGAAATTGTTAAAATTGAAAAAAATAGTCATACGCTTGAATTACATGCAAAGTTGCCTTTTTAATGTAATTGAAGCGTTTTTGACAGTTTCACGCATAAAGTAGTTCAAACTCTGTTTGTTTTGCAGGAAACTTGACACACAACACTATTCGATATATATTATTGTGTTGAAATGGTTAGAATTGTAAAAAATAGTCATACGCTTGAATTACATGCTAAGTTGCATTTTTAAGGTATTTAAAGCGTTTTTGACAGATTCACATCTAAAGTAGTTCAAGCTTGGTTTGTTTAGCATGAAACTATTTGGTTTATATTATTGTGTTATAACGGTTACAATTTAAAATCATAGTCATATGCTTAAAATTACGTGCTAAGTTGCGTTTTTAAGGTATTTTAAACGCTTTTGGCACTTTTACGCATAAAGTAGTACAAGCTTGGTTTGTTTAGCATCAAACTATTTGGTTTATATTATTTTGTTAATATGGTTAGAATTTAAAATCATAGTCATATGCTTGAAATTACGTGCTATGTTGCGTTTTTAAGGTTTTTTAAAACTTTTTTGGCACTTTCTCGTATAAAGTAGTGCAAAGTTGGTTTGTTTTTCATGAAACTTGGCACACAACACTATATGATATATATTATTTTGATGAAATGGTTAGAATTGATAAAAAATAGTCAGATATTTGAAATTACATGATAAGTTGCGTTTTTAAGGTTTTTAAAGCGTTTTGGCACTATCACGCATAAAGCAGTTCAAGCTTGATTTGTTTTTCCTGAAATTATTTGGTTTATATTATTGTGTTAAAATGCTTAGAATTTAAAATCATAGTCACATACTTGAAATTACGTGCTAAGTTGTGTTTTTTAAAGTTCTTAAAGCGTTTTTGGAACTTTCAAGCTTAAAGTAGTACAAGCTTGGTTTGTTTAGCATTAAACTATTTGGTTTATCTTATTATGTTAAAATGGTTAGAATTTAAAATCATAGTCATATGTTTGAAATTTCGTGCTAAGTTGCGTTTTTAAGGTTGTTTAAAGCGTTTTTGAATTTTTCACGCTTAAAGTAGTACAATATTGGTTTGTTTAGCATGAAACTATTTGCTTTATATTATTGTGTTAAAATGGTTAGAATTTAAAATCATAGTCATATGCTTGAAATTACGTGCTAAGTTGCGTTTTTAAGGTTTTTAAAACGTTTCCGGCACTTTCTCGCATAAAATAGTGCAAACTTTGTTGGTTTTGCATGAAACTTTGCACACAACACAGTTTGGTATATATTATTGTGTTGAAATAGTTAGAACTGAAAAAAAATTGATATGCTTGAAATTACGTGCAAAGTTGCTTTTTTGGCACTTTGTCGCATAAAGTAGTTCAAACTTGGTTTGTTTTGCATGAAACTTGGCACACAACATTATTTGGTATGTATTATTTTGTTGAAATTGTTAGAAATAATTTAAAATAGTCAGATGCTTGAAATTACGTACTAAGTTGCGTTTTCAAGGTTTTTAAAGCGTTTTTGGCATTTTCAGGCGTAAGGTAGTTCAAGCTTGGTTTGTTTAATATGAAACTATTTGGATTATCTTATTGTGTTAAAATGGTTAGAATTTAAAATCATAGTCATATGCATGAAATTACATGTTAAGTTGCCTTTTTAAGCTTTTTAAAGCGGTTTTGGCACTTTCACGCTTAAAGTAGTACAAGCTTGGTTTGTTTAACATGAAACTATTTGGTTTATATTATTGTGTTAAAATTGGTTAGAATTTAAAATCATAGACATATGCTTGAAATTACGTGCTAAGTTGCGTTTTTAAGGTTTTTAAAACGTTTCTGGCACTTTTTCGCATAATGTAGTGGAAACTTTGTTTGTTTTGGATGAAACTTCGCACACGACACTGCTTGGTATATATTATTGTGTTGGAATAGTTAGAACTGAAAAAATATTGATATGCTTGAAATCACGTCCGATGTTGTTTTTTTAGTTTTTTTAAAGCTTTTTTGGCACTTTGTCGCATAAAGTAGTTCAAACTTGGTTTATTTTGAATGAAACTTGACACACAACACTATTTGATATATATTATTGTGTTGAAATGGTTATAATTGAAAAAAAATTTTCATACGCTTGAATTACATGCTAAGTTGCGTTTTTAAGGTTATTGAAGCGTTTTTGACAGTTTCACGCATAAAGTAGTTCAAACTTGGTTTGTTTTGCATGAAACTTGGCACACAACACAATATGATATATATTATTTTGTTGAAATGGTTAGAATTGATAAAAAATAGTCAGATATTTGAAATTACATGCTAAGTTGCATTTTTTAAGGTTTTTAAAGCGTTTTTGGCACTTTTACGCATAAAGCACTTCAAGTGGTCGGAATTTAAAATCATAGTCTTATGCTTGAAATTACGTGCGAAGTTGCGTTTTCAAAGTTCTTAAACCGTTTTTGGAACTTTCAAGCTTAAAGTAGTACAATTTTGGTTTGTTTAGCATTAAACTATTTGGTTTATATTATTGTGTTAAAATGGTTTGAATTTAAAATCATAGTCATATCCTTGAAATTACGTGCTAAGTTGCGTTTTTGGCAGTTTCACTCATAAAGTAGTTCATAGTTGGTTTGTTTTGGAACAAAATGGGCACAATACACTATTTAATATATATTCTTTTGTTGAAATGGTTAGAATTGATAAAATATAGTCAAATGCTTGAAATTACGTGCCAAGTACCGTTTTTAAGGTTTTTAAAGCGTTTTTCGCAATTTCACGCATAAAGCAGTTCAGGCTTGGTTTGTTTAGCATGAAACTATTTGGTTTATATTATTGTGTTAAAATGGTTAAAATGGTTTGTTCACGCAATTGCGTTTTTAAGGTTTTTAAAACGTTTCAGGCACTTTCTCGCATACAGTAGTGCAAACTTGGTTTGTTTTGCATAAAACTTTGGACACAACACTTTTTGATATATATTTTTGTGTTGAAATAGATAGAACTGAAAAAATATTAATATGCTTGAAATCACGTGTGAAGTTGCTTTTTTAGGTTTTTAAAGCATTTTTGGCACTTTCTCGCACAAAGTATTTAAAACTTGGTCTGTTTCGCATGAAACTTGGCACACAACACTATTTGATATATATTATTATGTTGAAATGGTTACAATTGAAAAAAATAGTAATACGCTTGAATTACATGCTAAGTTGCTTTTTTAAGGTTTTTAAAGCGTTTTTGAAAGTTTCACTTTTAAAGTAGTTCAAACTTGGTTTGTTTTGCATGAAACGTTTCACACAACACTATTTGATATATATTATTTTTTTGAAATCGTTAGAATTGATAAAAAATAGTCAGATGCTTGAAGTTACGTGCTATGTTGCGTTTCTAAGGTTTTTAAAGTGTTTTTGAGAATTTCACGCGTAAAGTAGTTAAGGCTTGGTTTGTTTAGCATGAAACTATTTGGTTTATATTATTGTGTTAAAATGGTTAAAATTTAAAATCATTGTCATATGCTTGAAATTACGTGCTAAGCTGCGTTTTTAAGGTTTTTAAAGCCCTTTTTGCAATTTCACGCATAAAGTAGTTCAAAGTTAGTTTGTTTAGCATGAAACTCACTACAAGAAAACTTGTTTTTAGCAACAACTTTTACTAACGACTATATTTTTTTCGTTGCGAAAAATACAAGTTGTTGCGAAATCCGTTGTTGTTGCTAAATAATCGTTGCCATAAAAAAAAATATACTTCCCCACCCCTTAAAATAATTTCCCGGTATAACCCAATTTTTTGCAACAAACAATTTAGTTGTTAAAATTAAAAAAATAATTCGTAACTGTATATATTGTTGCAAAAATATTTAAATATACAGATACAATAAAGTCGTTGCGAAAACCCTTATACTAATAATTTTATTTTTTCATTTCCCTCTCAAATCAAAACCCACCCCTAACATTCCGTCCCCATTTCCCTCCCAATTCAGAAATTCACGAATACATTCCCCTCACAAACCCGATTACCTCACGAACCCTATTCCCGCACACCATACCGCAGCCATTGCCGGAGTTTCAGCCTCCTTCTGCACACCGGTGCTTCCGCTACGCTGCAGCGTTGAACCGTTCAGCCACCTCTCAAAGAACCCACGACAGGTGGTTTTTTTTTTTGCCTTTTTTTTCTTTGAATTTCTTGTTCTTGTTTCCTGTTGATTCCCTCAATTTATGGGTTGTTCTTTGAATTTCTTGGGCTTTGTTGTAGTTTTTTCTTTTGCCTTTTTTTTTCCTTTGAATTTCTTGTTCTTGTTTCCTAGTTGATTCCCTCAATTTATGGGTTGTTCTTTGAATTTCTTGGGCTCTGTTGTAATTATCGCATTACTATCAGATTACTTGTATTTTTTTATTACAATTATTTTCTGAGTGCTATTCATGTGGAATTAGGTAGCAGTGGCTTGTGAATGCGACGTAGAGTAGGAGGTGAACAAGCAATTTTCTGCATCTTTATTTGGCAGGACAGCTGTTTTGATTGCTTGGTTAACGGATATCTATTTAGAGGTGCTTGACTGTTTAGATTTCATATTGAATTGACTTCTTTTGTTGTCAGATATTGAACAATCTCTCCATTTTTACAAGGGTTTAGGCCTCCTATTTATAGAACTATGAGACCATCTAAAATTAGTTAAGACTAATGTTTTAACAACCAACAAAGAATAACGGCTAAAAATCAACACGTGACAAACATGTGCACGTTTTAAGTACAAATAGACAGAAAACAGAACACTGATTATTCTGGTATGATATCAGTTGACCAAGGGACCATAAGCTCCCTTTCTTAGTGTCTTAATGTGATCTTTAGGAGGTACTTAAGGTCTTGATGGAAAGGTCCATGTATATAGATTCCAAATCTATCCTTGGTGTCTTCTGGGATGCCCTGGTTGGCTCTGTGGAAAAGCTGCAAGGTACGCTGGTCAGTAGGTGGTGGCTGCAGCTCTGTTTGTGCTGTTTGAAGCTTCTGTTTTGTTTGCTTGTTGTTAGAAGTCTTCTTCTGACTTCTCTTGGTCTTGTAATGCCTTTATGCTCATGTTTGGCCCATATTGGATACTAACAGCATTAGTTTGTAGGACTTCCATATCAGGTTCATCAGGCATATTGATCCATTATGGTCTTCAATGTTTGTCTTTGTTTGTGGTCTATTTATAATTCGATCAGGGATGATCGATTCAAAGTTGATTGCTTACGTTAATGGCCTTTATGTCAAAGGTGATTTGTCATGTATTGAAAATATTTTCTAAGTTGATTTTTCATGCATACATTGGAACAAATGGTAATATTTGTTATTGTTTTTATTGTTAAATTGTGCTTCAAACAACTTAAAGTTAAAATTCTCTTTCACATAGTGGTTAAATTGTTATTCAAGTTGTTTAAATTGTTCTTGTGTTTCTTTCAAAAATTTAAATTATTCTTGTTCTTTTTGAATCGTTAAATTGTTCTTCAAACAACTCGAAATTAAATTGTTCTACAAGTTGTTAAATTGTTCTTGTTCTTGTATTAATTGTTAACAATATTATAAGGAGTTCTTGGTGATATTATTGAATGTTATATAATCTAATTACTATAAAGTTTAAATATAGGAAATGATTTTGAATAAGGCATGGGTCAAAGTAAAATATCGTTCATCTATTGATTATGTAAATGGTGTTGATGAGTTTCTAAATTTTGCTCTTTCCAAAGTAAGAGAAGATGATCGAGATAGTACTACTATTAGGTGCCCTTGTAATAGTTGTGGCAATATATTTCTTAAAACAAAATGTGATGTAAGATTCGACTTGCTTAAGGGAGGAATGTATGAGAAGTACACTTTTTGGGAACTTCACGGGGAAGAATTAGTTGAATCAAGTGATGGGGATGATGTTGATGAGTCGAATGACATTGATAGTGGTTTCGCAAATGTTGCAAGATGCATGTGGAGTTGGTGCTATGAATGTTGGGAGTGCTGAAGAGGCTTTAAATAATGTTGAGGAGTATGAGAAACCTAATGCAAATGCAAAAAATTTTTTCAAACTTTTAGAGGAATACCAACAACCATTAACAATGCATGGCACAACAATGTCTAAGTTGTCATATATTGTTAAATTATTAAATTTAAAGGTTTTGAATAATTGGTCTGATAAGTCTTTTGATAGTTTACTCCAATTAGAACGTCAAGGCTATGGCGCTTACCTTCCAACTTCTTATTACGAGGCTAAGAAAATCATTAAAGACTTGGGCCTTGATTATTATAAGATTGATGCTTGTGAAAATGATTGTATTCTTTATTGGAAAGAGCATGAAAAATTGATTGAGTTTCCCACTTGTGGTTTATCAAGGTGGAAACAAGAAAAGGAAGGCTCTTCTAAGGGGGTTAAGGTTTCTAGAAAAGTGCTAAGATATTTTCCATTGAAGCCTAGGCTACAAAGGTTGTACATGTGTAGAAAGACATCCAAAGACATGCGTTGGCACAAATAAAGGGATGCTACTAAAGTGAATGATTGTGATAGGATTATAGATGATGAAGCCCTTTCTAGGGAAGAGGAGGATGATACCTTTTTGGAGGATGACAATGCGAGTGGGTTGGATGATACAATGAGACATCCATCTGACTCCTTTGCATGGAAATCATTTGATGAAGAGTATAGTGAATTTGCTAAAGAGGTGCGAAATGTTATACTTGGACTAGCTTGTGATGGCTTTCAACCTTTCAATAATTCACAGCATAGCATATGGCCAGTGGTTCTTATCCCTTATAATTTTCCTCCTTGGTTATGCATGAAACCGTATTCATTTATGCTATCTTTACTAGTACCAGGTCCAACAAGTCCTGGAATTAATATGGACGTCTACCTCCAACCACTTATTGAGGAGTTAAAGGAGCTTTGGGAGGTTGGTGTTGAAACTTATGATGCTTACTCTAAAACAAATTTCATCTTGCGTGCATCACTACTGTGCACTATCAATGACTTTCCTGCGTATGCAGATTTGTCTGGATGGTCTACCAAAGGTTATTACGCTTGTCCATGTTGTCATAAGTAAACTAAATGGACTTCGTTGATGCATAAGGGTGGTTATTTAGGGCATCTACGTTGGCTTCCAATGAATCATAAGTGGAGAAATGATGCCAATTCTTTTGACGGTAAAATTGAAAAAGGTGTTGCACCAGTTCCATTGAGTGGGGATGATGTATTACAACATTATAGCCGATTCTCACAAGAAAAATATGGGAAGATTATAGGGAACAAAAGAAAAAGGGATGCTTCTAATAGCTTGTTTGGGTTGAAAAAGGAAAGCATTTTCTTTAGCTTGCCTTATTGGAGGAAATTAAAAATTCGTCATAACTTGGATGAGTGCTTAACATTCTGCTCTAGGTACATGAGTGACATTGACAATAAATTCAATCGCAAAGTAAGAAATGACGATGAAGATATAGAAGAGGATACCTTAAAATCAAACCTTGAGGTTTTTAGACCACTTGGACATACCATTGGGGGGGAGTACACCAAAACATCTAGATCATCTAGAGTGTGATCAAATCCATTTTTATATTCTTCAAAACTACGATCCACTTCTTATGTTTGTCCACTAAGCCATTTTTATTCCTTATGTTTAATTTGTTTGAATTGTATAGTATATTTTATTCTATAGAAGCCACATTTATTTGTTTTTATATGGTGTCATACAAAACATAAATTGGAATTGGAGAAGGAATGTCCAAGAAATGTAGAACGGAGGCACAAAGAACAATTTTCCAAATGGATACAAAATGAAGTAAGAAAGCTTTAAGTAATACATTGTAAATGGTTTCCTTTTTAAGTTTGTCCAGTAAGCCATTTTGCTAATAAAGTATGTTAACATTTGTTCATTTACGTACAAAAAATTTATAAACTTGGACGCTGTGATAAAGACTTGTACAATTTGGTTTGTGGTCCTTCTAGAGTTGTAGGGCATTACACATCATATATTGTAAATGGTTTTCGTTTTTACACCAGTGATAGGTCAGAAAATAGGGAAACCCAAAATTTAGGTGTCATGGTGCGTGGTGATGATGCTTTAGATAAGGAATACTATGGCGTTTTGAGAGACATATATCAAATGCGTTATCCTGGAGAAAATCACGTATTTGTGTTCAAATGCAGTTGGTTTGATGTAGAAAACCTTGGTAGAGGGTATAAGGTAGATGAGCATGGTTTGGTTAGTGTGAATAAGAATAGACTTTTAAAGTCGGATGATGTGTTTGTGCTAGAATCCCAAGTGGAGCAAGTATTTTACATACAAGATGAAAACAATGAGAATTGGGAATTTGTTATAAAAGCACAACCAAGGGATTTATATAATATGAGTGCTAGAGATCTAGATAAGGAGGGTATAGATGTAGATGCCTCTCAACAAGTAGAGGTGGAAGCTAATATTGAAGCTGAATGTACTAATTGCGTACATACTGACAATTTCAGAGTTAGTTCGTCGTTGGCTACAAATATGTTTATGGATTATAACAGAACATGAAGTGCAAATGGTTACACAAATATTGGAAGATGACAATTTCATTAATGATGGTGAAATTGAAGTCTTTGAGGAATCGAGTGAAGTTGAAGAAGAAATTTGATTTTGATTCTTCTCCTTCATTATGTTATGTTGTACAATATTTACATTCACTATTATCTTTCTTGTTATCTATATGAACAAATCGGCTACTATTGTTTATTTTTTCCGCTCCATCTTGAAATATATTGTTTATTGTTGAAGCTACCTTTTGTTTGATAATTTTGCAAAAATATCTGAATAGATAAAAGATGGTTTGGAGAGGAGGGGGAAAGAAAATATGCAGTCGAAGTATTGCCCTCGGAAAACTTATGAGTCGTGTTCAAGCTAGTCGGACGCAATTGTTTAGCAAGCAAAATGTAGCTGATCAATTCAATAATAGCTCTAACCCACACATCACAGATGAGATTGCTGATGCAGTTAGCAAAAGTAAGTTTTTTTTTTCTATTTCAATTCAAAAAATTTAAATTTTATTATGTTGAATTCACTTTGATTTTTATTGTCTTTACCCTTGTAGATTTGGAGAGGCAACGAACAACTTATGAAGCGCATATAAACAAAGCAGCACCAACTGAATTGCCAGCAACTAAATCGACAACAACTGATGCACCGACCTTGAATGACCATAACTTGATTCATGGAGACGATCTTCAAGGTTATGAAGAAATTGCTACACCAATCTTGAATGACCAAGCATCAAAAGGCGTCATTACCTTAATGGATGAAAGTACATTATTGAAAACTCGACTTTCACGTTTCTAGTTTGTAATTATTTATATATTCTTGATTATTGATTAATGACCATTATTGTAGGCATACTTGGTAAGAGAAAGAAAAGAAGCAACTTTGTTAGTAGAATTGAAGTGGGCTTGCAAGTGAATGAAGCTTTAGATCCACAACCAAGGCAAACTATCACTCGAAAGGAGGTGGAGCAAGTTAATGATGAGGAGATAGTTAGAAATGCAGGTAATTAATAGAGATGGAGCAACTTTTTTAGATATTATTGATTATTGATTATTGATTATTGTAGGCATACTTGATAACTTTTAACATTTGTATTATCTTAGCAGCTAGTATGATCAAAGGAAGAGGTAAGAGAGGAATGTATAAGAGTTACGTGGTTGACATGAAAATTAAAGTGAGAGGATCGAAATTGAAGATCACAATACCTGATGAAATTGACCGAGCAATTGGAGAAAATGATCGTCACTTGGTTAAAGAAAATTGAAGAGTTACTAATTTCTTTATTAATATCAGTTATTTAGCATTATAGTTTTCTGGTTTTGGTTGTACCTATCATCTTACCTTCTTTGTGCAGGAGAAGTTTGAAATTGATAAGTCTAGTGACTACTTCCGAATGTATGCATTTGTCTTGGAGACCATGCAACGTTTATATAGATTGTACAAGTGTAGGTTGCACAATTACTACAAAAGTGCGAGATGCGGAAAAACTAACGAGGAGCTCAAAAAGAATCCTCCTCTTGACTTACCCCAACCTCAATGGGAATATCTGATCAAGTATTACGGATCTGACAAATTTAAGGTATTTCTTTAATTAAACTATGTACTATTTATGAACTATTTATGTAAGTAAACAACTCAACATTGAGCCGATGTATATGAACTATGTACTATCTTCTCGTCAATGATGCCATTTAGGAATTACCAATAATATCAAGAACTTGATTGGCATCAACTTTTGTAATCATCATGCAGGTCATAAGTGAGAGGAACTCTAAAAATCGGAATTCTGACAAGAGAACTAAGCATACGACTGAAAATTTATCATTTCCCGAATCAGAAGATGTATTGGTAAGACAAACCTATTTTATTATGTTTATTGAATGTAGTCTGAAATAATATCAATAACGTTGTATAATTTGAATAGACAAAAGAGAATGCTAATGTGAAGCTAACTGCTGATAAAGTTTGGCTTATCCAACACACTCGTAAGAATGATCAAGGAAAACTAGAATGGCTCGATACGCGGTCAAAAGAAATCCATGTATGTACAACAACCCATTATAACTATATTTTTGTTACCCTTGTATGATTTTTTTATTATAATATGCAATTATATATATCTTGTTTATGTAATAGGTGAAGTTGAAAGATGTTGTTGCATCAGTTGGGGATTCAATGACACAAGATGAAATTTTGCTTAGAGTTCTGGGCCAAAAGTCAGGGCATGTACGTGGAAAAGGGACAGGGATACGTGCATATTCTAAAGACAAAGCACAAATAAAACAACGTAAGATTGTGGAGCAACAACAAGAGAAAATTTAAGAGCAACAACAACAAATTAAAGATTTGATGGAAAGTCAGTTGCTACAACAACGACAATTTGAAGAATATAAGGCATAACAAAAAGAAGCAATTGAATCGATGAAACAAAGCATCTTACAACAGCTACAGAATAAAGAAGTTCAATAATTTTCATGAATGCTTATTAAGTAAATGATGCTTTCTTTTTCATTTTTTTAACATATACTTAGGCTTACAACATGCTAAAAAGACATGTTTTTAATATATACTTGGCCTATTTTTTGCGTCTAATTAGCAGTATTGATGGCTTGTGTTGTAGTTTTAGTTACAATGGCATTAGCTGGTTGGCATTTTAGTCCAATTAGGAGTATTGGTGGCTTGTGTTGTGGTTTTAGTTACAATGGCATTAGCTGGTTGGCATTTTAGTCCAATTAGGAGTATTGGTGGCTTGTGTTGTAGTTTTAGTTACAATGGCATTAGCTGGTTGGCATTTTAGTCCAATTAGGAGTATTGGTGCTTATGTTGGATTTTGTTGTCATGGGTTCTAGTCTTTGGCATATGCTTCATGCTATGTTTGAGTTGGAATTGTGATGGTTTGATTGTGAATTTGATGCTAAATTTTAAATGCTTTCCCTATACACGTAATGCTTTTGTTAGTGAATATCATGCTAAATGCTTTGCTTATTATGTCTCAACAAAAAGTGTATGGATGGTTTGATTGTGAATACTCAATATTGGGGCTCATTTGATTCTTAATTACTAACAAAACTATTTGGTGTAGGCAAACATATCTTCGTTGGAAATTTTTGGTACTCAATGACAAAGTTAGTGATAGCTACAAGCATTTTGGATGCGCGATGTTTTGGGTTATGAAGTAGCTATATGTGCACTTGTAAATTTTTGGACTTTTTCAAAGTGCCTATCACTTGTAAATTTTTGCATGAAAACTAGTATATGGTAGGAGAATTATTTTGGAAAATTGGTTATCCGATCCGTTACATGTATATGAATTACGTATAATTTTGGCACACGATAATATTGGGGACGTGTGATATTTTGGGATACGAATTAACATATAATGATAGTCGGTGATATTAGTTTAGTTGGTTATAAATAATTTATTATTTTAATTGTCTAGTTTATATATAGATTGTAGGTTGTTTCAAAAGATAACAAAGTCGTTGCGAAAAATGTGTATATTTTTTGCAACGATAACAGTTGTTGCTAAAAACATTAATAAAAAATTTTACTTAATTGTTTTCCCTATAGTAAAGTCCTTGCAAAAGATTGACTATCATGTAATGCAACAACTTGAATGGTTGTGAAAAACAGAAATTTAACAACGAAAACAGTTGTAGCTAAAAATGCAGAAAATTTGGCAACAAGCTTTTTTGTTGCTAAAAACGTTGGAAGGAATTGCAACGATACTTCTTTTGCAACAACAGATCTCGTTGCAAAAAACAGATACCTTTTGCAACCACCTTAGTCGTTGCTAAAACTTTTAGCTACGGCTGTACCCGCAATAATGGAATTCGTCGCAAAAAACATTTTTAGCAACGAAATCAGGTTTTCAGCAACGACTTTTTCTGTTGCTAAAAACAAGTTTTCTTGTAGTGACTATTTGGTTTATATTATTGTGTTAAAATGGTTAGAATTTAAATCATAGTTATATGCTTGAAATTACGTGCTAAGTTGCATTTTTAAGGTTTTTAAAACGTCTCAGGCACTTTCTTGCATAAAGTAGTGCAAACTTGGTTTGTTTTGTATAAAACTTTGGACACAACACTTTTTGATATATATTTTTGTGTTGAAATAGTTAGAACTGAAAAAATATTAATATGCTTGAAATCACGTGCGAAGTTGGTTTTTTAGGTTTTTAAAGCATTTTTGGCAATTTCTCGCACAAAGTAGTTAAAACTTGGTCTGTTTTGCATGAAACTTGACAAAAAACACTATTTGATATATATTATTATGTTGAAATGGTTAGAATTGAAAAAAATAGTCATACACTTGAATTACATGCTAAGTTGCTTTTTTAAGGTTTTAAAATCGTTTTTGAAAGTTTCTCTCATAAAGTAGTCAGATGCTTGAAATTACGGGCTAAGTTCGTGTTTAAGGTTTTTGGCAATTTCATGCATAAGGTAGTTCAAGCTTGGTTTGTTTAGCATGAAACTATTTGGTTTATATTGTTGTGTTAAAAAGGTTAGAATTTAAAATTATAGTCATATTCTTGAAATTACGTGCTAAGTTGCGTTTTTAAGGTTTTTAAATCGTTTTTTGGCACTTTCTCGCATAAAGTAGTTCAGGCTTTGTTTGTTTTGCGTGAAACTATTTGGTTTATATTCTTGTGTTAAAGTGGTTAGAAATTAAAATCATAGTCATATGCTTAAAATTACATGCTAAGTTGCATTTTTATGGTATGTAAATCGTTTTTTTCACTTTCTCGCATAAAGTAGTGCACATTTGGATTGTTTTGCATGAAACTTTGCACACAACAGTGTTCTGTATTAATTATTATGTTGAAATAGTTAGAACTAAAAAAATATTGATATGCTTGAAATTAAGTGCGAAGTTGCTTTTTTAGGTTTTCTAAAGCTTTTTGCGCACTTTCTCGCACAACGTAGTTCAAACTTGGTTTGTTTTGCATGAAGCTTGACACACAACACTATTTGATATATATTATTGTGGTTAAATGGATAGAATTGAAAGAAATAGTCATCTGTTTAAATTATATGCTAAGTTGCCTTTTTAAGGTTTTAAAAGCGTTTTTGACAATTTCACTCAGAAAGTAGTTCAAACTTGGTTTGTGTTGCATGAAACTTGGCACACAAAACTATTTGAAATATATTATTTTGTTGAAATGGATAGAATAGATAAAAAATAGTCAGATGATTGAAATTACATGCTAAGTTGCGTTTTTATGGTTTTTAAAGCGTTTTTAGCAATTTCACGCATAAAGTAGTTCAAGCTTGGTTTGTTTAGGATGAAACTATTTGGTTTATTTTATTGTGGTAAAATGGTTAGAATTTAAATTCATAGTCATATGCTTGAAATTACGTGCTAAGTTGCGTTTTTAAGGTTTTCAAAGTGTTTTTGGCACTTTCACGCATAGTATAGTTCAAACCTAGTTCGTTATGCAAGAAACTTGCCACAGAACACTGTTTGATACATATTATTTTGTTTTAATGGTTAGAATTGATAAAAATAGTCAAATGCTTGAAATTACGTGCTAAGTTGCGTTATTAACGTTTTTAAAGCGTTTTAGGCACTTTCACGCATCAAGTAGTTCGAGCTTGGTTTATTTAGCATGAAACCATTTGTTATATATTATTGTGTTAAAATGGTTAGAATTTTAAATCACAGTCATATACTTGAAATTACGTGCTAAGTTGCGTTTTTAAGGTTTTTAAATTGTTTTTGGCACTTTCACGCATAAAGTAGTTCAGGCTTGGTTTGTTTAGTATGAAACTATTTAGTTTATATTATTGTGATAAAATGGTTAGAATTTAAAATCATAGTCATATGCTTGAAATTACGTGCTAAGTTGAGTTTTTTAGGTTTTTAAAACATTTTTTGCATTTTCTCGCATAAAGTAGTGCAAACTTGGTTTGTTTTGCGTGAAACTTTGCACACAACACTGTTTGGTATGCTTGAAATTACGTGTGATGTTTCTTTTTTAGGTTTTTAAAGCTTTTTTGGCACTTTCTCGCATAAAGTAATTCAAACTTCGTTTGTTTTGCATGTAACTTGATACACCACACTATTGGATATTTATTATTGTGCTGAATTGGTTAGAAATGAAAAAAATAATCATACGCTTGAATTACATGCTAAGTTGCGTTTTTAAGGTTTTTAAATCGTTTTTAATAGTTTCACTTACAAAGTAGTACAAACCTTGTTTGTTTTGTATGAAACTTGGCACAATACACTATTTGATATACATTATTTTGTTGAAATGGTTAGAATTGATAAAAGATAGTCAGATGCTTGAAATTTCGTGCTAAGTTGCGTTTTTAAGGTTTTTAAAGCGTTTTTCGCAATTTCACGCATTAAGTAGTTCAAGCTTGGTTAGTTTAGCATGAAACTACTTGGTTTATATTATTGTGTTAAAATGGTTAGAATTTAAAATCATAGTCAAATGCTTGAAATTACGTGCTAAGTTGTGTTTTTGGCAATTTCTCGCATAAAGTAGTGCAAACTTGGTTTGTTTTGCATGAAACTTTGCACACAACACTGTTTGAAATATATTATTGTGTTGAAATTGTTAGAACTAAAAAAATAATTATATGCTTGAAAGTACGTGCGAAGTTTCTTTTTTAGGTTTTTAAAGCTATTTTTGCACTTTCTCGCATAAAGTAGTGCAAACTTGGTTTCGTTTGCGTGAAACTTTGCACACAACACTGTTTGGTATGTATTCTTGTGTTGAAAAAGTTAGAACTAAAAAAATATTGATATGCTTGAAATTACGTGTGATGTTTCTTTTTTAGGTTTTTAAAGCTTTTTTGGCAGTTTCTCGCATAAAGTAATTCAAACTTGGTTTTTTTTGCAATGTAACTTGACACAACACACTATTGGATATATATTATTGTGTTTAAATGGTTCGAATTCAAAAAATAATCATACGCATGAATTACATGCTAAGTTGCGTTTTTAAGGTTTTTAAATCGTTTTTAACAGTTTCACTCATAAAGTAGTTCAAACCTTGTTTGTTTTTTTATGAAACTTGGCACAAAATACTATTTGATATACCTTATTTTGTTGAAATGGTTAGAATTGATAAAATATAGTCAGATGCTTGAAATTTCGTGCTAAGTTGTGTTTTTAAGGTTTTTAAAGCGTTTTTCGCAATTTCATGCATTAAGTAGTTAAAGCTTGGTTTGTTTAGCATGAACTACTTGGTTTATATTATTGTGTTAAAATGGTTAGAATTTAAAATCATATTCAAATGCTTGAAATTACGTGCCAAGTTGCGTTTTTATGGTTTTTAAAATGTTTTTGGCAATTTCTCGCATAAAGTAGTGCAAACTTGGTTTGTTTTGCATGAAACTTTGCACACAACACTGTTTGGTATATATTATTGTGTTGAAATTGTTAGAACTAAAAAAATAATTATATGCTTGAAATTACGTGCGAAGTTTCTTCTTTAGGTTTTTAAAGCTTTTTTTGGCACTTTCTCGCATAAAGTAGTTCAAACTTGGTTTGTTTTGCATGAAACTTGACACACAACACTATTTGATATAGATTATTGTGTTAAAATGGTTAGAATTGATAAAAATAATCATACGCTTGAATTACATGTTATGTTGCATTTTTAAGGTTATTGAAGCGTTTTTGAAAGTTTCACGCATAAAGTAGTTCAAACTTAGTTTCTTTTGCATGAAACTTGGCACACAACACTATTTGATATATATTATGTGAATAATTTGCAAAAAACCACCTTCTAAAAGCAGTTTTTTTTGTAAAAAAACACCTTTAAAAAATTTTTTTGTAAAAAAAACACCTTTTAAGAGACTTTTTATCAAAAAAAACACCTTAAATTAGTTTCCGGTGACTTTTGTCAACTTTCCGGCGTTGACTATGCCATTTGTCAACTTTCAGGTGTTGACTTTGGAGCTCAAATGGCATAGTCAACGCCTGCAAGTTGACAAAAGTCACCGAAAACTGATTTAAGGTGTTTTTTTATAAAAAGTCTCTTAAAAGGCGTTTTTTTACAAAAATAAATTTAAATGGTGTTTTTTTAAAAAAAAAAAACTGGTTTTATAAGGTGTTTCTTTGCAAATTTTCCATATTATATTGATGAATTGGTTAGAATTGATAAAAAATAGTTAGATGCTTGAAATTAAGTGAAAAGTTGAGTTTTTAAGGTTTTTAAAGCGCTTTTGGCACTTTTACGCATGAAGTAGTTCAAGATTGGTAAACTTATCATGAAACTATTGGGTATATATTATTGTGTTAAAATGGTTAGAATTTGAAAACATAGTCATATGCTTGAAATTACGTGCTAAGTTGCGTTTTTAAGGTTTATAAAGCGTTTTTGGCACTTTCACGCATAAAGTAGTTCAAGCTTGGTTTGTTTAGTATGAAACTACTTGGTTTATATTATTGTGAAAAAATTGTTAGAATTTAAAATCATCGTCATATGCTTGATATTACATGCTAAGTTGCGTTTTTAAGGTTTTTAAAAAGTTTTTGGCACTTTCTCGCATTTAGTAGTGCAAACTTGGTTTGTTTTGCATGAAACGTTTGCACACAACATTATTTGGCATATATGATCATGTTAAAATAGTTAGAACTGAAAAAATATTCATATGCTTGAAATTACGTGCAAAGTTGCTTTTTTAGGTTTTTAAAGATTTTTTGCCACTTTCTCGCATAAAGTAGTTCAAACTTGGTTTGTTTTGCATGAAACTTGGCACACAACACTATTTGGCATTGTGACGCATAAAGTAGTTCAAATTTGGTTTGTTTTGCTTGAAACTTTACACACAAGACTATTTAGTGTATATTATTGTGTTGAAATGGTTAGAATTACGTACTAAGATGCGTTTTTAAGGTTTTGAAAGCGTATTTGGCATTTTTTCGCATAAAGTATTTCAAACTTGGTATGTTTTGCTTGAAACATGGCTCGCAACACTATTTTCGATATATTATTAGGTTGAAATGGTTAGAACTGAAAAAATAGTCATATGCATGAAGTTACGTGTGAAGTTGTGTTTTGAAAGTTTTTAAAGCTTTTGGCACTTTTACACACAAAGTAACTCAAACGTGGTTTTTTGGCATGAATCTTGGCACACAGCACTATTGGATATATATATTATTTTGTTCAATTGGTTAGAATGGAATACAATAGTCATATGCTTGAAATTACATGATAAGTTGCGTTTTTAAGGTTTTCAAAACGTTTTTGGCACTTTCACGCATAAAGTAGTTCAAGCTTGGTTTGTTTTGCATGAAACTTTGCACACAACACTGTTTAATATATATTGTTGTCTTGAAATAGTTATAACTGATAAAATATTTATATGATTGAAATTGTAAGAATTGTGTTGAAATTGTAAGAATTATGCTTGAATTACATACTAAGTTGCGTTTTTAAGGTTTTTAAAGCGTTTTGACAGTTTCACGCATAAAGTAGTACAAACTTGGTTTGTTTTGCATGAAACTTGGCACACAACACTATATGAGATATATTAATTTGTTGAAATGGTTAGAATTGATAAAAAAAATAGTCAGATGCTTGAAGTTATGTGCTAAGTTGCGTTTTTAAGGTTTTTAAAGCATTTTTGTCACTTTCACGCATAAAGTAGTTCAAGCTTGGTTTGTTTAGCATGAAACTATTCGGTTTATATCATTTTGTTAAAATGATTAGAATTTAAAATCATAGTCATATGATTGAAATTACGTGCTAAGTTGCATTTTAAAGGCTTTTAAAACCTTTTTGGCACTTTCTCGCATAAAGGAGTGCAAAATTTTTTTTTTTGCATGAAACTTTGCACACAACATTGTTTGGTATATATTATTGTGTTCAAATAGTTAGAACAGAAAAAATATTCATATGCTTGAAATTACGTGCAAAGTTGCTTTTTTAGGTTTTTAGAGCTTTTTTGGCACTTACTCGCATAAAGTAGTTCAAATTTGGTTTGTTTTGCATGAAACTTGGCATACAACACTATTTGATATATATTATTGTGTAGAAATTGTTAGAATTGAAAACAATAGTTATATGCTTCGAATTACGTGTTAAGTTGCGTTCTTAAGGTTTTTTTAAGTTTTTTTTGGCACTTTCTCGCATAAAGTAGTTCAAACTTGGTTTCCTTTGCATGAAACTTGACACATAAAAGTATTTGATTTAGATTATTGTGTTAAAATAGTGAGAAGTGAAAACAATAGTAATACGCTTTAATTACATGTTAAGTTGCGTTTTGAATGTTTTTTAAGCGCTTTTGGCACTTTCACGCATAAAGTAGTTCAAACTTGATTTGTTTTGCATGAAATTTTACAAACATTACTATTTGGTATAAAATATTGTGTTGAAGTAGTTTTAATTTAAAATCATAGTCATATGCTTGAAATTACGTGCTAAGTTGCGTTTTTAAGGTTTTTAAAAATGTTTTTGGCACTTTTTCTCATAAAGTAGTTCAACCTTGGTGTGTTTTGCATAAAAATTTGCACACTACACTGATTGATATATATTATTGTGTTCAAATAGTTAGAACTAAAAAAATATTGATATGCTTAATATTACGTGCGAATTAGCATTTTTAGGTTTTTAAAGCTTTTTTGGCACTTTCTCGCATAAAGTAGTTCAAACATGGTTTGTTTTCCATGAAACTTGACACACAAAACTATTTGATATAGATTATTGTGTTGAAATGGTTAGAATTGAAAAAAAAGTCATACGCTTGAATTACATGCTAAGTTGCGTTTTTAAGGTTTTTAAAGCGTTTTTGACAGTTTCACTTTTTCAAACTTTGTTTGTTTTGTATGAAACTTGGCACACTACACTATTTGATATATATTATTGTGTAGAAATTGATGGAATTGAAAACAATAGTTATATGCTTCAAATTACGTGTTAATTTGCGTTCTTATGGTTTTTTAATTTTTTTGGCATTGTCACGCATAAAGTAGTTCAAATTTGGTTTGTTTTGCTTGAAACTTTACACACAAGACTATTTAGTGTATATTATTGTGTTGAAATGGTTAGAATTACGTACTAAGATGCGTTTATAAGGTTTTGAAAGCGTATTTGGCATTTTTTCGCATAAAGTATTTCAAACTTGGTTTGTTTTGCTTAAAACATGGCTCACAACACTATTTTGGATATATTATTGTGTTGAATTGGTTAGAACTGCAAAAATAGTAATATTCTTGATGTTACATGCGAATTTGTGTTTTAAAGGTTTTTAAAGCTTTTGGCACTTTTACACACAAAGTACTTCAAACGTGGTTTTTTTTGCATGAATCTTGGCACACAGCACTATAGGATATATATTATTTTTTTGAAATGGTTAGAATGGAATACAATAGTCATATGCTTGAAATTACGTGATAAGTTGCGTTTTTAAGGTTTTCAAAACGTTTTTGGCACTTTCACGCATAAAGTAGTTCAAGCTTGATTTGTTTTGCATGAAACTTTGCACACAACACTGTTTAATAGATATTCTTTTGTTGAAATAGTTTGAACTGAAAAAACATTTATATGCTTGAAATTGTAAGAATTGTCTTGAAATTGTAAGAATTACGCTTGAATTACATGCTAAGTTAAGTTTTTAAGGTTTTTAAAGCGTTTTTGACAGTTTCACGCATAAAATAGTACAAACTTGGTTTGTTTTGCATGAAACTTGGCACACAAAACTATATGAGATATATTATTTTGTTGAAATGGTTAGAATTGATAAAAAAAATAGTCAGATGCTTGAAGTTACGTGCTAAGTTGCGTTTTTAAGGTTTTTAAAGCGTTTTTGTCACTTTCACGCATAAAGTAGTTCAAGCTTGGTTTATTTAACATGAAACTATTCGGTTTATATCATTATGTTAAAATGATTAGAATTTAAAATCATAGTCATATGATTGAAATTACGTGCTAAGTTGCATTTTAAAAATCTTAAAAACACAACACTATTTGGGATATATATTATTGTGTTGAAATGGTTAGAACTGAAAAAAATAGTCATATGCTTGAAATTACGTGCGAAGTTGTGTTATTAAGATTTTTAAAGATTTTGGCACGTTTACACACAAAGTACTTCAAACGTGGTTTGTTTAGCATGAAACTTGGTACACAGCACTATTTCATATATATTATTTTGTCGAAATGGTTAGAATGGAATACGATAATCATATGCTTGTAATTACGTGATAAGTTGCATTTTTAAGGTTTTCAAAACGTTTTTGCACTTTCACGCATAAAGTAGTTCAAGCTAGGTTTCTTTTGCATGAAAGTTTGCACACAACACTATTTGGTATATATATTATTGTGCAGAAATAGTTAGAACAGAAAAAATATTTATATGCTTGAAATTACGTGTGAAGTGGCATTTTTAGGTTTTCAAAACCTTTTTGGCACTTTCTCCCATAATGTAGTTCAAACATGGTTGGATTTGCATAAAAATTTGCACACTAATATATATTTTTGTGTTCAAATAGTTAGAACTAAAAAAATATTGATATGTTTGAAATTAAGGTTTTTAAAGCGTTTTTAACAATTTCACAGATAAAGTAGCTCAAACTTGATTTAATTTGCATCAAATTTTACACACAACACTATTTAGTATATATTATTGTGTTGAAAAGTTTAGAATTTTAAATTATAGTCATATGCTTTAAATTACATGCTAAATTGCGTTTTTAAGGTTTTTAAAGCGTTTTTGGCACTTTCTCTCATAAAGTATTTCAAACTTGGTTTGATTTGCTTTGAACATGGCACACAACACTATTTGGGATATATATTATTGCATTGAAATGGTTAGAACTGAAAAAAATAGTCATATGCTTGAAATTACGTGCGAAGTTGTGTTTTTAAGATTTTTAAAGCTTTTGGCGCTTTTACACACAAAGTACTTCAAACGTGGTTTGTTTTGCATGAAACTTGGTACGCAGCACTATTTGATATATATTATTTTGTCGAAATGGTTAGAATGGAATACAATAATCATATGCTTTAAATTACGTGATAAGTTGCGTTTTTAAGGTGCTCAAAAAGTTTTTGCACTTTAACGCATAAAGTAGTTCAAGCTTGGTTTCTTTTGCATGAAAGTTTGCAACTAACACTATTTGGTATATATTATTGTGCAGAAATAGTTAGAACTGAAAAAATATTTATATGCTTGAAATTACGTGCGAAGTTGCTCTTTTAGGTTTTCAAAACTTTTTTGGCTCTTTCCCGCATCATGTAGTTCAAACATGGTTGGATTTGCATAAAACTTTGCGCAGTACACTGTTTGATATATATTTTTGTGTCCAAATAGTTAGAACTGAAAAAATATTGATATGCTTGAGATTAAGATTTTTAAAGCGTTTTTAACAGTTTCACGCATAAAGTAGCTCAAACTTGATTTAATTTGCATCAAATTTTGCACACAACACTATTTGGTATATATTATTCTGTTGAAAAGTTTAGAATTTTAAATTATAGTTATATGCTTTCAATTACATGCTAAATTGCGTTTTTAAGGTTTCTAAAGCGTTTTTGGCACTTTCTCTCATAAAGTATTTCAAACTTGGTTTGATTTTCTTTGAACATGGCACACAACACTATTTGGGATATATATTATTGCGTTGAAATGGTTAGAACTGAAAAAAAAATAGTCATATGCTTGAAATTACGTGCGAAGTTGTGTTTTTAAGATTTTTAAAGCTTTTGGCACTTTTACACACAAAGTACTTCAAACGTGGTTTGTTTTGCATGAAACTTGGTACATAGCACTATTTGATATATATTATTTTGTCGAAATGGTTAGAATGGAATACAATAATCATATGCTTGAAATTAAGTGATAAGTTGCGTTTTTAATGTTTTCAAAACATTTTTGGAACTTTCAGGCATAAAGTAGTTCAAGCTTGGTTTCTTTTGCATGAAACTTTGTACACAACACTATTTGGTATATATTATTGTGTAGAAATAGTTAGAATTGAAAAAATATTTATATGCTTGAAATTACGTGCGAAGTTGCTTTTTTAGGTTTTCAAAACTTTTTTGTCACTTTCTCGCATAATGTAGTTCAAACAAGGTTGGATTTGCATAAAAATTTGCACACTACACTGTTTGATATATATTTTTGTGTTCAAATAGTTAGAACTAAAAAAATATTGATATGCTTGAAATTAAGGTTTTTAAAGCGTTTTTAACAGTTTCACGCATAAAGTAGCTCAAACTTGATTTAATTTGCATCAAATTTTACACACAACACTATTTGGTATATATTATTGTGTTGAAAAGCTTAGAATTTTAAATTAGAGTCATATGCTTTAAATTACATGCTAAATTGCGTTTTTAAGGTTTTTGAAGCGTTTTTGGCACTTTCTCTCATAAAGTATTTCAAACTTGGTTTGATTTGCTTTGAACATGACACACAACACTATTTGGGATATATATTATTGTGTTGAAATGGTTAGAACTGAAAAAAATAGTCATATGCTTGAAATTACGTGCGAAGTTCTGTTATTAAGATTTTTAAAGATTTTGGCACGTTTACACACAAAGTACTTCAAACGTGGTTTGTTTTGCATGAAACTTGGTACACAGCACTATTTCATATATATTATTTTTTCGAAATGGTTAGAATGGAATACGATAATCATATGCTTGAAATTACGTGATAAGTTGCGTTTTTAAGGTTTTCAAAACGTTTTTGCACTTTCACGCATAAAGTAGTTCAAGCAAGGTTTCTTGTGCATGAAAGTTTGCACACAACACTATTTGGTATATATTATTGTGCAGAAATAGTTAGAACAGAAAAAATATTTATATGCTTGAAATTACGTGCGAAGTTGCTTTTTTAGGTTTTCAAAACCTTTTTGGCACTTTCTCGCATAATGTAGTTCAAACATGGTTGGATTTGCATAAAAATTTGCACACTACACTGTTTGATATATATTTTTGTGTTCAAATAGTTAGAACTTAAAAAATATTAATATGCTTGAAATTAAGGTTTTTAAAGCGTTTTTAACAGTTTCGCGCATAAAGTAGTTCAAACTATTTGGTATATATTATTGTGTTGAAAAGTTTAGAATTTTAAATTATTGTCATATGCTTTAAATTACGTGCTAAATTGCGTTTTTAAGGTTTTTAAAGCGTTTTTGGCACTTTCTCTCATAAAGTAGTTCAAACTTGGTTTGTTTTGCATGAAATTTGGCACATAACAGTATTTGTTATAGATTATTGTGTTAAAATGGTTAAATTTGAAAACAATAGTATTACACTTTAATTACGTGTTAAGTTGCGTTTTTAAGGTTTTTTAAGCGCTTTTGGCATTTTCACGCATAAAGTAGTTCAAACTTGATTTGTTTTGCATGAAATTTTACAAACATTTCTATTTGGTATAAATTATTGTGTTGAAGAAGTTTTAATTTAAAATCATAGTCATATGCTCGAAATTACGTGGTACGTTGCCTTTTTAAGGTTTTTAAAACATTTTTGGCACTTTTTCTCATAAAGTAGTTCAAACTTGGTTTGTTTTGCATAAAAATTAGCTAACTGCACTGTTTGATATATATTATTGTGTTTAAATAGTTAGAACAGAAAAAATATTGATTTGCTTAAAATTACGTGCGAAGTAGCTTTTTTAGGTTTTTAAAGTTTTTTTGGCACTTTCTCGCATAAAGTAGTTCAAACTTGGTTTCCTTTGCATGAAACTTGACACACAACACTATTTGATTTAGATTATTGTGTTAAAATAGTTAGAATTGAAAACAATAGTAATACGCTTTAATTACGAGTTAAGTTACGTTTTAAATGTTTTTTACGCGCTTTTGGCACTTTCACGCATAAAGTAGTTCAAACTTGATTTATTTTGCATGAAATTTTACAAAAATTACTATTTGGTATAAAATATTGTGTAGAAGTAGTTTGAATTTAAAATCATAGTCATATGCTTGAAATTACGTGCTACGTTGCGTTTTTAAGGTTTTTTAAACGTTTTTGGCACTTTCTCGCATAAAGTAGTTCAAACATGGTTTGTTTAGCATGAAACTTGACACACAAAACTATTTGATATAGATTATTGTGTTGAAATGGTTACAATTGAAAAAAAATTCATACGCTTGAATTACATGCTAAGTTGCGTTTTTAAGGTTTTTAAAGCGTTTTTGACAGTTTCACTTATAAAGTAGTTCAAACTTGGTTTGCTTTGCATGAAACCCTGCACAAAACACTATTTGATATATATTACTTTTTAGAAACTGTTAGAATTTAAAAAATATGGTTAGAAGCTTGAAATTACGTGCTAAGTAGCGTTTTTTAGGTTTTTAAAGCGTTTTTGGCACTTTCACGCATAAAGTGGTTCAAGCTTGGTTTGTTTATTATGAAACTATTTGGTTTATATTATCTTGTTAAAATGGTTAGAATTTAAAATCATATTCATATGCTTGAAATTACGTGCTAAGTTGCGTTTTTTAAATTTTTAAAACGTTTTTGGCACTTTCTCGCATGAAGTAGTGCAAACTTGTTTTGTTTTGCGTGGAACTTTGCACACAATACTGTTTGGTATATATTGTTGTGTCGAAATAGCTTGAATTTAAAAAATATTGATATGCTCGAAATTACGTGCGAAGTTGTTTTTTTAGGTTTTTAAAGCTTATTTGGCACTTTCTCGCATAAAGCAGTTCAAACTTGGTTTATATTGCATGAAACTTGACACACAACACTATTTGATATAGATTATTGTGTAGAAATGGTTAGAATTGAAAAAAAGAGTCATACACTTGAATTACATGCTAAGTTGCGTTTTTAAGGTTTTTAAAGCGTTTTTGACAGTTTCACGCATAAAGTAATTCAAACTTGGTTTGTTTTTCATGAAACGTAGCACACAACACTATTTTATATATATTATTTTGATGAAATGGTTAATATTGATAAAAAATAGTCAAATGCTTGAAATTACGTTCGAAGTTGCGTTTTAAAGGTCTTTAAAGCGTTTTTGGCACTTTTACGCATAAAGTTGTTCAAGCTTGGTTTATTTAGCATGAAACTATTTGGTATACATTATTGTGTTAAAATGGTTAGAATTGAAATCATAGTCATATGCTTGAAATTACTTGCTAAGTTGCGTTTTTAAGGTTTTTAAAGAGTTTTTGGCACTTTCACGAATAAAGTACTTCAAACTTGGTTTGTTTAGTATGAAACTATTTGGTTTATATTATTGTGTTAAAATGGTGAGATTTTAAAATCATAGTCATATGCATGAAATTACGTTCGAAGTTGCATTTTTAAGGTTTTTAAAACGTTTTTCGCACTTTCTCGCATAAAATAGTGCAAACTTGGTTTGTTTTACATGAAACTTGACACACATCACTATTTGATATATATTATTGTGTTGAAATGGTGAGATTTGAAAACAATAGTCATACGCTTGAATTACATGCTAAGTTGCGTTTTTAAGGTTTTTAAAGCGCTTTTGCCACTTTCACGCATAAAGTAGTTCAAACTTGATTTTGTTTGCATGAAACTTCGCACACAACACTATTTGATATATATTATTGTTTAGAAATTGTTAGAATTGAAAACACAAGTTATATGCTTCGAATTACGTGTTGAGTTGTATTCTTAAGGTTTTTTAAACTTTTTAGGCACTGTCACGCATAAAGTAGTTCAATTTTGGTTTGTTTTGCATGAAACTTTACAGACAAGACTATCTAGTATATATTGTTATGTTGAAATTGTCAGAACTGAAAAAATAGTCATATGCTTGAAATTACGTGCGAAGTTGCTTTTCTCAGTTTTTAAAGCTTTTTTGGCACTTTCTCGCATAAAATAGTTCAAACTTAGTATGTTTTGCATGAAACTTGACACACAAGATTATTTGCTTAAAAATTTGCACACTACACTGTTTTATTTATATTATTGTTTTCTAGTAGTTATAACCTGAAAAAATATTGATATGCTTGAAATTAAGGTTTTTAAAGCATTTTTAACAGTTTCACGCATAAAATAGTTCAAACTTGACTTATTTTGCATCAAATTTTACAAGCAACACTATTTGGTATATATTATTGTGTTGAAATGGTTAGAATTTTAAATCATAGTCATACGCTTTAAATTATGTGCTAAATTGCGCTTTTAAGGTTTTTAAAGCGTTTTTCGCACTTTCACGCATAAACTAGTTCAAATTTTGTTTGTTTTGCATGACTTTTGGCACATAATAGTATTTGATATAGATTATTGTGTTGAAATGGTTAGAATTGAAAACAATTGTAATACGCTCTAATTACATGTTAAGTTACGTTTTTAAGGTTTTTTAAGCGCTTTTGCCACTTTCACGCATATAGTAGTTCAAACTTCATTTGTTTTGTATGAAATTTTACAAACATTACTATTTGGTATAAATTATTGTGTTGAGGTAGTTTTAATTTAAAATCATAGTCATATACTTGAAATTACGTGCTACGTTGCGTTTGTAAGGTTTTTAAAACGTTTTTAGCACTTTTTCTTATAAATTAGTTCAAACTTGGTTTGTTTTGCATACAACTTTGCACACTACACCGTTTGATATATATTATGGTGTTCAAATAGTTAGAACTTAAAAAATATTGATATGCTTAAAATTACGTGCGAAGTAGCTTTTTTAGCTTTTTAAAGCTTTTTTGGCATTTTCTCGCATAAAGTAGTTCAAACTTGGTTTGTTTCGCATGAAACTTGACACACAACACTATTTGAAATATATTATTGTGTTTAAATAGTTAGAATAAAAAAAATAGTTAAATGCTTGAATTAAAAGCTAAGTTGCGTTTTTAAGGTTTTTGAAGCGTTTTTGACAGTTTCACGCGTAAAGTAGTTCAAACTTGGTTTCTTTTGCATGATACTTGGCAAAAAACACTATTTGATATTAATTATTTTGTTGAAATTGTTAGAATTCATAAAATATAGTCAGATGCAAAAAATTACATGCTAAGTAGCTATTTTAAAGTTTTTAAAGCGTTTTTGGCAATTTTACGCCTAAAGTAGTTCAAGCTTGATTTGTTTTGTATGAAATTTTACAAACATTACTATTTGGTATAAATTATTGTGTTGAAATAGTTGTAATTTAAAATCATAGTCATATACTTGAAATTACATGCTACGTTGCGTTTGTAAGGTTTTTAAAACGTTTTTGGGACTTTTTCTTATAAAGTAGTTCAAACTTGGTTTGTTTTGCATACAACTTTGCAAACTACACCGTTTAATATGTATTATGTTGTTCAAATAGTTAGAACTTAAAAAATATTGATATTCTTAAAATTACGTGCGAAGTAGCTTTTTTAGCTTTTTAAAGTTTTTTTTGCATTTTCTCGCATAAAGTAGTTCAAACTTGGTTTGTTTCGCATGAAACTTGACACACAACACTATTTGAAATATATTATTGTGTTTAAATGGTTAGAATAGAAAAAAATAGTTAAATTCTTGAATTAAAAGCTAAGTTTCGTTTTTATGGTTTTAGAAGCGTTTTTGACAGTTTCACACGTAAAGTAGTTCAAACTTGGTTTGTTTTGCATGAAACTTGGCAAAAAACACTATTTGATATAAATTATTTTGTTGAAATTGTTAGAATTCATAAGTAGATATTTTAAGGTTTTTAAAGCGTTTTTGCAATTTCACGCCTAAAGTAGTTCAAGCTTGGTTTGTTTAGCATGAAACTATTTGGTTTATATTATTGTGTTAAAATGGTTAGAATTAAAAATCATAGTCATATCCTTCAAATTACGTGCTAAGTTGCGTTTTTAAAGTTTTTAAAACGTTTTTGGCACTTTCTCCCATAAAGTAGTGCAAACTTGGTTTGTTTTGCATGAAACTTTGCACACAACACTATTTGCATACAAATTTGCTCACTACACTGTTTGATATATATTATTGTGTTCTAATAGTTTGAACTGAAAAAATATTGATATGCTTAAAATTGAGGTTTTTAAAGCGTTTTTAACAGTTTCACGCATAAAGTAGTTCAAACTTGATTTGTTTTGCATCAAATTTTACACACAACACTATGTGGTATATATTATTGTGTTGAAATTGTTAGAATTTTAAATCATTGTCATATGCTTTATATTACGTACTGAATTACGTTTTTAAGGTTGTTAAAGCGTTTTTGGCATTTTCTCGCATATACTAGTTCTAACTTGGTTTGTTTTGCATGAAATTTGGCACATAATAGTATTTGATATAGATTATTGTGTTGAAATGGTTAGAATTTAAAACAATAGTAATACGCTTTAATTACGTGTTAAGTTGCGTTTTTGGGGTTTCTTAAGCGCTTTTGGCACTTTAACGCATAAAGTAGTTCAAACTTGATTTGTTTTGCATGAAATTTTACAAACATTACTATTGGTATAAATTATTGTGTTGAAGTAGTTTGAATTTAAAATCAAAGTCATATGCTTGAAATTTCGTGCTACGTTGCGTTTCTAAGGTTTTTAAAACGTTTTTGCCACTTTTTCTTATAAAGTTGTTCAAACTTGGTTTGTTTTGCATAAAAATTTGCACACTACACTATTTCATATATATTATTGTGTTCAAATAGTTAGAACTGAAAAAATATTCATATGCTTAAAATTACGTGCGAAGTAGCTTTTTTAGGTTTTTAAATCTTTTTTGACACTTTCTCGCATAAGTTCAAACTTTGTTTGTTTTGCATGAAACTTGACACACAACACTATTTTAAATATATTATTGTGTTGAAATAGTAAGAATTGAAAAAAATAGTCAAACGCTTGAATTACATGCTAAGTTGCGTTTTTAAGGTTTTGCATGAAACGTTTTTGACTGTTTCACGCATAAAGTAGTTCAAACTTGGTTTGTTTTGAATGAAACTATTCGGTTTATATTATTGTGTTAAAATGGTTAGTATTTAAAATCATAGTCATATGCTTGAAATTACGTTTTATGTTGCGTTTTTAAGGTTTTTTAAGCGTTTTTGGTACTTTCACGCATAAAGTAGTTCAAGCTTGGTTTGTTTTGCATGAAACTTTGCACACAACACTGTTTGGTATATATTATTGTGTTGAAATACTTACAACTGAAAAAATATTGGTATATTTGAAATTACGTGCCACGATGCTTTTTTAGGTTTTTTAAAGCATTTTTGGCACTTTCTCGCATAAAGTAGTTCAAGCTTGGTTTGTTTAGCATGAAACTATTTGGTTTATATTATTGTATTAAAATTGTTTGAATTTAAAATCATAGTGATATGCATGAAATTACGTGCTAAGTTGCGTTTTTAAGGTTTTTATAACGCTTTTGGCACTTTCACGCATAAAGTAGTTCAAGCTTGGTTTGTTTACCATGAAACTATTTGGTTTATATTATTGTGTTAAAATGGTTAGAATTTAAATTAAAGTCATATCCTTGAAATCATGTGCTAAGTTGCGTTTTTAAGGTTTTTAAAACGTTTTGGGCACTTTCTTGCATAGAGTAAAACTTGGTATGTTTTGCATGAAACTTTGCACACAACACAGTTTGGTATATGTTATTGTGTTGAAATAGATAGAACAGAAAAAATATTTATATGCTTGAAATTACGTGCGATGTTCCTTTTTTAAGTTTTTTAAGCTTTTTTGGCACTTTCTCGCATAAAGTAGTTCAAACTTCGTCTGTTTTGCATTTAACATGACACACAACACTATTTGCATAAAAATTTGCACACTACACTGTTTGATATATATTATTGTATTCTAATAGTTAGAACTAAAAAAATATTGATACACTTAAAATTAAGGTTTTTAAAGCGTTTTTAACAGTTTCTCGCATAAAGTAGTTCAAGCTTGATTTATTTTGCATCAAAGTTTTCACACAACAATATTTGCTATATATTATTGTGTTGAAATGGTTAGAATTTTAAATCGTAGGCATATGCTTTAAATTATGTGCTAAGTTGCGTTATTAAGGTTTTTAAAACGTTTTTGGCACTTTCTTGCATAAAGTAGTGCAAACTTGGTTTGTTTTGCATGAAACTTTGCACACAAAACCGTTTGGTATATGTTATTGTTTTGAAATAGTTAGAACTGAAATAATATTTATATGCTTGAAATTACGTACGAAGTTGCTTTTTATGTTTTTAAAGCTTTTTTGTCACTTTCTCGCATAAAGTAGTTCAAACTTGGTTTGTTTTGCATGAAACTTGACGCACAACACTATTTTATATACATTATTGTGTTGAAATAGTTAGAATTGAAAAAAAATAGTTATTCGCTTAAATTACATGGTAAGTTGTGTTTTTAAGGTAGTTAGAAGTGAAAAAATATTGATATGCTTAAAATTAAGGTTTTTAAAGCGTTTTTAACAGTTTCACACATAAAGTAGTTCAAACTTGATTTATTTTGCATCAAATTTTACACACAATACTATTTGGTATATATTATTGTGTATAAATGGTTAGAATTTTTAATCATAGTCATATGCTTTAAATTACGTGCTAAATTGCGTTTTTTAGGTTTTGAAAGCGTTTTTCGCACTTTCTCGCAGAAACAAGTTCAAACTTGGTTTGTTTTGCATGAAGTTTGGCACATAACAGTATTTGATATTGATTAATGTGTTGAAATGGTTAGAATTGAAAACATAGTAATACGCTTTAATTATGTGTTAAGTTGCGTTTAAGGTTTTTTAAGCGCTTTTGGCACTTTCACGCTTAAAGTAGTTCAAACTTGATTTGTTTTGCATGAAATTTTACAAACATTATTATTTGGTATAAATTAGTGTGTTGAAGTTGTTTGAATTTAAAAATCATAGGCATATGCTTAAAATTCCGTGCTACGTTGCGTTTGTAAGGTTTTTAAAACGTTTTTGGCACTTTTCTCATAAATTAGTGGAAACTTGGTTTGTTTTGCATAAAAATTTGCACACTACACTATTTGATATATATTATTGTGTTCAAATAGTAAGAACTAAAAAAATATTGATATGCTTAAAATTACGTGCGAAGTAGCTTTTTGAGGTTTTTAAAGCTTTTTTGGCACTTTCTTGCATAAAGTTGTTTAAACTTGGTTTGTTTTGCATGAAACTTGACACACAACACTAATTGAAATATATTATTGTGTTGAAATAGTTAGAATTGAAAAAAAATAGTCAAATGCTTGAATTACATGCTAAGTTGCGTTTTTAAAGTTTTCGAAGCGTTTTGACAGATTCACGCATAAAGTAGTTCAAACTTAGTTTGTTGTGCATTAAACTATTGGGTTTATATTATTGTGTTAAAATGGTTAGAATTTAAAATCATAGTCATATGCTTGAAATTACATGCTAAGTTGCGTTTTTAAGGATTTTAAAGCGTTTTGGGCACTTTCACGCATAAAGTAGTTCAAGCTTGTTTGTTTTGCATGAAACTTTCACACAATACTGTTTGGTATATGTTATTGTGTTGAAATAGTTAAAACTGAAAAAATATTGGTACGCTTGAAATTACGTGCAAAGTTGCTTTTTTAGGTTTTTAAAGCTTTTTGGCACTTTCTCGCATAAAGTAGTTCAAACTTGGTTTGTTTTGCATGAAACTTGACACACAACACTATTTTATATACATTATTGTGTTGAAATAGTTAGAATTGAAAAAAATAGTTATTCGCTTAAATTACATGGTAAGTTGCGTTTTTAAGGTAGTTAAAGCGTTTTTGACAGTTTCACTCATAAAGTAGATCATACTTTGTTTATTTTGCATGAAACGTGGCACAAAACACTATTTGATATATATTATTTTGTTGAAATGGTTAGAATTTATAAAATATAGTCACATTCATGAAATTACGTGCTAAGTAGCGTTTTTAAGGTTTGTAAAGCGTTTTTTGTAATTTCATGCATTAAATAGTTCAAGCTTGGTTTGTTTAGCATGAAACTATTTAGTTTATATTATTGTATTAAATTGGTTTGGATTTAAAATCATAGTCATGTGCTTGAAATTACGTGCTATGTTGCGTTTTTAAGGTTTTTAAAGCGCTTTTGGCACTTTCACGCATAAAGTAGTTCAAACTTAATTTATTTTGAATCAAATTTTACACACAACACTATTAGGTATATATTATTGTGTTGAAATGGTTAGAATTTTAAATCATAGTCATATGCTTTTAATTACGTGCTAAATTGTGTATTTAAGGTTTTTAAAGTGTTTTTGGCACTTTCTCACATAAAGTAGTTCAAACTTGGTTTCTTTTGCATGAAATTTTGCACATAATAGTATTGAAAACAATAGTAATACGCTTTAATTAGGTGTTAAGTTGCGTTTTTAAGGTTTTTTATGTTCTTTTGGCACTTTCTCGCATAAAGTAGTTCAAACTTGATTTGTTTTGCATGAAATTTTACAAATATTACTATTTGGTATAAATTATTGTGTTGAGGTAGTTTGAATTTAAAATTGTTGGCCTCTTAAGGTTTTGATGATGACTTCACTTGTAAATAAACAAACATATTTTTAGAGATTGTTTTGTAGGTATATATCCGATTTAATGTGAATCGTTGATGAAGCCTATGACTTGATTCGTGGAAGATGTATGTGTCTCAAATATCCAAGAAGTTGGGAAATTGCTCTGGAAAACAGTCTGCTGTTCCTAGAGTTAAAGTTCTGACGAATGTTGTAGATGGAGACAGTACGCTGTTCCTCACGATGCAGGTCTGAAGAAGATATTAACTGGAAATTACGAATATTATGATTTCTGTTTTTAGTTAATGTAAAAGGTTAAAATTTAATTAGTTGCTTAATTAAGTTTATTTATTAATTGGCAAAATGATTTTAATTCGCCTAAAAACATGGAGAAGATCAATTCCTTGTTTATCTCCTATAAACTCGGACATCCAAGAGACTTGTTCTCTACTTTGAATTAGTCTCCTACATTTTAGGATCTTCCTTTTACCCATGTAATATTAACCGTGCAAGAATTCAGCAGCTATTTTCCACCTCTACTTCCAACTAACTTCCCACTTTCTTTGGGAGCAAGTAAGTTATGGGAGTCGTGGGATGAATGCACCTCATGGAGAACGTGGGCTGAGTGCACTGATGGCTGTTCCCCTTATAAAAGAGGGAAATTACGGTTCAGATGGGTATGCATGATTGAGAGTGTCCATCAAAGGGAGATTAATTGAGAAAAATATTCAAAGTTTTTAATGCCAATTAATTCATAATATTTTTCTTGAGCAACTACTTAATTTTAATCTTAGTAGAGAATGGCCTTGTAAAGGGTAATTGAGTGTTTTGTTGTAATTAGACTTATGGGAAGTCTAAGGGAATAGAGAATAGAAACGTGAGAAGAGAAAGAGAAGGAGAGAAGAGAAGAGAAGAGAAGTGGGCCTAAGTAGAGAAGCTTTGAGTAAAGCATTTAGAGAATTGAGAAGCTTCAAGTGAAGCAAACATTGTTTTGTGTAATTGTAACTAATTGCCTAAACATAGTGAGAATTTTGAAATCCCGGGGGGTCGTGGTTTTTCCTTCTTATTAGGCCAAGAAGGTTTCCACGTAAAAATCCTTGTCTCCTTTTATTATTCTTTTCGTTTTTAAGTTTAAGTTTTTGTTCTATACTTATTATAATTCCGCAAAAATTAGAGGCAAAAATCTTAAATCTACAACACAACAATTCACCCCCCCCTCTTGTTGCATTCGATCATCTATTAGCATTCCTACAATTGGTATCAGAGCCCTGTTCCTCATTTAATCAGGAAACCTTGAGAGCAGTATCCTGTTCCCTGGAAAGATGTTGAAGATGAACGAGCGCATGGAAGAGGGGTACTCCACACAAAGGCCACCCATGTTCGATGGGAAATTCTATACTTACTGGAAAAATAGAATGGAAATCTTCATAAAGGCCGAAAACTATCAAGTTTGGAGAGTCATTGAAATTGGAGACTTTGAGGTGACGACCATCAACTCCAACAATGAAGCTGTTCCAAAACCAATCACTGAATATGAAAAAGAAGATTTTCAAAAGATGGAAATGAACGCTCTTGCTATCAAGTTACTTCACTGTGGGCTTGGTCCAAATGAGCACAATCGTATTATGGGTTGCAAAACCGCTAAGCAGATTTGGGACCTGCTAGAAGTTACCCATGAAGGTACTAGTGAAGTAAAGAGATCCAAGATTGACTTGCTAATGTCCAAATATGAAAGATTCGTCATGGAACCGAGGGAAAACATTCAAGAAATGTTCACTAGGTTCACAAACATTACGAATGAGTTAGTCTCTCTTGGTAGAATCATTCCCGTTGATGAACAAGTTAGAAAAGTACTTAGGAGTCTTCCTCAAGACGAATGCTGGAGAGCAAAGGTTACAGCCATCCAGGAGTCCAAAGATTTCACCAAGTTCAATTTGGAAGAGCTGGCTGGTTCTCTAATGACCCATGAATTGCATTTGGGAACAGCTGACAGTTCCCTAAACAAAGGACTGGCTCTGGCAGCAGAAAATAGCGATGAATCAGAAACTGGTGAAGAGGAAGCAGCTTTGTTGGCTCGAAAATTCAAAAAATTCTTCAGGAACAGAAGGTATGGTAATCAAAGGAATAACAAAGAAAAGGGAACAACGAGCTTGAAGACAAACTTTGAATGCCACAAGTGTGGGAGGACTGAACACTTCATCAAGGATTGCCCTCAATGGAAAAATGAGAAGGGCAAGGGAAAAGCAAGAGAAGTTGGAAGACAATATAAGAAGGGAAACTTCAAAACTGATTTTAGAAAAGCAATGATAGCAGCTTGGGGAGATACGGAGAGCGAGGCTGAGACAGAAGCTCCAGTGGAAGAGGAAACAGCAAACCTATGCCTCATGGCATCTCATGAAGAATCCAAAGAGAAAGAGGTAATGTCTTCTATCTCACTCCCTAGATAATTGTCTAAACTCAGTAAGAATGAATTGATTAAGTTGCTCTTGGAGACACATGAAAAATTAGAAAAACAGAATACCAAGTGTCTCCAAATCGAGAAAGACCTCAACTCAAACAAGGATCATATATCCTATCTAAATTCATTTAGAGTAGATGTACAAAACAGATTTTTTAATTTGCTAGATCAGAATGTTGTTTTGAAAGAGACAATTGAGAAATTGAAACAGGAATTTATTTTTCTTAATATTGAAATGAATCATAACAGATTGATAGGATTAAGTAAAGATGCAAACAATATATCTACTCACATGGTTAGCACTGAATTTCAAAGGTTGAAATCAAAATTAGAATCCTGCGAAATTGAAAATGAAAATTTGAAAAATAAAATAAACTTAAGAGGAAAAGGGAAAATCAATGAAATTCCCAAATGGATTCTAAATGCTAAAACCAAAAGTAAAGAAGGTCTAGGCTATATGAGGAATGATAAAAAGAAAAGGTTCTATGTAGATCTCCCTAGTAGCAAAATATGTTCCTTCTGTGGTAAAATTGGACACCTGAAACATCAATGTATAAAGAAGGAACAGCATACCAAAGCAAATAAAAATTATGTCGAACGAATATGGATTAAGAAATGTGATTCAAGTATTGTCGACAAGGAACCCAAGGATGAATGGGTTCCTGCACCTAACCACTAATTTGCTTTGCAGGTTCAAGTGAGGGGGAACAACTCATGGTATCTCGACAGTGGGTGTTCCAAGCATATGACGGGTGATAAATCTAAATTTCTCTCACTTGAAGCCTATGATGGGGGAACAGTAACCTTCGGTGACAACATGAAGGGTGAGATAATCGCCAAAGGAAAGGTTGGAAGGTCTAGTTCCCATGGCATTGATAATGTATTTTTAGTCGAGAATTTAAAACACAATTTGTTGAGTATTTCTCAATTTTGCGACAAAGGTAACTCTGTTAAGTTTAGTTCTGAAAAATGCATAATTTCTAGGAACAGTACAGGAGACCCTGTGCTGGAGGGAATCAGAAAAGGGAACACCTATGTGGTGGACCTGGACACTGTTCCCAGAAACAGTCTAATGTGTTTAAGTGTTATTGAAGAAGACCCACTTCTTTGGCACAAGCGTCTAGGTCATGCTAGTTATTCATTGATTAACACCTTAAGATCAAAAGACCTAGTAAGAGGATTACCTGCAATAAAATTTCTTAAAAATGAAGTTTGTGATCCTTGTGCTAAAGGAAAACAAGTGCGGTCATCCTTTAAATCAAAGAACGGTGTGACTACCACTAGACCATTAGAATTAATTCATATGGATTTATGTGGACCAATGAGAACACAAAGCCGTAGTGGCAAAAAGTATGTGTTTGTTGTTGTTGATGATTATAGTAGATTCACGTGGACCTTATTTTTGGCAAGCAAAGATGAAGCTTTTGATGAGTTTGTTTCCTTTGCTAATAAAACACAAAAATCTACCAATAATCAAATTGTCACATTAGGTCTGATCATGGGAAAGAATTTGAAAATTCAAACTTCATGAATTATTGCAATGAACATGGTATAAATCACAATTTTTCCGCACCTAGAACACCACAACAAAATGGAGTGGTAGAAAGGAAAAATAGGACCTTAGAAGAAATGGCTAGGACCATGTTGATTGCTAGTGGTCTACCTAGGAATTTTTGGGCAGAAGCCGTTAATACTGCATGCTATACATTGAATCGTGTACTAATTAGACCAATCACTTCAAAGACACCCTATGAATTGCTCAAAGGTGTTAAACCAAATATTTCCTATTTTCGTATATTTGGATGCAAATGTTTTGTTCATGTGAATGGAAAACGAAACATAGGTAAATTTGATGAAAGAAGTGATGAGGCAGTATTTCTAGGTTATTCATCACAAAGCAAAGCTTACAGAGTTTATAATAAGAGAACAATGTGTGTAGAGGAGTCTGTTCACATAATCTTTGATGAAACTAACTTTTCAACAAGTGAACAGGAAACAAGTAATATTAAAATAGGTCTTGCAAATTTGGAAGATGAAGATGAAGGAATCAAAGTGCAAGATCAAGGAACAGCAAGTGAACAGTCGATACAAGAAGAGGCAGAAGAAACTGACCAAATTCAGGAACTGCCAGCACAACAGGACCAACAGACTGTTCCCAATCCAGCTATTCCCACAGATGAGCAAAATGATCCAGTAGCTGAACATAATGTCAATCAAGTTGCTGAACAAGAACATGCTACTGTTCCGTCAAGAGAATTTGTGCCTAAACCTTGGAAGTATCAAAGATACCAACCTCTTGATTCAATTATAAGTGATATAAATAAGGGAACACAAACTAGATCTCAATTGAGAAACTTTTGTGCACACTTTGCGTTCCTATCATCACTTGAACCTAAAAATCACGAGGAAGCTTTAAAGGATTCCGATTGGATAGTTGCCATGCAAGATGAATTGAATGAGTTTGAGAGAAATAAAGTGTGGCACTTGGAACCCAAACCGAAAAACAAGAAGGTTATTGGTTTGAAATGGGTATTTCAGAACAAGCTTGATGAGCATGGAATAATTGTTAGAAATAAAGCTAGACTTGTGGTTAAAGGTTATAATCAACAAGAAGGTATTGATTACACTGAGACTTTTGCTCCAGTAGCAAGGTTAGAGGCTATCAGAATCTTAATTTTCTTTTGCTGCATTTATGAATTTTAAACTATATCAAATGGATGTGAAATGTGCTTTCTTAAATGGTTACCTTGATGAAGAAGTCTTTGTGGAACAACCACCAGGTTTTGAGAATACCTCTTGTCCTAATCATGTCTACAAGCTTGACAAAGCCCTATATGGCTTGAAGCAAGCTCCTAGGCAATGGTACGAAAGACTTTCAAATTTTTTGATTCAAAATAACTTTGTAAGAGGAAAAATCGACAAAACCTTGTTCTTTAAGAATAAAGGTTCTAATATTTTGGTTGTTCAAATTTATGTTGATGATATTATTTTTGGTGCTACTAATGATCTGTTATGTAAAGAATTTGCTAACCTTATGGGTACAGAATTTGAAATGAGCATGATGGGAGAATTAAATTTCTTTCTTGGTTTGCAAATTAAACAAACTGAAAATGGTATCTTTATTCATCAACAAAAATACATCAAAGAACTTCTTAAGAAATATGGACTAAATAATGCAAAAACCAATCATACACCTATGGCTACCAATGTTAGACTAGATGAAGACCTAAATGGAACTAACGTAGATCAAACAATGTATAGAGGCATGATAGGTTCTTTATTGTATCTAACTGCAAGTAGACCTGATATTTCTTTTAGTGTTGGTTTATGTGCTAGATTTCAATCAAGTCCTAAAGAATCACATCTCACGGCAGTAAAGAGAATTTTGAGATATTTGAAGGGAACAGACGACTTGTCCCTATTTTATCCTAAAAGTGATGTTTATGATTTAAAAGGTTTTAGTGATGCAGATTATGCAGGTGATCTTGTTAATAGAAAAAGTACATCAGGTATGGTACAATATCTTGGCTCATGTTTAGTTTCATGGAGTTCCAAGAAACAAAATACAGTTGCATTATCCACTGCAGAAGCTGAATACGTAGCAGCAGCAGCTTGCTGTTCCCAAATGCTTTGGATAAAACAGCAACTAAGAGATTTTGGTATTAAAGTTGAATGCATTCCTATTTATTGTGATAATACTAGTGCCATATGTATATCTAAAGATCCAGTGCATCATTCACGTGCTAAACATATACACATTAGACATCATTTTCTAAAGGATAACGTAGAACACAAAAATATTGTATTGAAGCATGTTAACACAAATGAACAAGTTGCTGATATTCTGACCAAACCACTTCCTAGGGAACAATATGAAAAAATGAGATTGGAACTTGGTATGATCAAGCTCCACTAAAGTTAGTTGCATATATTTCCCATTGAAGCATCATGAGAATGAAAAGGTCAGGAATCAATCTCAATATCTTGATTGAAAATCAATTATTGCATGGATCAGGTAAACACGTAATAAAGTTTGTACTATGAATGTTTTCTTATTCGCATGTTGTTAATTTGATCAGACCAATGCAATATGTTCATTTTTTTTAATTCATCATTTTCCTATCCTTTTTTTTTCTTATTTTATTTTAATACTCATATTTCATAATTTATTCATATGTCATTTTTTATTTTTTTTCGGCCAACTTAAACTAAAATTTTTGGGAGAACGGTTTTCTTCACTCAAGCAATGCAAAGGGCAATAAAGTGATGGGACTTGGATGAGTAACCGTCACTTCAATCATTTAAAAACCCCTCCTTTACATCATTACACTCTACCTTCCCAAACCTTCTCTCAATTTCTCACTCAAGAAACCGTCCTTCTTCCTTCTCTCAAAACCTTCAAAAATTCAAAAAATGAAAACCCCCAAATCATCTAAAACAGGCAAGAAAACTACCAAATCCTGTATACCCGACCAACCAAAACCACTAAGAGTAGTTCTTCCACCACCATTACTGCAGGATGCACCACCCACACCAACTGAAACCACACAAGAATCACCAAAACACTCCACTGAACCCACAAGTACCAAAAGAAAGATTTCAACAGGTGGTTCATCTTCCAGAGTAGTTAAGCGCTCAAAGCATGTTGATCCAAACAGTGCTGAAGAGGTTTCAAAGGAGATGACAGTAGGATTCGGGTTGGATAAATATTGGTATGATTCTATTAACTTTCCAAGATTGCATGACATTTTGAGTTTTCAAGAATGGGAATCATTAATGTCAAATTTCAGTTGCAATTCAATTTTTCCAAACCTAATGAGAGAATTTATTTTAAATTTCTCAAATGATGGTGGAATGTGTTCTAGTGTTGTTAAAACTGTTAAAATTGAATTTAACAGTGCTTTATTAGGGGAATGGTTTAATGTTCCCAATGTTGGTTTTGATACATATTATATTGGGTCGAAGATTTCATTTTCGGGTATCAATGAACGAACAATTCTAAAATTTTTAGGAGTTGATCAAAAAGGGAAAATTAGTCACAATGTTCTTTCTCCTATGCATAAGTTGTTGTATAATGTTGCTCGCAGATTCATTTTACCACGAAACTCAAAACGTAGTCAAGTGAGTTTGCGTGACGCCACTTTAATTTACTGCATGGAAAAACACATTAAAATAAATTTTCCTTCATTGATGATCTCTCATTTATCAGACTGCATTGAAAAGAAAAATTTCATTGGTTATGGAGGGTTGCTAACCTGGATATTTAGAAAATTTGAGGTCCCATTGGAAGGGTTGGAGTTCCCAATGGGTCCCAATATGAAAATTGGTGCTAAATGTTTACAAAATTTGCATTTGAAATTAAATGATGAGGGGGTATTGATGCATAAGGAGGTTGTTGAAGTAGAATCTGATGAGGAAGATATTGAAAAAGAAGAAGAAAAATTGAGGGAGAGAGATCAGGAAGAAAAAGAGGAAAAGGAGCAAGAGCCTGTTCCCACTGACCATATTGAAACAGAAGAAAAAGGGGAACAGGATGGAGAAGCTAGTAAGGGGGAAGCAGAACAGGAGGGAGCCTTAGGAGAAGAGGCTCATCACAATCTTTGTGATGATACAAGTGATGAAGAGATTGTGATAGCTCTGAGGAAAAAGGCTAAATTCATTAAGAGGAAGAGTAGGAGGTTAGCTTCGAAACGCAAGGCCACTGTGGTTGATGAAACACCATCTGACACCATCCTTGAGCCCACACCTAATGAACCTTCCTATCCCAAGCCAGCCAATTCACCACCACATCAAATTCCATCACCACCTCCATCACCAATACAGTTTACACCACCACCACAATCACACACTTCACCTAATATTGGCTGTACTAACTTTGACTCTATTCCTGCAGTTTCCTTACATACCATTCTCTCCAAGCTCCTTGATCTACAGTCTCAATTCACTGCCTTTCAAGATGAAACTCGTGGCTCGCTTGCTTCAATTGTGGATCAGCTAAACCAAATGGAACAACGCCTTGGTGCCAAGCTGGACACAGTGGAGGTGCAGACTGAGTACATTGATGAAGAGACTGACCCTTGAACCCTCTCCCTCTGGTTTAAAAAATTTTTTGGCTGTATTACTTATCAAACAATTTCTCTTTTTACTTTGTACCATCAGGGGTACATTGTGGTTGTAACTTTGACCAAATTGCTACTTTCCTTTTTTTTGGTCTGTGACAATTAACTCTATGCAGGTTTAATCATTGTTCATAGCACTTGCTTTTATTATTGTTGTTTGTTGTTTTCATCACTAACAAATCTATATGGTTTGTGCTGAGATTTGATAACTTCCAATTCTTTTTGATTGATGACAAAAGGGGGAAGATTATGCACAAACTTAAGAGGAGAAGTGAATACACAGTTACATATCTTAGTTGATTTATATTGATTCTTATGGATATAATGTGTGCTGCTGTGTTTATGCTAGTTTAGTGATCATCGGTGTTGCTAAGTTTGTTGAAGTTCTCATGAATATTTGTTTCTGTGAAAATACTTAATAAGTTATGTTAGGTTTATTATAGTATTATTATGTTAGTTTTAATTATGTTAGTTTTTATTTATTTTAGTTTAACTTAGTTTATTCGTTTTAAGTTAGTTTATATTGAAAATTTTTGAAAAAGTATTTGTTATTTTGGAGTAAACTGTTTGATTATGAATAACTTGGTAAATTATTTTTTAACTAGTTGATTTGCTAAGTTAATTAGAGTTACTTTAATCTCTAGTATGCTCTATGTATTTTGATTTACTCTATTTTTACTTAAGTTTGTTTATAAAGTTTGCCATCATAAAAAGGGGGAATTTGTTGGCCTCTTAAGGTTTTGATGATGACTTCACTTGTAAATAAACAAACATATTTTTAGAGATGGTTTTGTAGGTATATATCCGATTTAATGTGAATCGTTGATGAAGCCTATGACTTGATTCGTGGAAGATGTATGTGTCTCAAATATCCAAGAAGTTGGGAAATTGCTCTGGAAAACAGTCTGCTGTTCCTAGAGTTAAAGTTCTGACGAATGTTGTAGATGGAGACAGTACGCTGTTCCTCACGATGCAGGTCTGAAGAAGATATTAACTGGAAATTACGAATATTATGATTTCTGTTTTTAGTTAATGTAAAAGGTTAAAATTTAATTAGTTGCTTAATTAAGTTTATTTATTAATTGGCAAAATGATTTTAATTCGCCTAAAAACATGGAGAAGATCAATTCCTTGTTTATCTCCTATAAACTCGGACATCCAAGAGACTTGTTCTCTACTTTGAATTAGTCTCCTACATTTTAGGATCTTCCTTTTACCCATGTAATATTAACCGTGCAAGAATTCAGCAGCTATTTTCCACCTCTACTTCCAACTAACTTCCCACTTTCTTTGGGAGCAAGTAAGTTATGGGAGTCGTGGGATGAATGCACCTCATGGAGAACGTGGGCTGAGTGCACTGATGGCTGTTCCCCTTATAAAAGAGGGAAATTACGGTTCAGATGGGTATGCATGATTGAGAGTGTCCATCAAAGGGAGATTAATTGAGAAAAATATTCAAAGTTTTTAATGCCAATTAATTCATAATATTTTTCTTGAGCAACTACTTAATTTTAATCTTAGTAGAGAATGGCCTTGTAAAGGGTAATTGAGTGTTTTGTTGTAATTAGACTTATGGGAAGTCTAAGGGAATAGAGAATAGAAACGTGAGAAGAGAAAGAGAAGGAGAGAAGAGAAGAGAAGAGAAGTGGGCCTAAGTAGAGAAGCTTTGAGTAAAGTATTTAGAGAATTGAGAAGCTTCAAGTGAAGCAAACATTGTTTTGTGTAATTGTAACTAATTGCCTAAACATAGTGAGAATTTTGAAATCCCGGGGGGTCGTGGTTTTTCCTTCTTATTAGGCCAAGAAGGTTTCCACGTAAAAATCCTTGTCTCCTTTTATTATTCTTTTCGTTTTTAAATTTAAGTTTTTGTTCTATACTTATTATAATTCCGCAAAAATTAGAGGCAAAAATCTTAAATCTACAACACAACAATTAACCCCCCCCCCCCCCCCCCCCCCCCCCCCCCCCCCCCCTCTTGTTGCATTCGATCATCTATTAGCATTCCTACAAAAATCATAGTCATATGTTTGAAATTACGTGCTACGTTGCGTTTGTAATGCTTTTAAAACATTTTTGGCACTTTTTCTCATAAAGTAGTTCAAACTTGGTTTGTTTAGCATAAAAATTTGCACACTACACTATTTGATATATATTATTGTGCTCAAAATAGTTAGAACTGAAAAAATATTGATAAGCTTAAAGTTACGTGCGAAGTAGCTTTATTAGGTTTTTAATGCTTTTTTGGCACTTTCTCGCATAAAGTATTTCAAATTTGGTTTGTTTTGCATGAAACTTGACACACAACACTATTTGAAATATATTATTGTGTTGAAATAGTTAGAATTAAAAAAAATAGTCAAGCGCTTGAATTACTAAGTTGCTTTTTTAAGGTTTTTGAAGCGTTTTTGACAGTTTCACACATAAAGTAGTTCAAACTTGGTTCGTTTTGCATGAAACTATTTGGTTTATATTATTGTGTTCAAATAGTTAGAATTTAAAATCATAGCCATATGGTTGAAATTACGTGCTAAGTTGCGTTTTTAAAGTTTTTAAAGCGTTTTTGGGACTTTCTCGCATAAAGTAGTTAAAGCTTGGTTTGTTTTACATGAAACTTTGCACACAACACTGTTTGGTATATATTGTTGTGTTTAAAATAGTTAGAACTGAAAAAATATTGGTATATTTGAAATTACGTGCCAAGTTACTTTTTAGGTTTTTAAAGCTGTTTTGGCAATTTTACGCATAAAATAGTTCAAGCTTGGTTTGTTTAGCATGAAACTATTTGGTTTATATTATTGTATTAAATTGGTTAGAATTTAAAATCATAGTCATATGCTTGAAATTACGTGCTATGTTGCGTTGTTGAGGTTTTTAAAGCGCTTTTGGCACTTTCACGCAGAAAGTAGTTCAAGCTTGGTTTGTTTATCATGAAACTATTTGGTTTATATTATTGTGTTAAAATTGTTAAAATTTAAAATCATAGTCATATCCTTGAAATTACGTTGCGCTTTTAAGGTTTTTAAAACGTTTTTGGCACTTTCTCGCATAAAGTAGTGCAAACATGGTTTGTATTGCATGAAACTTTGCACACAACACTGTTTTGTATATGTTATTGTGTTGAAATAGTTAGAACTGAAAAAATATTTCTATACTTGAAATTACATGCGAAGTTCCTTTTTTAAGTTCTTAAAGCATTTTTGGCACTTTCTCGCACAAAGTAGTTCAAACTTGGTTTATTTTGCATGAAACTTGACACACAACACTATTTGCATAAAAATTTGCACACTACACTGTTTGATATATATTATTGTATTCTAATAGTTAGAACTGAAAAAATATTGATATGCTTGAAATTAAGGTTTTTGAAGCGTTTTTAATAGTTTCACGCATAAAGTAGTTCAAACTTAATTTATTTTGCATCAAATTTTACACACAACAGTATTTGGCATATATTATTGTGTTGAAATGGTTAGAATTTTAAATCATAGTCATATGCTTTAAATTACGTGCTAAATTGCGTATTTAAGGTTTTTAAAGCGTTTTTGGCACTTTCTCACATAAAGTAGTTCAAACTTGGTTTGTTTTGCATGAAATTTTGCACATAATAGTATTGAAAACAATAGTAATACGCTTTAATTAGGTGTTAAGTTGCGTTTTTAAGGTTTTTTATGTGCTTTTGGCACTTTCTCGCATAAAGTAGTTCAAACTTGATTTGTTTTGCATGAAATTTTACAAATATTACTATTTGGTATAAATTATTGTGTTGAGGTAGTTTGAATTTAAAATCATAGTCATATGCTTGAAATTACGTGCTACGTTGCGTTTGTAATGTTTTTAAAACATTTTTGGCACTTTTCTCATAAAGTAGTTCAAACTTGGTTTCTTTTGCATAAAAATTTGCACACTACACTATTTGATATATATTATTGTGCTCAAAATAGTTAGAACTGAAAAAATATTGATAAGCTTAAAATTACGTGCGAAGTAGCTTTTTTAAGTTTTTAATGCTTTTTTGGCACTTTCTCGCATAAAGTAGTTCAAACTTGGTTTCCTTTGCATGAAACTTGACACACAACAGTACTTGAAATATATTATTGTGTTGAAATACTTAGAATTAAAAAAAATAGTCAAGCGCTTGAATTACATGCTAAGTTGCGTTTTTAAGGTTTTTGAAGCGTTTTTGACTGTTTCACACATAAAGTAGTTCAAACTTGGTTCGTTTTGCATGAAACTATTTGGTTTATATTATTGTGTTAAAATGGTTAGAATTGAAAAGCATAGCCATATGCTTGAAATTAAGTGCTAAGTTGTGTTTTTAAGGTTTTTAAAGCGTTTTTGGCACTTTCACGCATAAAGTAGTTCAAGCTTGGTTTGTTTTGCATGAAACTTTGCACAGAACACTGTTTGGTGTATGTTGTTGTGTTGAAATAGTTAGAACTGAAAAAATATTGGTATATTTGAAATTACGTGCCAAGTTGCTTTTTTAGTTTTTTAAAGTTATTTTGGCAATTTTACGCATAAAATTGTTCAAGCTTGGTTTGCTTAGCATGAAGCTATTTGGTTTATATTATTGTATTAAATTGGTTACAATTTAAAATCATAGTCATATGCTTGAAATTACGTGCTAAGTTGCGTTTTTAAAGTTTTTAAAGCGCTTTTGGCACTTTCACACATAAAGTAGTTCAAGCTTGGTTTGTTTATCATGAAACTATTTGGTTTATATTATTGTGTTAAAATTGTTAAAATTTAAAATCATAGTCATATCCTTGAAATTACGTGCTAAGTTGCGTTTTTAAGGTTTTTAAAACGTTTTTGGCACTTTCTCGCATAAAGTAGTGCAAACATGGTTGGTATTGCATGAAACTTTGCACACAACACTGTTTTGTATATGTTATTGTGTTGAAATAGTTAGAACTGAAAAAATATTTCCATACTTGAAATTACGTGCGAAGTTCCTTTTTTATGTTCTTAAAGCATTCTTGGTACTTTCTCGCATAAAGTAGTCATATTATTGTGTTGAAATGGTTAGAATTTTAAATCATAGTCATATGCTTTAAATTACGTGCTAAATTGCGTATTTAAGGTTTTTAAAGCGTTTTTGGCACTCTCTCACATAAAGTAGTTCAAACTTGGTTTGTTTTGCATGAAATTTTGCACATAATAGTATTGAAAACAACAGTAATACGCTTTAATTAGGTGTTAAGTTGCGTTTTTAAGGTTTTTTATGTGCTTTTGGCACTTTCTCGCATAAAGTAGTTCAAACTTGATTTGTTTTGCATGAAATTTTACAAATAGTACTATTTGGTATAAATTATTGTGTTGACTTAGTTTGAATTTAAAATCATAGTCATATGCTTGAAATTACGTGCTACGTTGCGTTTGTAATGTTTTTAAAACGTTTTTGGCACTTTTTCTCATAAAGTAGTTCAAACTTGGTTTGTTTTGCATAAAAATTTGCACACTACACTATTTGATATATATTATTGTGCTCAAAATAGTTAGAACTGAAAAAATATTGATAAGCTTAAAATTACGTGCGAAGTAGCTTTTTTAGGTTTTTAATGCTTTTTTTGCACTTTCTCGCATAAAGTCGTTCAAACTTGGTTTGTTTTGCATGAAACTTGGCACACAACACTATTTGAAATATATTATTATGTTGAAATAGTTAGAATTAAAAAAATAGTCAAGCGCTTGAATTACATGCTAAGTTGCGTTTTTAAGGTATTTGAAGCGCTTTTGACTGTTTCACACATAAAGTAGTTCAAACTTGGTTCGTTTTGCATGAAACTATTTTGTTTATATTATTGTGTTAAAATGGTTAGAATTTAAAAGCATAGCCATATGCTTGAAATTAAGTGCTAAGTTGCGTTTTTAAGGTTTTTAAAGCGTTTTTGGCACTTTCACCCATAAAGTAGTTCAAGCTTGATTTATTTATCATGAAACTATTTGGTTTATATTATTGTGTTAAAATTGTTAAAATTTAAAATCATAGTCATATCCTTGAACTTACGTGCTAAGTTGCGTTTTTAAGGTTTTTAAAACGTTTTTGGCACTTTCTCGCATAAAGTAGTGCAAACATGGTTTGTATTGCATGAAACTTTGCACACAACACTGTTTGAAATATATTATTGTGTTCTAATTGTTAGAACTGAAAAAATGTTGATATGCTTGAAATTAAGGTTTTTAAATCGTTTTTAACAGTTTCACGCATAAAGTAGTTAAAACTTGATTTATTTTGCATCAAATTTTACACACAACACTATTTGGTATATATTATTGTGTTTAAATGGTGAGAATTTTAAATCATAGTGATATGCTTTAAATTATGTGCTAAAATGCGTATTTAAGGTTTTTAAAACGTTTTTGGCACTTTCTCTCATAAAGTATCTTGGTTTGTTGTGCATGAAATTTTTCACATAATAGTATTTGATATTGATTATTGTGTTGAAATGGTTAGAATTGAAAACAATAGTAATACGCTTTAATTAGGTGTTAAGTTACGTTTTTAAGGTTTTTTATGTGCTTTTGGCATTTTCACGCATAAAGTAGTTCAAACTTGATTTGTTTTGCATGAAATTTTACAAATATTACTATTTGGTATAAATTATTGTGTTGAGGTTGTTTGAATTTAAAATCATAGTCATATGCTTGAAATTACGTGCTACGTTGCGTTTGTAATGTTTTTAAAACGTTTTTGGCACTTTTTCTCATAAAGTAGTTCAAACTTGGTTTGTTTTGCATAAAAATTTGCACACTACACTGTTTGATATATATTATTGTGTTCAAATAGTTAGAACTCAAAAATTATTGATATGGTTAAAATTACGTGCGAAGTAGCTTTTTTAAGCTTTTAAACCTTTTTTGGCATTTTCTCGCATAAAGTAGTTCAAACTTGGTTTGTTTTGCATGAAACTTGACACACAACACTATTTGAAATATATTATTGTATTGAAATGGTTAGAATTGAAAAAAATAGTCAGATGCATGAAATTACGTCCTAAGTAGCGTTTTTAAGGTTTTTAAAGCGTTTTTGACAATTTCACGTATAAAGTAGTTCACGCTTGGTTTGCTTAGCATGAAACTATATGGTTTATATTATTGTGTTAAAATGGTTAGAATTTAAAATCATAATCATATGCTTGAAATTACGTACTAAGTTGCGTTTTTAAGGTTTTTAAAGCGATTTTGGCACTTTCACGCATAAAGTAGTTCAAGCTTAATTTGTTTAACATGAAACTACTTGGTTTATATAATTGTGTTAAAATGGTTAGAATTTAAAATTATAGTCATATCCTTGAAATTACGTGCTAAGTTGCGTTTATAATGTTTTTAAAACGTTTTTGGCACTTTCTCGCATAAAGTAGTGCAAACTTGGTTTCTTTTGCCTCAAACTTTGTACACAACACTAGTTGGTATATGTTATTGTGTTAAAATAATTAGAACCTAAAAAATATTTATATGCTTGAAATTACGTGCGAAGTTCAATCTTGACACACAACACTATTTGCATAAAAATTTGCACACTACACTGTATGATATATATTATTGTGTTCTAATAGTTATAACTGAAATAATATTGATAGTCTTGAAATTAAGGTTTTTAAAGCGTTTTTAACAGTTTCACGCATAAAGTCGTTCAAACATGATTTATTTTGCATCAAATTTTACACACAACAATATTTGGTATATATTATTGTGTTGAAATAGTTAGAATTTTAAATCGTAGTCATATTCTTTAAATTACTTGCTAAATTGCGTTTTTAAGGTTTTTAAACCGTTTCGGCACTTTCTCGCATAAAGTAGTTCAAACTTGGTTTGTTTTGCATGAAATTTGGAACATAATAGTATTTGATATAGATTATTGTGTTGAAATGGTTAGCATTGAAAACAATAGTAATACGCTTTAATTTTGTGTTAAGTTGCATTTTTAAGGTTTTTTAAGCGCTTTTGGCACTTTCACGCATAAAGTAGTTGAAACTTGATTTTGTTTTGCATGAAATTGTACAGACATTAATATTTGGTATAAATTATTGTGTTGAAGTAGTTTGAATTTAAAATTATAGTCATATGCTTGAAATTACATGCTACGTTGCGTTTGTAAGGTTTTTAAAACGTTTTTGGCAATTTTTCTCATAAAGTAGTTCAAACTTAGTTTGTTTTGCCTAAAAATTTGCGCACTACACTGTTTGATATATATTATTGTGTTCAAATAGTTAGAACTGAAAAAATATTAATATGCCTAAAATTACGTGTGAAGTAGCTTTTTTAGGTTTTAAAGCTTTTTGGACACTTTCTCGCATAAAGTAGTTCAAACTTGGTTTGTTTTGCATGAAACTTGACACACAACACTATTTGAAATATATTATTGTGTTGAAATGGTTAAAATTTAAAAAAATAGTCAAACGCTTGAATTACATGCTAAGTTGCATTTTTAATGTTTTTGAAGCGTTTTTGACCGTTTCACGCATAAAGTAGTTCAAACTTGATTTGTTTTGCATGAAACTCTATGGTTTATATTATTGTGTTAAAATGCTTTGAATTTAAAATCACAGTCATATGCTTGAAATTACGTGCTAAGTTGCGTTTTTAAGGTTTTTAAAGCGTTTTTGGGACTTTCACGCATAAAGTAGTTCAAGCTTGGTTTGTTGTGCATGAAACCTTGCACACAACACTATTTGGTATATATTATTGTGTTGAAATATCTAGAACTAAAAAAATTTGGTATGCTTGAAATTACGTGCAAAGTTGCTTTTTTAGATTTTTAAAGCTTTTTTGGTACTTTCTCGCATAAAGTAGTTCAGTTCAAGCTTGGTTTGTTTAGCATGAAACAATTTGGTTTATATTATTGTATTAAAATGGTTAGAATTTAAAATCATAGTCATATGCATGAAATTACGTGCTAAGTTGCGTTTTTAAGGTTTTTAAAGCGCTTTTGGCACTTTAACGTATAAAGTAGTTCAAGCTTGATTTGTTTTACATGAAATTTTATAAACATTACTATTTGGAATAAATTATTGTGTGGAGGTAGTTTGAATTTAAAATCATAGTCATATGCTTTATATGACGTGCTACGTTGCGTTTGTAAGGTTTTTAAAACGCTTTTGGCACTTTTTCTCAGAAAAATAGTTCAAACTTAGTTTGTTTCGAATAAAAATTTGCACACTACACTCTTATATATATATTAATGTGTTAAAATAGTTAGAACTAAAAAAGTATTGATATGCTTAAAATTACGAGCGAAGTAGATTTTTTAGGAATTTAAAGCTTTTTTGGCACTTTCTCGCAAAAATTAGTTCAAACTTGGTTTGTTTTGCATGAAACTTGACACACAACACTATTGGAAATATTATTGTGTTGAAATGGTTAGAATTGATAAAAATAGTCAAACGCTTGGATTGTGTTGCACGAAGCTTAGCACAAAACACTATTTGATATATATTATTTTGTTGAAATAGTAAGAATTGATAAAATATAGTAAGATGCTTGAAATTACGTGCTAAGTATAGTTTCTATGGTTTTTAAAGCGCTTTTGGCAATTTCACGCTTAAAGTAGTTCAAGCTTGGTTTGTTTACCGTAAAACTATTTGGTTTATATTGTTATGTTAAAATGGTTAGAATTTAAAATCATAGTCATATGCTTGAAATTATGTGCTAAGTTGCGTTTTTAATGTTTTTAAAGCGCTTTTGGAACCTTGACGCATAAAGTAGTTCAAGCTTGGTTTGTTTCGCATGAAACTATTTGGTTTATATTATTGTGTTAAAATGGTTAGAATTTAAAATAATAGTCATATCCTTGAAATTACGTGCTAAGTTGCATTATTCAGGTTTTTAAAACATTTTTGGCACTTTCTCGCATAAAGTAGTGCAAACTTGGTTTGTTTTGCATGAAACTTTGCACACAACACTATTTGGTATATGTTATTGTGTTGAAATAGTTAGAACTTAAATAATATTTATATGCTTGAAATTACGTGCGAAGTTGCTTTTTTCAGTTTTGAAAGCTTTTTTGGCACTTTCATGTATAAAGTAGTTCAAACATGGTTTATTTTGCATGAACTTGACACACAACACTATTTGAATAACAATTTGAACACTTCACTGTCTAATATATAATTCTGTTCTAATAGTTAGAACTGAATAAATATTGATATGCTTGAAATTAAGGTTTTTAAAGCGTTTTTAACAGTTTCACGCAAAAAATAGTTCAAACATAATTTATTTTGTATCAAATTTTACACACAACACTATTTGGTATATATTATAGTGTTTATATGGTTAGAATTTTAAATCATAGTCATATTCTTTGAATTACGTGCTAAACTGCGTTTTTAAGGTTTTTAAAGCGTTTTTGGCACTTCCTCGCATAAAGTAGTTCAAACATGGTTTGTTTTGCATGAAACTTGACAAACAACACTATTTGAAATATTGTTGTGTTGAAATGGTTAAAATTGAAAAAAATAGTCTAACGCTTGAATTACATGCTAAGTTGCGTTTTTAAGGTTTTTGAAGCGTTTTTGATAATTTGACACATAAAGTAGTTCAAACTTGGTTAGTTTTGCATGAAACATGGCACAAAACACTATTTGATATATATTAATTTGTTGAAATTGTTAGAATTGATAAAATATAGTAAGATGCTTGAAATTACGTGCTAAGTAAAGTTTTTAAGGTTTTTAAAGCGTTTTTGGTAATTTCACGCTTAAAGTAATTCAAGCTTGGTTTGTTTAGCATAAAACTTTTTGGTTTATATTATTGTGTAAAAATGGTTAGAATTTAAAATCTTAGTCATATGCTTGAAATTACGTGCTAAGTTGCGTTTTTAATGTTTTTAAAGCGCTTTTGGAACTTTCACGCATAAAGTAGTTCAAGCTTGGTTTGTTTCGCATGAAACTATTTGGTTTATATTATTGTGTTAAAATGGTTAGAATTTAAAATAATAGTCATATCCTTGAAATTGCGTGCTAAGTTGCGTAATTCAGGTTTTTAAAACATTTTTGGCACTTTATCGCATAAATTAGTGCAAACTTGGTTTGTTTTGCATGAAACTTTGCACACAAAACTATTTGGTATATGTTATTATGTTGAAATAGTTAGAACTTAAAAAATATTTATATGCTTGAAATTACGTGCAAAGTTGTTTTTTTAAGTTTTGAAAGCTCTTTTGGCACTTTCTTGCATAAAGTAGTTCAAACATGGTTTATTTTGCATGAACTTGACACACAACACTATTTGCATAAAAATTTGAACACTTCACTGTGTGATATATATTATTGTGTTCTAATAGTTAGAACTGAATAAATATTGATATGAAGGTTTTTAAAGCATTTTTAACATTTTCACGCAAAAAACAGTTCAAACATGATTTATTTTGTATCAAATATTACTCATAGCACTATTTGGTATATATTATAGTGTTTATATGGTTAGAATTTTAAATCATAGTCAGATGCTTAAATTACGTGCTAAATTGCGTTTTTAAGGTTTTTAAAGCGTTTTTTGCACTTTCTCGCATAAAGTAGTTCAAACTTGGTTTGTTTTGCATGAAACTTGACACACAACACTATTTTAAATATTGTTGTGTTGAAATGGTTAGAATTGAAAAAAATAGTCAAACGCTTGAATTACATACTAACTTGCGTTTTTAAGGTTTTTGAAGCGTTTTTGATAATTTGACGCATAAAGTTGTTCAAACTTGGTTAGTTTTGCATGAAACTTGGCAAAAAACACTATTTGATATATATTATTTTGTTGAAATTGTTAGAATTGATAAAATATAGTAAGATGCTTGAAATTACGTGCTAAGTATAGTTTTTAAGGTTTTTAATGCGTTTTTGGCAATTTCACGCTTAAAGTAGTTCAAACTTGGTTTGTTTAGCATAAAACTATTTCGTTTATATTATTGTGTTAAAATGGTTAGAATTTAAAATCATAGTCATATGCTTGAAATTACGTGCTAAGTTGCGTTTTTAATATTTTTAAAGCGCTTTTGGTACTTTTACGCAAAAAGTAGTTCAAGCTTGGTTTGTTTCGCACGAAACTATTTGGTTTATATTATTGTGTTAAAATGGTTAGAATTTAAAAGCATAGTCATATCCTTGAAATTACGTGCTAAGTTGCGTTATTCAGGTTTTTAAAGCGTTTTTGGCACTTTCACCCATAAAGTAGTGCAAACTTGGTTTGTTTTGCATGAAACTTTGCACACAACACTATTTGGTATATGTTATTGTGTTGAAATAGTTAGAACTTAAAAAATATTTATATGCTTGAAATTACGTGCGAAGTTGCTTTTTTAAGTTTTGAAAGCTTTTTTGGCACTTTCTCGCATAAAGTAGTTCAAACATGGTTTGTTTTGCATGAATTTGACACACAACACTATTTGCATTAAAATTTGAACACTACACTGTTTGATATATATTATTGTGTTCTTATAGTTAGAACTGAATAAATATTGATATGCTTGAAATTAAGGTTTTAAAAGCGTTTTTAACAGTTTCATGTATAAAGTAGTTCAAACATGATCTATTTTGTATCAAATTTTACACACAACACTATTTGGTATATATTATTGTGTTTAAATGGTTAGAATTTAAATCATAGTCATATGCTTTAAATTACGTGCTAAATTGCGTATTTAAGGTTGTTAAAGCGCTTTTGACACTTTCTCGCATAAAGTAGTTCAAACTTGGTTTGTTTTGAATGAAATTTGGCACATAACATTATTTGATATAGATTATTGTGTTGAAATGGTTAAAAATGAAAACAATAGTAATACGCTTTAATTTCGTGTGAAGTTGCATTTTTAAGGTTTTTTAAGTGCTTTTGGCATTTTCACGCATAAAGTAGTTCAAACTTGATTTGTTTTGCATGAAATTTGACACACAATACTATTTGGAATATATTATTGTTGTTAAATGGTTAGAATTGAAAAAAATAGTCAAACTCTTGAGTTACATGCTAAGTTGCGTTTTTAAGGTTTTTGAAGTGTTTTTGACAGTTTCACGTATTAAGTAGTTCAAACTTGGTCTATTTTGCATGAAACTATTTGGTTTATATTATTGTCATAAAATGGTTAGAATTTAAAATCATAGTCATATTCTTGAAATTACATGCTAAGTTGCATTTTTAAGGTTTTAAAAGTATTTTTGGCACTTTCACGCATAAAGTTTCATGCTTGGTTTGTTTTGCTTGAAACTTTGCACACAACACTATTTGGTATATATACACTAGTGGAAAAAACCTCATTTGCTGCAGTTTTTAGGCCATTATTTGCTGCGGTTTTGGCCCCAAGCAATAGTGATAGCAGCAAATGGCCTATTTTAAATGTTGCGGTTTTAAACCGCAGCAAAAAATGTCTTTATTTGCTGCAGTCAGCCCCCAAAACCGCAGCAAATGATGGCACTTATTTGCTGTGGTTTTGGGGGCTGACCGCAGCAAATATCTATTTTTTTTCATTTTTCTTTTTATTCTAATAATAATCCAATAATAATGTAGAATGTAATAACAATGATTAATCCAATAATAATCCAATGATAATCACAAATAATCACCAATAATCTCTTTGTAATAAAAAATTCTCGATAATATAATATGATATGTATGTACATATATATACAATAATATACATTAAAGTCCTAAAAAATCTACACTAATTACAATTTATCAAGCACAAAAACGAGCAAGATACGCGGCAATCTTGTATTTTGATTCGCGCATCTCTCCACTTCTCAGAGGGCGTGTTTCCCTCAAAATGTCGTATAAAACCTATATTATAATATAAAATTAAAAGATTAATAAACATTAGATTTTACCAATAATAATAATTTAAGAACGTAACAAATACTTACGGCATCTATGTTTTCAACTCCAACCTCCATCACGAATTTTAAGATATTGTCCATGTATTTGAGAGTGTAGTAGCCGCAATCAACGGAATTAGAAGGTTGTCGAAAGCACTAAGAGAAAATAGATGTTAGTGCCAAAGAAGCATAAAAACGCATAAAATCGCAACTTAATACGTAATTTCTAGCATACGACTATGATTTTCAGTTCTAACCACTTCAACCCAATAATATAGACCAAATAGTGTTGTGTGCCATGTTTCGTGCAAAACAAACCAAGTTTGAGCTACTTTATACGCAAAACTGCCAAAAACGCTTAAAAACCCTTAAAATCGTAACTTAACACGTAATTTCTAGCATATGACAATGATTTTCAATTCTAACCACTTCAGCACAATAATATATACCTGTTGGCCTCTTAAGGTTTTGATGATGACTTTACTTTTAAATAAACAAACATATTTTAGAGATTGTTTTGTAGGTATATATCCGATTTAATGTGAATCGTTGATGAAGCCTATGACTTGATTCGTGAAAGAAGTACATGTCTCAAATATCCAAGAAGTTGGGAAATTGCTTTTGAAGACAGTTTACTGTTCCTAGAGTTGAAGTTCTGACGAATGTTGTAGATGGAGACAGTGTGCGGTTTCTCACGATACAGGTCCGAAGAAGACATTGACTGGAAGTTACGAAAATTATATTTTCTGTTTTTGTTAATGTAAAAGGTTAAAATTTAATTAGTTGCTTATTTAAATTTATTTATTAATTGGCAAAATGATTTTAATTCGCCTAAAAACATGGAGAAAATCAACTCCTTGTTTATCTCCTATAAACTCGGAATTCAAGAGACTTGTTCTCTTCTTTGAATTGGTCTCCTATAAAATAGGATCTTCCTTAACCCATGATGTTTTAACCGTGCATGTGTACAGCAGTTACATTCCACTCCTACCTTTAACTAACTTTCCATTTTCTTTGGGAGCAAGTAAGTTATGGAGAACGTGGGATATGTGCAACTCGTGGAGAACATGGGCTAAGTGCACTACTTGCTGTTCCCCTTATAAAAGAGGTAAATTACGGTTCAGTATGCATGGATGGATGAATGAATGAATGTTGCATTGAGAGTGTCCATCTAAGGGAGAATTAATTAAGAAAAGTATTCTAAGTTTTAAATGCCAATTAATTTATAATATTTTTCTTAAGCAACAATTTCATTTTGATCTTTATGAGAATTGGCCTTGTAAAGGGTATTTGAGTGTTTTGTTGTAATTAGACTTATGGGAAGTCTAAGGGAATAGAGAATAGAATCGAGAAAAGAGAAAGAGAAGGAGAGAAGAGAAGAGAAGAGAAGAGAAGAGAAGTAGGCCTAAGTAGAGAAGCTTTGAGTAAAGCATTTAGAGAATTGAGAAGCTTCAAGTGAAGCAAACATTGTTTTGTGTAATTGTAACTAATTGCCTAAACATAGTGAGAATTTTGAAATCCCGGGGGGTCGTGGTTTTTCCTTCTTATTAGGCCAAGAAGGTTTCCACGTAAAAATCCTTGTCTTCTTTTATTGTTCTTTTCGTTTTTAAGTTTTGTTCTATACTAATTATAATTCCGCAAAAATTAGAAGCAAAAATCTTAAACCTACTACACAACAATTCATCCCCCCCTCTTGTTGCATTCGATCATCTATTAGCATTCCTACAATTGGTATTAGAGCCCTGTTCCTCATTTAATCAGGAAACCCTGAGAGCAGTATCCTGTTCTCTGGAAAGATGTTAAAGATGAACGAGCGCATGGAAGAGGGGTACTCTACGCAAAGGCCACCCATGTTTGATGGGAAATTCTATACTTACTGGAAAAATAGAATGGAAATCTTCATAAAGGCTGAAAACTATCAAGTTTGGAGAGTCATTGAAATTGGAGACTTTGAGGTGACGACCATCAACTCCAACAATGAAGCTATTCCAAAACCAATCACTGAATATGAAAAAGAAGATTTTCAAAAGATGGAGATGAACGCTCTTGCTATCAAGTTACTTCACTGTGGGCTTGGTCCAAATGAGCACAATCGAATTATGGGTTGCAAAACCGCTAAGCAGATTTGGGACCTGCTCGAAGTTACCCATGAAGGTACTAGTGAAGTAAAGAGATCCAAGATTGATTTGCTAATGTCCAAATATGAAAGATTCGTAATGGAACCTAGGGAAAACATTCAAGAAATGTTCACTAGGTTCACAAATATTACGAATGAGTTAGTCTCTCTTGGTAGAATCATTCCCGTTGATGAACAAGTTAGAAAAGTACTTAGGAGTCTTCCTCAAGACGAACGCTGGAGAGCAAAGGTTACAGCCATCCAGGAGTCCAAAGATTTCACCAAGTTCAATTTGGAAGAGCTGGCTGGTTCCCTAATGACCCATGAATTGCATTTGGGAGCAGCTGACAGTTCCCGAAACAAAGGACTGGCTCTAGCAGCTGATGATAGCGATGAATCAGAAATTGGTGAAGAGGAAGCAGCACTGTTGGCTCGAAAATTCAAAAAATTCTTCAGGAACAGAAGGTATGGTAATCAAAGGAATAACAAAGAGAAGGGAACACCGAACCTGAAGACAAACTTTGAATGCCATAAGTGTGGGAGCACTGAACACTTCATCAAGGATTGCCCTCAATGGAAAAATGAGAAGGGCAAGGGAAAAGCAAGAGAAGTTGGAAGACAATATAAGAAGGGAAACTTCAAAACAGATTTTAGAAAAGCAATGATAGCAGCTTGGGGAGATACGGAGAGCGAGGCTGAGACAGAAGCTACAATGGAAGAGGAAACAGCAAACCTATGTCTCATGGCATCTCATGGAGAATCCAAAGAAAAAGAGGTAATGTCTTCTGGTCCATCTCCTAAACGTCTGTCCAACATAAGTAAGAATAAACTAATCAAACTGCTTTTAGAGACACAAGAAAAGCTAGATGAAAAAACAGCTAAGTGTCTCCAAATTGAGAAAGATCTTAACTTAAGTGAAGATCATATCTCATATCTAAACTCCTTTAGAATCGATGTGCAAAGTAAATTTTTTGATTTGCTAGATAAGAATATCATTTTGAAAGAGCAGTTGGAGAAATTAAAACAGGAATTTATCACTCTTAATATTGAATTGAATCAAAGCAAATTGTTAGGATTAAAATTGGTTGAAAATGATAAAACCACTCACGTGGTTAGCACTGAATTTCAAAAGTTGAAATCAAAATTAGAATCCTACGAAATTGAAAATGAAAATTTGAAAAATAAAATAAACTTAAGAGGAAAAGGGAAAATCAATGAAATTCCCAAATGGATTCTAAATGCTAAAACCAAAAGTAAAGAAGGTCTAGGCTATATAAGGAATGATAAAAAGAAAAAGTTCTATGTAGATCTCCCTAGTAGCAAAATATGTTCCTTCTGTGGTAAAAGTGGACACCTAAAACATCAATGTATAAAGAGGGAACAGCATGTCAAAGCAAATAAAAATTATGTCGAACGTATAAGGATTAAGAAATGTGATTCAAATATTGTCGACAAGGAACCCAAGGATGAATGGGTTCCTGCACCTAACCACTAATTTGCTTTGCAGGTTCAAGTGAAGGGGAACAACTCATGGTATCTCGACAGTGGGTGTTCCAAGCATATGACGGGTGATAAATCTAAATTTCTCTCACTTGAAGCCTATGATGGGGGAACAGTAACCTTCGGTGACAACATGAAGGGTGAGATAATCGCCAAAGGAAAGGTTGGAAGGTCTAGTTCCCATGCCATTGATAATGTATTTTTAGTCGAGAATTTAAAACACAATTTGTTAAGTATTTCTCAATTTTGCGACAAAGGTAACTCTGTTAAGTTTACTTCTGAAAAATGCATAATTTCTAGGAACAGTACAGGAGACCCTGTGCTGGAGGGAATCAGAAAAGGGAACACCTATGTGGTGGACCTGGACACTGTTCCCAGAAACAGTCTAACGTGTTTAAGTGTTATTGAAGAAGACCCACTTCTTTGGCACAAACGTCTAGGTCATGCTAGTTATTCATTGATTAACACTTTAAGATCAAAAGACCTAGTAAGAGGATTACCTGCAATAAAATTCCTTAAAAATGAAGTTTGTGATCCTTGTGCTAAAGGGAAACAAGTGCGGTCATCCTTTAAATCAAAGAACGTTGTGACTACCACTAGACCATTAGAATTAATTCATATGGATTTATGTGGACCAATGAGAACACAAAGCCGTAGTGGCAAAAAGTATGTGTTTGTTGTTGTTGATGATTACAGTAGATTCACTTGGACATTATTTTTGGCAAGCAAAGATGAAGCTTTTGATGTGTTTGTTTCCTTTGCTAATAAAACACAAAAATCTACCAATAATCAAATTGTTCACATTAGGTCTGATCATGGGAAAGAATTTGAAAATTCAAACTTCATGAATTATTGCAATGAACATGGCATAAATCACAATTTTTCCGCACCTAGAACACCGCAACAAAATGGTGTGGTAGAAAGGAAAAATAGGACTTTAGAAGAAATGGCAAGGACCATGTTGATTGCTAGTGGTCTACCTAGGAATTTTTGGGCAGAAGCCGTTAATACTGCATGCTATACATTGAATCGTGTACTAATTAGGCCAATCACTTCTAAGACACCCTATGAATTGCTCAAAGGTGTTAAACCAAATATTTCCTATTTTCGTATATTTGGATGCAAATGTTTTGTTCATGTGAATGGAAAACGAAACATAGGTAAATTTGATGAAAGAAGTGATGAGGCAGTATTTCTAGGTTATTCATCACAAAGCAAAGCTTACAGAGTTTATAATAAGAGAACAATGTGTGTAGAGGAGTCTGTTCACATAATCTTTGATGAAACTAACTTTTCAACAAGTGAACAGGAAACAAGTAATATTAAAATAGGTCTTGCAAATTTGGAAGATGAAGATGAAGGAATCAAAGTGCAAGATCAAGGAACAATAAGTGAACAGTCGATACAAGAAGAGGCAGAAGAAACTGATCAATTCCAGGAACTGCCAGTACAACAGGATCAGCAGACTGTTCCCAATCCAGCTGTTCCCACAGATGAGCAAAATGATCCAGTAGCTGAACAGAATGTCAATCAAGTTGCTGAACAAGAACATGCTACTGTTCCTTCAAGAGAATTTGTGCCTAAACCTTGGAAGTATCAAAGATATCATCCTCTTGATTCAATTGTAAGTGATATAAATAAGGGGACACAAACTAGATCTCAATTGAGAAACTTTTGTGCACACTTTGCGTTCCTATCATCACTTGAACCTAAAAATCACGAGGAAGCTTTAAAGGATTCCGATTGGATAGTTGCCATGCAAGATGAATTGAATGAGTTTGAGAGAAATAAAGTGTGGCACTTGGAACCCAAACCGAAAAACAAGAAAGTTATTGGTTTGAAATGGGTATTTCGGAACAAGCTTGATGAGCATGGAATAATTGTTAGAAATAAAGCTAGACTTGTGGTTAAAGGTTATAAGCAACAAGAAGGTATTGATTACACTGAGACTTTTGCTCCAGTAGCAAGGTTAGAGGCTATCCGAATCTTAATTTCTTTTGCTGCATTTATGAATTTTAAATTATATCAAATGGATGTGAAATGTGCTTTTTTGAATGGTTATCTTGATGAAGAAGTTTTTGTGGAACAACCCCCAGGTTTTGAGAATACCTCTTGTCCTAATCATGTCTACAAGCTTGACAAAGCCCTATATGGCTTAAAGCAAGCTCCTAGGCAATGGTACGAAAGACTTTCAAAGTTTTTGATTAAAAATAACTTTGTAAGAGGAAAAATCGACAAAACCTTGTTCTTTAAGAATAAAGGTTCTAATATTTTGGTTGTTCAAATTTATGTTGATGACATTATTTTTGGTGCTACTAATGACTTGTTATGTAAAGAATTTGCTAACCTTATGGGTACAGAATTTGAAATGAGCATGATGGGAGAATTAAATTTCTTTCTTGGTTTGCAAATTAAACAAACTGAAAATGGTATCTTTATTCATCAACAAAAATACTTCAAAGAACTTCTTAAGAAATATGGACTAAATAATGCAAAAACCAATCATACACCTATGGCTACCAATGTTAGACTAGATGAAGACCTAAATGGGACTAATGTAGATCAAACCATGTATAGAGGCATGATAGGTTCTTTATTGTATCTAACTGCAAGTAGACCTGATATTTCTTTTAGTGTTGGTTTATGTGCTAGATTTCAATCAAGTCCTAAAGAATCACATCTCACGGCAGTAAAGAGAATTTTGAGATATTTGAAGGGAACAGACGACTTGTCCCTATTTTATCCTAAAAGTGATGTTTATGATTTAAAAGGTTTTAGTGATGCAGATTATGCAGGTGATCTTGTTAATAGAAAAAGTACATCAGGTATGGTACAATATCTTGGCTCATGTTTAGTTTCATGGAGTTCCAAGAAACAAAACACAGTTGCATTATCCACTGCAGAAGCTGAATACGTAGCAGCAGCAGCCTGCTGTTCCCAAATGCTTTGGATAAAACAGCAACTTAGAGATTTTGGTATTAAAGTTGAATGCATTCCTATTTATTGTGATAATACTAGTGCCATATGTATATCTAAAGATCCAGTGCATCATTCACGTGCTAAACATATACACATTAGACATCATTTTCTAAAGGATAACGTAGAACACAAAAATATTGTATTGAAGCATGTTAACACAAATGAACAAGTTGCTGATATTCTGACCAAACCACTTCCTAGGGAACAATATGAAAAAATGAGATTGGAACTTGGTATGATCAAGCTCCACTAAAGTTAGTTGCATATATTTCCCATTGAAGCATCATGAGAATGAAAAAGTCAAGAATCAATCTCAATATTTTGATTGAAAATCAATTATTGCATGGATCAAGTAAACACGTAATAAAGTTTGTACTATGAATGTTTTTACATTTGCATGTTGTTAATTCAAACAGACCAAAGCAATATGTTCATTATTTTCTTCATAATAATTCATAAAATCATAATTAATTTCTTTATTTCCTATTTTATATTTTATTCATATTTCACATTTTTTTTACGGTCAACTTAAATTGAGAGCTTTTGGGAAAACGGTTCTTCTTCACTCAAGTAATGCAAAGCAATAAAGAGATGGGACTTGGAGGAGTAACCGTCACTTCAATAATTTAAAAACCCCTGCTTCACGTCACCTTCCCAAACCTTCTCTCAATCTCTCACTCAAGAACCGTCCTTCTTCCTCTCTAAAAACCTTCAAAATTCAAAAATGAAAACCCCCAAATCCTCTAAATCAGGCAAGAAAACTCCAAAATCCTGTATGCCCGATCAACCAAAACCACTAAGAGTAGTACTTCCACCACCATTACTGCAGGATGCACCACCCACACCAACGGAAACCACACAAGAATCACCAAAACACTCCACTGAACCCACTAGTACCAAAAGAAAAATGTCAACAGGTGGTTCATCTTCTAGAGTAGTTAAGCGATCGAAGCAGGTTGATCCAAACAGCGCAGAAGAAGTTTCAAAGGAGATGACTGTAGGGTTCGGGTTGGACAAATATTGGTATGATTCTACGAACTTTCCTAGATTGCATGAGATTTTACAGTATCAAGAATGGGAACTGTTAATGTCAAATTTCAGTTGCAATTCAATTTTTCCAAACCTAATGAGAGAATTTATTGTAAATTTCTCTAATGATGGCGGTATGTGTACTAGTGTTGTTAAAACTGTTAAAATTGAATTTAACAGCGCATTATTAGGGGAATGGTTTAATGTTCCCAATATTAGTTTTGATACATATCATATTGGGTCAAAGATTGCATTTTCAGGCATCAATGAACGAACAATTTTTAAATTTTTAGGAATTGATAAAAAGGGGAAGATAAGTCACAATGTTCTGTCCCCTATGCATAAATTATTGTACAATGTTGCTCGCAGATTTATTTTACCACGAAACTCAAAACGTAGTCAAGTGAGTTTGCGTGATGCCACCTTGATTTACTGCATGGAAAAACATATTAAAATAAATTTTCCTTCATTGATGATCTCTCATTTATCAGACTGCATTGAAAAGAAAAGTTTCATTGGTTATGGAGGGTTGTTAACATGGATTTTTAGGAAGTTTGAGGTCCCATTGGAAGGGTTGGAGTTCCCAATGGGTCCCAATATGAAAATTGGTGCTAAATGTTTACAAAATTTGCATTTGAAATTGAATGATGAGGGAGTATTGATGCATGAGGGGGTTGTTGAAGTAGAATCTGATGAGGAAGATATTGAAAAAGAAGAAGAAAAATTGAGAGAGAGAGAGATCAGGAAGAAAAAGAGGAAAAGGAGCAAGAGCCTGTTCCCACTGACCATATTGAAACAGAAGAAAAAGGGGAACAGGATGGAGAACCTAGTAAGGGGGAAGCAGAACAGGAGGGAGCCTTAGGAGAAGAGGCTCATCACAATCTTTGTGATGATACAAGTGATAAAGAGATTGTGATAGCTCTGAGGAAAAAGGCTAAGTCAATACAAAGGAAGAGTAGGAGGTTGGCCTCGAAACGCAAGGCTACTTTGGTTGATGAAACACCTTCTGACACCATCCCTGAGGCAACACCTGATGAACCTACCTCTCCCAAGCCAGCCAATTCACCACCACATCAAATTCCATCACCACCATCATCACCTATCCCGTGTACACCACCACCACAATCACACACTTCACCCAATATTGGCTGTACTAACTTTGACTCTGTTCCTGCAGTTTCCTTACATACCATTCTCTCCAAGCTCCTTGATCTACAGTCTCAATTCATTGCATTTCAGGATGAAACTCGTGTCTCGCTTGCTTCTATTGTGGATCAGCTAAACCAAATGGAACAACGCCTTGGTGCCAAGCTGGACACAGTGGAGGTGCAGACTGAATTCATTGATGAAGAAGAGACTGACCCTTGATCCCTCTGCTCAAAAATTTAATGATTTGTTGGCTGTATTACTTAACAAACAATTTTTCTTTTTGCCTTGTACCATCTGGGGTACATGGTTGTTGTAACTTTGAACAATTGCTACTTTTCTTTGTTTTTTTATTTTCATGGTCTGTGACAATTAACTCTATGCAGGTTTAATCATTGTTCATAGCACTTGCTTTTATTATTGTTGTTTGTTGTTTTCATCACTAACAAATCTATATGGTTTGTGCTGAGATTTGATAACTCCCAATTCTTTTTGACTGATGACAAAAGGGGGAAGATTACTGCACAAACTTAACAGGAGCAGTAATTACACAGTTACATATCTTGGTTGATTTATATTGATTTATATTGATTCTTATGGATGATAATGTGTGCTGTGTTTATTTCATTTTATGCTAGTTTAGTGATCATCTGTGTTGCTAAGTTTGTTGAAGTTCTCATGAATATTTGTTTCTGTGAAAATACTTAATAAGTTATGTTAGGTTTATTATAGTTTTATTATGTTAGTTTTTATTTATTTTTATTATTATGTTAGTTTTTATTTATTTTTGTTATGTTAGTCTTTATTTTAGTTTAACTTAGTTTATTTCATTTAAGTTTTAAGTTAATTAATTTTGAAAACTTTTGAAAAATATTTGATATTTTAGAGTAAACTGTTTGTTTATGAATGCTTGGTAAATTATATTCTAACAAGTTGATTTGCTAAGTTAATTAGAGTTACTTTAATCTCTAGTATGCTCTATGAATTTTGTTTTACTCTATTTTACTTAAGTTTTTTTATAAAGTTTGCCATCATCAAAAAGGGGGAATTTGTTGGCCTCTTAAGGTTTTGATGATGACTTTACTTTTAAATAAACAAACATATTTTAGAGATTGTTTTGTAGGTATATATCCGATTTAATGTGAATCGTTGATGAAGCCTATGACTTGATTCGTGAAAGAAGTACATGTCTCAAATATCCAAGAAGTTGGGAAATTGCTTTTGAAGACAGTTTACTGTTCCTAGAGTTGAAGTTCTGACGAATGTTGTAGATGGAGACAGTGTGCGGTTCCTCACGATACAGGTCCGAAGAAGACATTGACTGGAAGTTACGAAAATTATATTTTCTGTTTTTGTTAATGTAAAAGGTTAAAATTTAATTAGTTGCTTATTTAAATTTATTTATTAATTGGCAAAATGATTTTAATTCGCCTAAAAACATGGAGAAAATCAACTCCTTGTTTATCTCCTATAAACTCGGAATTCAAGAGACTTGTTCTCTTCTTTGAATTGGTCTCCTATAAAATAGGATCTTCCTTAACCCATGATGTTTTAACCGTGCATGTGTACAGCAGTTACATTCCACTCCTACCTTTAACTAACTTTCCATTTTCTTTGGGAGCAAGTAAGTTATGGAGAACGTGGGATATGTGTAACTCGTGGAGAACATGGGCTAAGTGCACTACTTGCTGTTCCCCTTATAAAAGAGGGAAATTACGGTTCAGTATGCATGGATGGATGAATGAATGAATGTTGCATTGAGAGTGTCCATCTAAGGGAGAATTAATTAAGAAAAATATTCTATGTTTTAAATGCCAATTAATTTATAATATTTTTCTTAAGCAACAATTTCATTTTGATCTTTATGAGAATTGGCCTTGTAAAGGGTATTTGAGTGTTTTGTTGTAATTAGACTTATGGGAAGTCTAAGGGAATAGAGAATAGAATCGAGAAAAGAGAAAGAGAAGGAGAGAAGAGAAGAGAAGAGAAGAGAAGAGAAGTAGGCCTAAGTAGAGAAGCTTTGAGTAAAGCATTTAGAGAATTGAGAAGCTTCAAGTGAAGCAAACATTGTTTTGTGTAATTGTAACTAATTGCCTAAACATAGTGAGAATTTTGAAATCCCGGGGGGTCGTGGTTTTTCCTTCTTATTAGGCCAAGAAGGTTTCCACGTAAAAATCCTTGTCTTCTTTTATTATTCTTTTCGTTTTTAAGTTTAAGTTTTTGTTCTATACTTATTATAATTCCGCAAAAATTAGAAGCAAAAATCTTAAACCTACTACACAACAATTCACCCCCCCCCCCCCCCCCCCCTCTTGTTGCATTCGATCATCTATTAGCATTCCTACAATACCAAATAGTGTTGTGTTCCAAGTTTCGTGCAAAACAAACCAAGTTTGAACTACTTTATGCGCAAACGTGCCAAAAACGTTTAAAAACCCTTAAAATCACAACTTAACACGTAATTTCAAGCATATAACAATGATTTTCAATTCTAACCACTTCAACACAATAATATCTACCAAATAGTGTTGTGTGCCAAGTTTCGTGCAAAAAAAACCAAGTTTGAGCTACTTTATGCACAAACGTGCCAAAAAAGGTTAAAAAACCTTTAAAATCGCAACTGTGATTTTCTGTTTCTGTTTTAAATGCCCATGTAATAGCACGTGCGTTTTAATTAGGCGTGTGCTAATATAGCCGTTATGTTAGTTGTGAGCTCTATATAAGGGGAGTCGTACTTGTGTAATAAACAAGAACAGAAGACAGCAGCAGCAGAGGAAGAGAACACAACAGCAGCAGCAACAGCCCAGCCCGCTGACCAGCCCACCTTGCAGCATGACCAAAGTCTTGACCATGGAGATCTGGGCCTAACCAATCATGGGGATGTCATCTCTATACATAGGCCTAGCCATAAAGGTCCAAGAGCCATGCCGGTAGTGCATACAATCGCCTAGATAACAAGCACAAGGGAACGTAGTTGCTGATCCTAATCAGAACAGCACAGCAGCACAACTTGCGACCAGGCCACCTTGCACGACATGTGGAGACCAAACCTGTGCACCCAGGACCTGAGCTACAGTAGAAATGGAATCTTCATACAAGGATCTTTCCATCAAGACTCTAAGTGTCCATTTCCAAGCATGGGAATTCATTCAAAAAGAGAGCCCAAGGTCACCCAGTCGCCCGTTTTAGTTTGAAGGCACTGTAGAGTATTTTAGTTGTCTGTTATGTTTTTTAAGTGTGCACATGTTTTGCACGTGGTTGTTTTTAGCCGTTAGAGTATAGAAATCTATAAATAAGACTCTAGGCCTCGTGTAAATGTATCCAACATTGATTAATTCAGTTTCATTTCACAAATTCACGCGCTCAAGTGCCAAAAATGGTAAAAAAAAACCTTAAAATCGCAACTTAACACGTAATTTCTAGCATATGACAATGATTTTCAATTCTAACCACTTCAACACATTAATATATACCAAATAGTGTTGTGTGCCAAGTTTCGTGCAAAACAAACCAAGTTTGTGCTACTTTATGCGCAAACGTGCTAAAAACGCTTAAAAACCCTTAAAACCGCAACTTAACATGTAATTTCTAGCATATGACAATGATTTTCAATTCTAACCACTTCAACACAATAATATATACCAAATAGCATATGACAATGATTTTCAATTCTAATCACAGTGCCTTGAGTCATACTCCCCTCGGGTTGTGCTGGATTCCTCACCTTGTTTTGTAAAACAGCCATGTGTCTTTCAAAAGGATAATACCACCTTAAAAAAACTGGACCCAAAAGCTTGATCTCACGAACGAGATGGAGAATAAGATGAACCATTATGTCAAAGAAAGAAGGTGGAAAATACATCTCAAACTTGCATAAAGTTACAATCACGTCGAGTTGAAGTGCATCAAGTTTAAAAGGATCAAGAACTTTACTACAAATTGTGTTGAAGAACGAACATAGCTCGGTAATAGCATATCTCACATGTTTTGGCAGTATTCCACGGATTGCAATTGGTAAGAACACTAGCATCATTACATGGCGATCGTGAGATTTCATGCTTCCCAACTTCAGCTCACCATTTAGGCTCACAAATCTCTTCATGCTGGATGAGTACCCAGACGGAACCATAATTCCATACAAACACTCACAAAATGTCCGCTTCTCTGCTTTGGACAATGTGTAGCAAGCTGGAGGCAAATAAAATTTGTGATTACTCATCTTCTTCTTACTGCCACCAACTTCATCAGCTCTATTTCTTCTCTTACTCACCTTAACATGTGCCCACAACTCCGGACGAAGACCCTTACATTCAAACCAATCTCGTACGGCCCTAACATCCTTTGTCTTACCCGGAATGTTCATGAGAGTCCCGAGTATGGCATCGCATACATTTTTCTCTATATGCATAACGTCAAGACAATGCCTAACCTGTAGATCTCTCCAATATGGAATCTTCCAAAAGATTGATTCTTTTTTCCATAATCGGTCTTCACCCCCTTGCACTTGCCCCGTTTTACCAAATACAGTCTCAACTCCCTTAACCTGTTCATAAACCTCATAACCGGTCAATGGTCCACGAGCTATATGGTCCTCAACCTCCCCGTTGAACAACTTCTTCTTCTTACGATATTGTGGTCTCGTGGGAGGAACTTTCGATAGTGCATGAATACGTGTTTGCACTTAGGAATCCACGTGGATTCCATGTCATCAATACATATTGGGCATGCTTTCTTCCCTTTGTTCTTATACCCCGATAAGTTTCCATATGCCGAAAAATCATTAACGGTGCATAAAAGCATTGCACGCAAGGTGAACTCCTCATTAGCATATGCATCAAACAATGAAACGCCTCCATCCTACATCTTTCTCAAATCCTCAACGAGAGGTGCAAGATACACATCTATGTCATTGCCTGGTTGTTTAGGACTCGAGATAAGAAGCAAAACCATTATGTACTCACGCTTCATACTCAACCAAGGTGGCAAATCATAGATCACTAAAAGTACCGGCCAAGTACTATGTTGAGAACTAAGATTGCCGAATGGGTTCATTCCATCCGTACATAGTCCGAGCCTTAAATTACGAACCTCATCCCCAAAAGTCTTATGCAACCTATCAATACTCTTCCACTCCAGAGAATCAGATGGATGTGTGAGCAAGTGACCTTTCTTCACCCTATCTGCATGCCACCTCAAATTAAAAGCATCTTTCTTTATAGAAAACAAGCGCTTGAATCTAGGTATTATTGGAAGATACCACAATACCTTAGCCGGGGGCCCTTTAGCATCCCGAGCCCCTTTACGCTTGTAGCACGATAACCCACACCTAGAACACTCTTCTAAGTTTTCGTTTTCATTCCGATACAACACACAATCATTCGGACACGCATGAATCTTCTGGTACTCTAAGCCGACAGGACACATGAGCTTTTTGGCATAATATGTCGACTTTGGAAGTTTATTTCCCTCAGGAAGCATCTCACCTAACGCTTCTATTAACATTGTGAAACTAGCGTCACTCCAATTGAACTTTGACTTAATATTGAAAATTGTCAACACTGCTGTTAGTTTGGTGAATTTTATACATCCAGGGTACAAAGGCTTTTGAGAAGCCTCCTGTCAACAAGTCAAAAACACGAGGACGTTTTCCTAACTCATCCTCGACTCCCTCCATCATCTCATCAACACGATCCACATCCTCATCGACATTCTCTTCATCTGTCTCATACCCATCAACATTATCTACTGCATCCTCATTGACATCGGCCACATTATTGACGTCCTCAACAACACTTTTCTCTTTGTAAACTCCCTCCTCACCATGCCTAACCCAAACATGATATTGAGGCCTAAACCCACGTCGAAGTATGTGCTCCCTAAGGATATAAACACTATCTACCTTTGATATATTGCCACAACTGACACATGGGCAATAAAAACCAACTCCCCCCGTCCTAACTTGATGTTCAACCGCAATACTACAAAATTTTAATACGCCATCAATAAATTCCGACGATTCAATGCTTCCATTCATCCAAGAACGATCTTTTGTCATCCTAATTAGTATGATTAATTGATTCAAAACAAAATTAATACACAACTTTTAAACATATATACTTATTTATAACAAACATATTTAACCATAAAAATATATACTTTGAATAATTAACATTGTATAACCTTAGAAATATAACATTCAAAATATAAATAATAAATTAAATCATTTAACCTTAGAAATATAAGTATTCTAATTCTAATAATTAAAGACAAGTATAACAACAAACCACATTTTTAACAAAATATGCAAATAATTAACAAATCACACACAAACCACATTCACAAATAATTACTAAATATGCAAATAATTAATTAACAAACCACATTTTTAACTAAATTCCTAAATTACAAGTGAAACAATAAAAATATAAACTTGAAAATTTACAAAACAAATAGAAATTACCTTGATTTCGTGGGTTATGTAATAATCTACAAAGAAAAAAAATTAATTAGCACTAATTTTCATAATTCGTATGCAGTAGAAGAATAATTCGTATGGAAAGCACATTAAAAATAGAAATATAATAATAATTCGTACACAGTAGATTTTTAAAGCAGTATTAGATGAACAAGACCTTTATGTTTTGAAGATTTTTCATATGCAGTAGATTAACAAACCACATTTTAAAGGTTTTTCGTATGTATTGAAATTAAAAAGAGAAATAATACCTTAATTCGTGGGTTTTGAAGATGAACAAGACCAAACGCCTTTGGTTTCAAACGGTTTTGAAGAATGATGATGAACAAGAACACAGTAGAAGAACAGCAGCAAGGATTTACGTTTGTGAACAAGAAGTTTGATTTCGGGGTTTGTGAAACTCAAGATGAACACAAGAAACGAACACAAATCTTGATGCTTAATCTTACGTTTGTGAAGATGAAGAAGAGGAATAAAGCAAATGACGATGAAGATGAAGCGTTTTTTAAATGGGTTCGTTTGAGAGAACAAAGGAAAGTGTACATACGTATTTGTGAAGGGTTTTGTGAAAAAAGAAACTGGCGGGTTTTTAATTAAATTAATGTCCAACGGTCATTTGCTGCGGTTCAAACTAAACCGGAGCAATTAAAAAATTTGTGAAGGGTTATTTGCTGCGGTTCAAACTAAATCGGAGCAATTAAAAAATTTCTGAAGGGTTATTTGCTACGGTTCAAGCAAAACCGGAGCAATAATTGTATTTGTGAAGGGTTATTTGTCGCGATTCAAGCAAAACCGGAGCAATTAATGTATTTGTGATGGGTTATTTGCTGCGGTACCATAGAAAACCGCAGCAATTAATGTTTTTTTTTTCTAATTCATTTTCCTATTTATTGCTGCGAATATTCAAAAATCGCAGCAAATTATGAGCATCAAATATATTTTTTTCCACTAGTGATATTATTGTGTTGAAATAGTTAGAACTGAAAAAATATTGATAAGCTTGAAATTACATGCGAAGTTGCTTTTTTAGGTTTTTAAATCATTTTTGGCACTTTCTCGCATAAAGTAGTTCAAACTTTGTTTGTTTTGCATGAAACTTGACACAGAACACCATTTGATATATATATTTTTTTGTAGAAATTGTTAGAATTGAAAAAAATAGTCAGACGGTTGAATTACATGCTAAGTTGCATTTTTAAGGTTTTTATAGCTTTTTTGACAGTTTCACTCATAAAGTAGTTCATACTTGGTTTGTTTTGCATGAAACTTGGCACAACACACTATTTGACATATAATATTTTGTTCAAATGGTTAGATTGATAAAATATAGTCAGATGCTTGAAATTACGTGCTAAGTAGCGTTTTTAAAGTTTTTAAAGCGTTTTTCGCTATTTAACGCATAAATTAGTTCAAGCTTTGTCTGTTTAGCATGAAAGTATTTGGTTTATATTATTGTGTTAAAAGGGTTAAAATTTAAAATCATAGTCATATGCTTGAAATTACGTGCTAAGTTGCGTTTTTAAGGTTTTTAAAGCGCTTTTGGCATTTTCACGCATAAAGTAGTTCAAGCTTGGTTTGTTTAGCATCAAAATATTTGGTTTATATTATTGTGTAAAAATGGTTAGAATATAAAATCATAGTCATATGCCTGAATGTACATGCTATGTTGCGTTTCTAAGATTTTTAAAACGTTTTTGACACTTTCTCGCATAAAGTAGTTCAAACTTAGTTTGATTTGCATGAAACTTTTCACACAACACTGTTTGGTATATATTATCATGTTGAAATAGCTAGAACTGAAAAAATATTGATATGCTTGAAATTACGTGCGAAAGTGCTTTTATAGGTTTTTAAAGCTTGTTTGGCACTTTCTCGCATAAAGTAGTTCAAACTTGGTTTGTTTTGTATGAAACTTGACACACTACACTATTTAATATTGATTATTGTGTTGAAATGGTTATAATTGAAAAAAGTAGTCATACGCTTGAATTACATGCTAAGTTGCATTTTTAAGGTTTTTAATGCGTTTTTGACTGTTTCACGCATAAAGTAGTTCAAAATTGGTTTGTTTTGCATGAAACATGGCACACAACACTATTTGATATGTATTATTTTGATGTAATGGTTTGAATTGATAAAAAAAAAGTCAGATGCTGGATATTACGTGCTAAGTTGCATTTTTAAGGGTTTTTAAGCGTTTTTGGCACTTTTACGGATAAATTAGTTCATGCTTGATTTATTTAGCATAAAACTATTTGGTAGATATTATTGTGTTAAAATTATTAGAACTTGAAATCATAGTCAAATGCTTGAAATTACGTGCTAAGTTGCGTTTTCAAGGTTTTTAAAGCCTTTTTGGCACTTTCACGCATAAAGTAGTTCAAGCTTGGTTTGTTTAGTATGAAACTATTTGGTTTATATTGTTGTGTTAAAATGGTTAGAATTTGAAATCATAGTCATATGCTTGAAATTACGTGTTAAGTTGCGTTTTTAAGGTTTTTAAAGAGTTTTTGTCACTTTCACACTTAAAGTAGTTCAAGCTTCGTTTGTTTAGTATGAAACTATTTGGTTTATATGATTGTGTTAAAATGGTTAAAATTTAAAATCATAGTCATATGCTAGAAATTACGTGCTAAGTTGTGTTTTTAATGTTTATAAAACGTTTTTGGCACTTTCTTGCATAAAGTAGTGCAAACTTGGTTTGTTTTGCATGAAACTTTACACACAACACTGTTTCGTATAATTATTGTGTTGACATAGTTAGAACTGAAAGAATATTCATATCCTTGAAATTTCGTGCGAAGTTGCTTTTTTAGGTTTTTAAAGCTTTTTTGTCACTTTCTCGCATAAAGTAGTTCAAACCTAGTTTGTTTTGCATGAAACTTCACACACAACACTATTTGATATATATTATGTAGTTGAAATGGTTAGATTTGAAAATTATAATCATACGCTTGAATTACATGCTAAGTTGCGTTTGGTAAGGTTTTCAAAGCGTTTTTGACACTTTCACGCCTAAAGTAGTTCAAACTTGGTTTGTTTTGCATGAAACTTGGCACACAACACTATTTGATATATATTATTGTGTAGAAAATGTTAGAATTGAAAACAATAGTTATATGCTTCAAATTACGTGTTAAATTGCGTTCTTAAGGTTTTTTAATCTTTTTGGGCACTGTCACGCATAAAGTAGTTCAAATTTGGTTGGTTTTGCATGAAACTTTATACACAAGACTATTTAGTATATATTATTATGTTGAAATGGTTAGAATTACGTACTAAGATGCATTTTTAAGGTTTTGAAAGCGTATTTGGCACTTTTTCGCATAAAGTAGTTCAAACTTGGTTTGTTTTGCATGAAACTTGACACAAAACACTATTTGCATAAAAAGTTTCACATTACACTCTGTTTGATATATATTATTGTGTTCAAATAATTAGAACTGAAAAAGTATTCATATGCTTGAAATTAAGGTTTTTAAAGCTTTTTAACAGTTTCACGCATAAAGTAGTTCAAACTTGATTTATTTTGCATTAAATTTTACAAACATTACTATTTGGTATAATTTATTGTGTTGAAGTAGTTTGAATTTAATAATTGCACACTACACTGTTTGATAAATATTATTACGTTCAAATAGTTAGAACTAAAAAAATATTGATTTGCTTAAAATTACGTGCGAAGTAGCTTTTTTAGGTTTTTAATGCTTTTTTGGGACTTTCTCGCCTAAAACTTGACACACAACACTATTTGAAATATATTATTGTGTTGAAATAGTTAGAATTGAAAAAATTCGTCAAACGCTTGAATTACATGCTAAGTTGCGTTTTTAAGGTTATTGAAGCGTTTTTGACACTTTCACGCATAAAGTAGTTCAAGCTTGGTTTGTTTAGCCTAAAACTATTTGGTTTATATTATTGTGTTAAAATGGTTAGAATTTAAAATCATAGTCATATATGCTTGAAATTACGTGCTAAGTTGCGCTTTTAAGGTTTATAAAATATATTTTGCACTTTCTGGCATAAAGTAGTGCAAACTCTGTTTGTTTTGCATGAAACTTTGCACACAACACTTTTTGGTATATACTATTGTGTTGAAATAGCTAGAACAGAAAAAATATTGATGTGCTTGAAATTACGTGCGAAGTTGCTTTTTTAGATTTGTAAAGCTTTTTTGGCACTTTCTCGTATAAAGTAGTTCAAACTTGGTTTCTTTTGCATGAAACTTTACACACAACACTATTTGATATAGTTTATTGTGTTGAAATGGTTATTATTGAAAAAAATAGTCATGCGCTTGAATTACATGCTAAGTTGCGTTTTTAAAGTATTTAAAGCGTTTTTGACAGTTTCACGCATAAAGTAGTTCAAACTTGGTTTGTTTTGCATGAAACTTGGCACACAACACTATTTTATATATGTTATTTTAATGAAATGGTTAGAATTGATAAAAAAATAGTCAGATGCTTGAAATTACGTGCTAAGTTGAGTTTTTAAGGTTTTTTTTAAAGCGTTTTTGGCACTTTTATGAATAAATTAGTCCAAGCTTGGTTTATTTAGCATGAAACTATTTAGTATATAATATTGTGTTAAAATTGTTCGAATTTGAAATCAAAGTCATATGCTTGAAATTATGTGCTAAGTTGCGTTTTTAAGGTTTTTAAAGCGTTTATGGCACTTTCACGCATAAAGTGGTTCACGCTTGCTTTGTTTAGTATGAAAATATTTGGTTTATATTATTGTGTTAATATGGTTAGAAAATAAAATCATAGTCATATGCTTGAAATTACGTGCTAAGTTGCATTTTTAAGGTTCTTAAAACGTTTATGGCACTTTCTCGCATAAAGTAGTGCAAACTAGGTTTCTTTTGCATGAAACTGTTTGGTATATATTATTGTGTTGAAATAGTTAGACTGAAAAAATATTCATATGTTTTAAATTACGTGCGAAGTTGCTTTTTTAGATATTAATAACTTTTTTGGCTCTTTTTCGCATAAAATAGTTCAAACTTTGTTGGTTTTGCATGAAACTTGACACACAACACTATTTTATATACACTTTCACGCATAAAGTAGTTCAAACTTTGTTTGTTTTGAAATTTGGCACACAAAACTATTTGATATAAATCATTTTGTAGAAATTTTGAGAATTCAAAACAATAGTTAAATGCTTCAAATTAAGTGTTAAGTTGCGTTGTTAAGGTTATTTAATTTTTTTGGGCACTGTTACGCATAAATGAGTTCAAATTTGGTTTGTTTTGCATGAAACTTTACACACAAGACTACTTAGTATATATTATTATATTGAAATGGTTAGAATTACTTACTCAGATGCGTTTTTAAGATTTTGAAAGCGTATTTGGCACTTTTTCGCATAAAGTATTTCAAACATGGTTTGTTTTGCCTGAAACATGGCACACAACACTATTTTTGATATATTATTGTACTGAAATGGTTAGAACTGAAAAAATAGTCATATGCTTTAAATTACGTGTGAAGTTGTGTTTTTATGGTTTTTAAAGCTTTTGGCACTTTTACACATAAATTACTTCAAACGTGGTTTGTTTTGCATTAAACTTGGCAAACAACACTATTTGATATATATTATTTTGTTGAAATGGTTGGAATTGAATATGATAGTCATATGCTTGTAATTACGTGATAAGTTACGTTTTTAAGGTTTTTAAAGCGTTTTTGGCACTTTCATGCATAAAGTTGTTCAAGCTTGGTTTGTTTTGCATAAATCTTTACACACAACAATGTTTGGTATATATTATTGTGTTGAGATAGTTAGAACTCAAAAAATATTTATATGCTTGAAATTACGTTCGAAGTTGCTTTTTTTAGGTTTTCAAAGCTTTTTTGGCACTTTCTCGCGTAAATTAGTTCAAACTTGGTTTGTTTTGCATGAAATTTGACACACAACACTATTTGCATAAAAATTTTCACACTACACTTTTTGATATATATGAATGTGTTCAAATAGTTAGAACTGAAAAAAATTGAAATGCTTGAAATTAAGGTTTTTAAAGCGTTTTTAACAGTTTCACGCATAAAGTAGTTCAAACTTGATTTACTTTGCATCAAATTTTACACACAACACTATTTTTAAAGCGTTTTTGGCACTTTCTCGTATAATGTAGTTCAAACTTGGTTTGCTTTGCATGAAATTTGGCACATAACAGTATTTGATATAGATTATTGTGTTGAAATGGTTAGAATTTAAAACAATAGTAATATGCTTTAATTACGTGTTAAGTTGCGTTTTTAAGGTTTTTTAAGCTCTCTTTTGGCACATTCACGCATAGTTCAAACTTAATTTGTTTTGCATGAAATTTTACAAACATTACTATTTGGTATAAAATATTTTGTTGAAGTAGTTTGAATTTAAAATCATAGTCATATGCTTGAAATTACGTGCTACGTTGCGTTTCTAAGGTTTTTAAAACGTTTTTGAAACTTTTTCTCATAAAGTAGTTCAAACTTAGTTTGTTTTGAATAAAAATTTGCACACTACACGATTTGATATATATTATTGTGTTCAAATAGTTAGAACTCATAAAATATTGATATGCTTACAATTACGTGCGAAGTAGCTTTTTAAGGTTTTTAAAGCTTTTTTGGCACTTTATCGCATAAAGTAGTACAAACTAGGTTTCTTTTGCATGAAACTTGACACATAACACTATTGGAAATATATTATTCTGTTGAAATGGTTTGAATTTAAAAAATTAGTCAAACGCTTGAATTACATGCTAAGTTGCGTTTTTAAGGTTATTGAAGCGTTTTTGACAGTTTAACGTATAAAGCAGTTCAAACTTGGTTTGTTAAACTTGGCACACAACACTATATAATGTATATTATTTTTTTGAAATGGTTAGAATTCATAAAAAATAGTCAGATGCTTGAAATTACGTGCTAAGTTGCGTTTTTAAGGTTTGTAAAGCGTTTTTGGCACTTTCACGCATAAAGTAGTTCAAACTTGATTTATTTTGCATCAAATTTTACCCAAAACACTATTTGGTATATATTATTGTGTTGAAATGGTTAGAATTTTAAATCATAGTCATATGCTTTAAATTACGTGCTAAATTGCGTTTTTAAGGATTTTAAAGTGTTTTTGGCACTTTCTCGCAAAAAGTAGTTCAAACTTGATTTGTTTTGCATGAAATTTCACAAACATTACTATTTGGTATAAATTATTGTGATGAAGTAGTTTGAATTTAAAATCATAGTCATATGCTTGAAATTACGTGCTACGTTGCGTTTGTAAGGTTTTTAAAACGTTTTTGAAACTTTTTCTCATAAAGTAGTTCAAACATGGTTTGTTTTGCATAAAAATTTGCACACTACACTATTTGATATATATTATTGTGTTCAAATAGTTAGAACTCATAAAATATTGATATGCTTAAAATTACATGCGAAGTAGCTTTTTAAGGTTTTTAAAGCTTTTTTGGCACTTTATCGCATAAAGTCGTACAAACTAGGTTTCTTTTGCATGAAACTTGACACACAAAACTATTTGAAATATATTATTGTGTTGAAATGGTTAGAATTGAAAAAATTAGTCAAACGCTTGAATTACATGCTAAGTTGCGTTTTTAAGGTTATTGAAGCGTTTTTGACAGTTTCACGCATAAAGTAGTTCAAACTTGGTTTGTTTTGCATGAAACTTGGCGCACAACATTATATGATATATATTAATTTGTTGAAATGGTTAGAATTCATAAAAAATAGTCATACGCTTGAATTACGTGCTAAGTTGTGTTTTTTAATGTTTTTAAAGCGTTTTTAACAGTTTCACTATTAAAGTAATTCAAACTTGATTTATTTTGCATCAAATTTTACACACAACACTATTTGGTATATATTATTGTGTTGAAATGGTTAGAATTTTGAATCCTGGTCATATGCTTTAAATTACGTGCTAAATTGCGTTTTTAAGGTTTTTAAAGTGTTTTTGGCACTTTCTCGCAAAAAGTAGTTCAAATATGATTTGTTTTGCATAATTTCACAAACATTACTATTTGGTATAAATTATTGTGTTGAAGTAGTTTGAATTTAAAATCATAGTCATATGCTTGAAATTACGTTCTACGTTGCGTTTGTAAGGTTTTTAAAACGTTTTTGAAACTTTTTCTCTTGAAGTAGTTCAAACTTGGTTTTTTTTGCATAAAAATTTGCACACTACACTGTTTGATATATATTATTGTGTTCAATTAGTTAGAACACATAAAATATTGATATGCTTAAAATTACGTGCGAAGTAGCTTTTTTAGGTTTTTAAAGCTTTTTTGGCACTTTCTCGCATAAAGTAGTTCAAACTTTGATTGTTTTGCATGAAACTTGACACACAACACTATTTGAAATACGTTATTGTGTTGAAATGATTAGAATTGAATACAATAGTCATATGCTTGAAATTACGTAAAGTTGGGTTTTTATGGTTTTGAAAGCGTTTTGGCACTTTCACGCGTAAAGTATGTCAAGCATGGTTTGTTTTGCAAGAAACTTTGCACACATCATTGTTTGGTATATATTATTGTGTTGAAATAGTTAGAACTGAAAAAATATTTATATGCATGAAATTACGTGCGAAGTTGCTTTTTTAGGTTTTTAAAGATTTTTGTCACTTTCTCGCATAAAGTAGTTCAAACTTGGTTTGTTTTGCATGAAACTTGAGACACAACACTATTTGATATATATTATTATGTTGAAATGGTTAGATTTGAAAATTATAGTCATATGCTTGAATTACATGCTAAGTTGCGTTTTGTAAGGTTTTTAAAGCGTTTTTGACACTTTCATGCCTAAAGTAGTTCAAACTTGGTTTGTTTTGCATGAAACTTGGCACACTACACTATTTGATATATATTATTGTGTAGAAATTTTTAAAATTGAAAACAATAGTTATATGCTTCAAATTACGTATTAAGTTGCGTTCTTAAGGTTTTTAATCTTTTTGGGCACTGTCACGCATAAAGTAGCTCAAATTTGGTTTGTTTTGCATGAAACTTTACACACAAGACTATTTAGTATATATTATTATGTTGAAATGGTTAGAATTACGTACTAAGATACGTTTTTAAGGTTTGGAAAACGTATTTGGCACTTTTTCGCATAAAGTACTTCAAACGTGGTTTGTTTTGCATGAAAGTTGGCACACAGCACTATTTTATATATATTATTTTGTTGAAATTGTTAGAATTGAATACCATAGTCTTATGCTTGAAATTACGTGATAAGTTGCGTTCTTAAGGTTTTCAAAGCGTTTTTGGCACTTTCACGCATAAAGTAGGTCAAGCATTATTTGTTTTGCATGAAACGATTTGGTTTATATTATTGTGTTAAAATGGTTAGAATTTAAAATCATAGTTAGATGCTTGAAATTACGTGCTAAGTTGCGTTTTTAAAGTTTTTTTAAAGCGTTTTTGGCATTTTCACGCATAAGGTAGTTCAAGCTTGGTTTGTTTAGCATGAAACTATTTGGTTTTTATTATTGTGTTAAAATGGTTAGAATTTAAAATCATAGTCATATGCTTTAAATTACGTGTTAAATTGCGTTTTTAAGGTTTTTAAAACGTTTTTGGCACTTTCTCGTATAAAGTAGTGCAAACTCGGTTTGTTTTGCATGAAACTTAGCACACAACACTGTTTGGTATATATTATTGTGTTGATATAGTGAGAACTGAAAAAAATATTCATATACTTGAAATTTCGTGCGAAGTTGCTTTTTTAGGTTTTTAAATCTTTTTTGTCACTTTCTCGCATAAAGTAGTTCAAACTTAGTTTGTTTTGCATGAAACTTAACACACAACACTATTTGATATATATTATTGAGTTGAAATGGTTAGATTTTAAAATTATAATCATACGCTTAAATTAGATGCTAAGTTGCGTTTGGTAAGGTTTTTAAAGCGTTTTTGACACTTTCAAGCCTAAAGTAGTTCAAACTTGATTTGTTTTACATGTGTAGAAATACTAATGGATGATCGAATGCAACAAGAGGGGGGGTGAATTGTTGTGTTGTTAGTTTAAGATTTTTTGCTCAACTTTTTGCGGAATTGTATCAAGTAAAGAACAAAACTTAAACTTAAAAACGAAAAGAAAAATAATAAAGCAGACAAAGATTTTACGTGGAAACCTTCTTGGCCTAATAAGAAGGAAAAACCACGACCCCCCGGGATTTCAAAATTCTCACTATGTTTAGGCAATTAGTTACAATTACACAAAACAATGTTTGCTTCACTTGAAGCTTCTCAATTCTCTAAATGCTTTTCTCAAAGCTTCTCTACTTAGGCCCACTTCTCTTCTCTTCTCTTCTCTTCTCTTCTCTCCTTCTCTTTCTCTTTTCTCGATTCTATTCTCTATTCCCTTAGACTTCCCATAAGTCTAATTACAACAAAACACTTAAATACCCTTTACAAGGCCAATTCTCATAAAGATCAAAATGAAATTGTTGCTTAAGAAAAATATTATAAATTAATTGGCATTTAAAACTTAGAATATTCTTCTCAATTAATTCTCCCTTAGATGGACACTCTCAATGCAACATTCATTCATTCATCCATCCATCCATGCATACTGAACCGTAATTTCCCTCTTTTATAAGGGGAACAGCAAGTAGTGCACTTAGCCCATGTTCTCCACGAGTTGCACATACCCCACGACTTCCACAAACTTACTTGCTCCCAAAGAAAATGGAAAGTTAGTTAAAGGTAGGAGTGGAATGTAACTGCTGTACACATGCACGGTTAAAACATCATGGGTTAAGGAAGATCCTAAATTGTAGGAGACAAATTCAAAGTGTAGAACAAGTCCCTTTGATATCCGAGTTTATAGGAGATAAACAAGGAATTGATCTTCTCCATGTTTTTAGGCGAATTAAAAAATATTTTGCCAATTAATAAATAAATTTAATTAAGCAACTAATTAAATTTTAACCTTTTACATTAACTAAAAACAGAAAATATAATTTTCGTAACTTCCAGTCAATGTCTTCTTCGGACCTGTATCGTGAGGAACAGCACACTGTCTCCAGCTTCAACTTTCGTCAGAACTTCAACTCTAGGAACAGCAGACTGTTTTCCAGAGCAATTGCCCAACTTCTTGGATATTTGAGACATGTACTTCTTCCACGAATCAAGTCATAGGCTTCATCAACGATTCACATTAAATCGGATATATACCTACAAAACAATCTCTAAAAATATGTTTGTTTATTTACAAGTGAAGTCATCATCAAAACCTTAAGAGGCCAACAAATTCCCCCTTTTTGATGATGGCAAACTTTATAAACAAACTTAAGTGAAATAGAGTAAAACAAAATTCATAGAGCATACTAGAGATTAAAGTAACTCTAATTAACTTAGCAAATCAACTTGTTAGAATATAATTTACCAAGCATTCATAAACAAACAGTTTACTCTAAAATATCAAATATTTTTCAAAAGTTTTCAAAATTAATTAACTTAAAACCTAAATGAAATAAACTAAGTTAAACGGAAATAGATAAAGACTAACATAACATAATAACCTAATATAATAAAACTAACATAATATAAGCTAACATAATAGAACTTTAATAAACCTAATAATAATAATAAACATAACTTATTAAGTATTTTCACAGAATCAAATATTCATGAGGACTTCAACAAACACAGATGATTACTTAACTAGCATAAACACAGCAAGCACACATTATATCCATAAGAATCAATATAAATCAACGAGGATATGTAACTGTGTATTCACTTCTCCTCTTAAGTTTGTGCATAATCTTCCCCCTTTTGTCATCAATCAAAAAGAATTGGAAGTTATCAAATCTCAGCACAAACCATATAGATTTGTTAGTGATGAAAACAAGAAACAACAATAATAAAAGCAAGTGCTATGAATAATGATCAAACCTGCATAAAGTTAATTGTTTCAGACCATGAAAATAAAAGTAAGAAAAGAAGAGTAGCAATTGTTCAAAGGTACAACTACAATGTACCCCAGATGGTACAAATTAAAAAGAAAAAGTGTTTGAGAAGTGATACAGCCAACAAATTATAAATTTTTTGAGGAGAGGGATCAAGGGTCAGTCTCTTCTTCATCAATGTACTCAGTCTGCACTTCCACTGTGTCCAGCTTAGCACCAAGACGTTGTTCCATTTGGTTTAGCTGATCCACAATTGAAGCAAGCGAGACACGAGTTTCATCCTGAAATGCAATGATTTGAGAATGTAGATCAAGGAGCTTGGAGAGAATGGTATGTAAGGAAACTGCAGGGACAGAGTCAAAGTTAGTACAGCCAATATTGGGTGAAGTGTGTGATTGTGGTGGTGTTGTACACGGGATAGGTGATGGTGGTGGTGATGGAATTTGATGTGATGGTGAATTGGCTGGTTTGGGAGAGGTAGGTTCATCAGGTGTTGGCTCAGGGATGGTGTCAGATGGTGTTTCATCAACCAAAGTAGCCTTACGTTTCGAGGCCAACCTCCTACTCTTTCTTTGCATTGACTTAGCCTTTTTCCTCATAGCTAACACAATCTCTTCTTCATCACTGGAATCACTGCAGAGATTGTGAGGATCATTTTCATCCAAGGCGTCTTTTTGCTTATCACTTTCCCCCTTACTTGCAGCTCCATCCTGTTCCTCTTTCTCAGATTTTTCAATATTTTCAGAGGGAACAGGATCTTGTTCCTTTTCTTCCTCATTCTCCTTTTCCTCCTTTTTCTCCTTTTCTTCCTCAACCTCTTCAGCCCCTTCTTCTTCAGATTCAACTTCTACAACCTCATCATGCATCAATACTCCCTCATCATTCAATTTTAAACGCAAATTTTGTAAACATTTAGCACCAATTTTCATATTGGGACCCATTGGGAACTCCAACCCTTCCAATGGGACACCAAACTTTCTGAAAATCCAAGTTAGCAACCCTCCATAACCAATGAAACTTTTCTTTTCAATGCAGTCTGATAAATGAGAGATCATCAATGAAGGAAAATTTATTTTAATATGTTTTTCCATGCAGTAAATCAAGGTGGCATCACGCAAACTCACTTGACTACGTTTTGAGTTTCGTGGTAAAATAAATCTGCGAGCAACATTGTACAATAATTTATGCATAGGGGACAGAACATTGTGACTTATCTTCCCCTTTTTATCAATTCCTAAAAATTTAAAAATTGTTCGTTCATTGATGCCTGAAAATGCAATCTTTCACCCAATATGATATGTATCAAAACCAATATTGGGAACATTAAACCATTCCCCTAATAATGCGCTGTTAAATTCAATTTTAACAGTTTTAACAACACTAGTACACATACCGCCATCATTAGAGAAATTTACAATAAATTCTCTCATTAGGTTTGGAAAAATTGAATTGCAACTGAAATTTGACATTAACAGTTCCCATTCTTGATACTGTAAAATCTCATGCAATCTAGGAAAGTTCGTAGAATCATACCAATATTTGTCCAACCCGAACCCTACAGTCATCTCCTTTGAAACTTCTTCTGCGCTGTTTGGATCAACCTGCTTCGATCGCTTAACTACTCTAGAAGATGAACCACCCGTTGACATTTTTCTTTTGGTACTAGTGGGTTCAGTGGAGTGTTTTGGTGATTCTTGTGTGGTTTCCGTTGGTGTGGGTGGTGCATCCTGCAGTAATGGTGGTGGAAGTACTACTCTTAGTGGTTTTGGTTGATCGGGCATACAGGATTTTGGAGTTTTCTTGCCTGATTTAGAGGATTTGGGGGTTTTCATTTTTGAATTTTGAAGGTTTTTAGAGAGGAAGAAGGACGGTTCTTGAGTGAGAGATTGAGAGAAGGTTTGGGAAGGTGACGTGAAGCAGGGGTTTTTAAATTATTGAAGTGACGGTTACTCCTCCAAGTCCCATCTCTTTATTGCTTTGCATTACTTGAGTGAAGAAGAACCGTTTTCCCAAAAGCTCTCAATTTAAGTTGACCGTAAAAAAAATGTGAAATATGAATAAAATATAAAATAGGAAATAAAGAAATTAATTATGATTTTATGAATTATTATGAAGAAAATAATGAACATATTGCTTTGGTCTGTTTGAATTAACAACATGCAAATGTAAAAACATTCATAGTACAAACTTTATTACGTGTTTACTTGATCCATGCAATAATTGATTTTCAATCAAAATATTGAGATTGATTCCTGACTTTTTCATTCTCATGATGCTTCAATGGGAAATATATGCAACTAACTTTAGTGGAGCTTGATCATACCAAGTTCCAATCTCATTTTTTCATATTGTTCCCTAGGAAGTGGTTTGGTCAGAATATCAGCAACTTGTTCATTTGTGTTAACATGCTTCAATACAATATTTTTGTGTTCTACGTTATCCTTTAGAAAATGATGTCTAATGTGTATATGTTTAGCACGTGAATGATGCACTGGATCTTTAGATATACATATGGCACTAGTATTATCACAATAAATAGGAATGCATTCAACTTTAATACCAAAATCTCTAAGTTGCTGTTTTATCCAAAGCATTTGGGAACAGCAGGCTGCTGCTGCTACGTATTCAGCTTCTGCAGTGGATAATGCAACTGTGTTTTGTTTCTTGGAACTCCATGAAACTAAACATGAGCCAAGATATTGTACCATACCTGATGTACTTTTTCTATTAACAAGATCACCTGCATAATCTGCATCACTAAAACCTTTTAAATCATAAACATCACTTTTAGGATAAAATAGGGACAAGTCGTCTGTTCCCTTCAAATATCTCAAAATTCTCTTTACTGCTGTGAGATGTGATTCTTTAGGACTTGATTGAAATCTAGCACATAAACCAACACTAAAAGAAATATCAGGTCTACTTGCAGTTAGATACAATAAAGAACCTATCATGCCTCTATACATTGTTTGATCTACGTTAGTTCCATTTCAGTCTTCATCTAGTCTAACATTGGTAGCCATAGGTGTATGATTGGTTTTTGCATTATTTAGTCCATATTTCTTAAGAAGTTCTTTGATGTATTTTTGTTGATGAATAAAGATACCATTTTCAGTTTGTTTAATTTGCAAACCAAGAAAGAAATTTAATTCTCCCATCATGCTCATTTCAAATTCTGTACCCATAAGGTTAGCAAATTCTTTACATAATGAATCATTAGTAGCACCAAAAATAATATCATCAACATAAATTTGAACAACCAAAATGTTAGAACCTTTATTCTTAAAGAACAAGGTTTTGTCGATTTTTCCTCTTACAAAGTTATTTTGAATCAAAAACTTTGAAAGTCTTTCGTACCATTGCCTAGGAGCTTGCTTCAAGCCATATAGGGCTTTGTCAAGCTTGTAGACATGATTAGGACAAGAGGTATTCTCAAAACCTGGGGGTTGTTCCACAAAAACTTCTTCATCAAGATAACCATTTAAGAAAGCACATTTCACATCCATTTGATATAATTTAAAATTCATGAATGCAGCAAAAGAAATTAAAATTCTAATGGCCTCTAACCTTGCTACTGGAGCAAATGTCTCGGTATAATCAATACCTTCTTGTTGATTGTAACCTTTAACCACGAGTCTAGCTTTATTTCTAACAATTATTCCATGCTCATCAAGCTTGTTCCGAAATACCCATTTCAAACCAATAACTTTCTTGTTCTTCGGTTTGGGTTCCAAGTGCCACACTTTATTTCTTTCAAACTCATTTAATTCATCTTGCATGGCAACTATCCAATCGGAATCCTTTAAAGCTTCCTCGTGATTTTTAGGTTCAAGTGATGATAGGAACGCAAAGTGTGCACAAAAGTTTCTCAATTGAGATCTAGTTTGTGTCCCCTTATTTATATCACTTACAATTGAATCAAGAGGATGATATCTTTGATACTTCCAAGGTTTAGGCACAAATTCTCTTGAAGGAACAGTAGCATGTTCTTGTTCAGCAACTTGATTGACATTCTGTTCAGCTACTGGATCATTTTGCTCATCTGTGGGAACAGCTGGATTGGGAACAGTCTGCTGGTCCTGTTGTGCTGGCAGTTCCTGGATTTGGTCAGTTTCTTCTGCCTCTTCTTGTATCGACTGTTCGCTTGCTGTTCCTTGATCTTGCACTTTTATTCCTTCATCTTCATCTTCCAAATTTGCAAGACCTATTTTAATATTACTTGTTTCCTGTTCACTTGTTGAAAAGTTAGTTTCATCAAAGATTATGTGAACAGACTCCTCTACACACATTGTTCTCTTATTATAAACTCTGTAAGCTTTGCTTTGTGATGAATAACCTAGAAATACTGCCTCATCACTTCTTTCATCAAATTTACCTATGTTTCGTTTTCCATTCACATGAACAAAACATTTGCATCCAAATATACGAAAATAGGAAATATTTGGTTTAACACCTTTGAGCAATTCATAGGGTGTCTTTGAAGTGATTGGTCTAATTAGTACACGATTCAATGTATAGCATGCAGTATTAACGGCTTCTGCCCAAAAATTCCTAGGTAGACCACTAGCAATCAACATGGTCCTAGCCATTTCTTCTAAGGTCCTATTTTTCCTTTCTACCACACCATTTTGTTGTGATGTTCTAGGTGCGGAAAAATTGTGATTTATACCATGTTCATTGCAATAATTCATGAAGTTTGAATTTTCTAATTCTTTCCCATGATCAGACCTAATTTGAACAATTTGATTATTGGTAGATTTTTGTGTTTTATTAGCAAAGGAAACAAACTCATCAAAAGCTTCATCTTTGCTTGCCAAAAATAAGGTCCACGTGAATCTACTATAATCATCAACAACAACAAACACATACTTTTTGCCACTACGGCTTTGTGTTCTCATTGGTCCACATAAATCCATATGAATTAATTCTAATGGTCTAGTGGTAGTCACAACGTTCTTTGATTTAAAGGATGACCGCACTTGTTTCCCTTTAGCACAAGGATCACAAACTTCATTTTTAAGGAATTTTATTGCAGGTAATCCTCTTACTAGGTCTTTTGATCTTAAAGTGTTAATCAATGAATAACTAGCATGACCTAGACGCTTGTGCCAAAGAAGTGGGTCTTCTTCAATAACACTTAAACACGTTAGACTGTTTCTGGGAACAGTGTCCAGGTCCACCACATAGGTGTTCCCTTTTCTGATTCCCTTCAGCACAGGGTCTCCTGTACTGTTCCTAGAAATTATGCATTTTTCAGAAGTAAACTTAACAGAGTTACCTTTGTTGCAAATTTGAGAAATACTTAACAAATTGTGTTTTAAATTCTCGACTAAAAATACATTATCAATGGCATGGGAACTAGACCTTCCAACCTTTCCTTTGGCGATTATCTCACCCTTCATGTTGTCACCGAGGTTACTGTTCCCCCATCATAGGCTTCAAGTGAGAGAAATTTAGATTTATCACCCGTCATATGCTTGGAACACCCACTGTCGAGATACCATGAGTTGTTCCCCCTCACTTGAACCTGCAAAGCAAACTAATGGTTAGGTGCAGGAACCCATTCATCCTTGGGTTCCTTGTCGACAATATTTGAATCACATTTCTTAATCCATGTACGTTCGACATAATTTTTATTTGCTTTGACATGCTGTTCCCTCTTTATACATTGATGTTTTAGGTGTCCACTTTTACCACAGAAGGAACATATTTTGCTACTAGGGAGATCTACATAGAACTTTTTCTTTTTATCATTCCTTATATAGCCTAGACCTTCTTTACTTTTGGTTTTAGCATTTAGAATCCATTTGGGAATTTCATTGATTTTCCCTTTTCCTCTTAAGTTTATTTTATTTTTCAAATTTTCATTTTCAATTTCGTAGGATTCTAATTTTGATTTCAACTTTTGAAATTCAGTGCTAACCACGTGAGTGGTTTTATCATTTTCAACCGATTTTAATCCTAACAATTTGCTTTGATTCAATTCAATATTAAGAGTGATAACTTCCTGTTTTAATTTCTCCAACTGCTCTTTCAAAATGATATTCTTATCTAGCAAATCAAAAAATTTACTTTGCACATCGATTCTAAAGGAGTTTAGATATGAGATATGATCTTCACTTAAGTTAAGATCTTTCTCAATTTGGAGACACTTAGCTGTTTTTTCATCTAGCTTTTCTTGTGTCTCTAAAAGCAATTTGATTAGTTTATTCTTACTTATGTTGGACAGATGTTTAGGAGATGGACCAGAAGACATTACCTCTTTTTCTTTGGATTCTTCATGAGATGCCATGAGGCATAGGTTTGCTGTTTCTTCTTCCACTGGAGATTCTGTCTCAGCCTCGCTCTCCGTATCTCCCCAAGCTGCTATCATTGCTTTTCTAAAATCAGTTTTGAAGTTTCCCTTCTTATATTGTCTTCCAACTTCTCTTGCTTTTCCCTTGCCCTTCTCATTTTTCCATTGAGGGCAATCCTTGATGAAGTGTTCAGTGCTCCCACACTTATGGCATTCAAAGTTTGTCTTCAAGTTCGGTGTTCCCTTTTCTTTGTTATTCCTTTGATTACCATACCTTCTGTTCCTGAAGAATTTTTTGAATTTTCGAGCCAACAGTGCTGCTTCCTCTTCACCAGTTTCTGATTCATCGCTATCATCAGCTGCTAGAGCCAGTCCTTTGTTTCGGGAACTGTCAGCTGTTCCCAAATGCAATTCATGGGTCATTAGGGAACCAGCCAGCTCTTCCAAATTGAACTTGGTGAAATCTTTGGACTCCTGGATGGCTGTAACCTTTGCTCTCCAGCGTTCGTCTTGAGGAAGACTCCTAAGTACTTTTCTAACTTGTTCATCAACGGGAATGATTCTACCAAGAGAGACTAACTCATTCGTAATATTTGTGAACCTAGTGAACATTTCTTGAATGTTTTCCCTAGGTTCCATTACGAATCTTTCATATTTGGACATTAGCAAATCAATCTTGGATCTCTTTACTTCACTAGTACCTTCATGGGTAACTTCGAGCAGGTCCCAAATCTGCTTAGCGGTTTTGCAACCCATAATTCGATTGTGCTCATTTGGACCAAGCCCACAGTGAAGTAACTTGATAGCAAGAGCGTTCATCTCCATCTTTTGAAAATCTTCTTTTTCATATTCAGTGATTGGCTTTGGAACAGATTCATTGTTGGAGTTGATGGTCGTCACCTCAAAGTCTCCAATTTCAATGACTCTCCAAACTTGATAGTTTTCGGCTTTTATGAAGATTTCCATTCTATTTTTCCAGTAAGTATAGAATTTCCCATCGAACATGGGTGGCCTTTGTGTGGAGTACCCCTCTTCCATGCGCTCGTTCATCTTCAACATCTTTCCAGGGAACAGGATACTGCTCTCAGGGTTTCCTGATTAAATGAGGAACAGGGCTCTGATACCGATTGTAGAAATACTAATCGATGATCGAATGCAACAAGAGGGGGGGTGAATTTTTGTGTTGTTAGTTTAAGATTTTTTGCTCAACTTTTTGCGGAATTGTATCAAGTAAAGAACAAAACTTAAACTTAAAAACGAAAAGAAAAATAATAAAGGAGACAAAGATTTTACGTGGAAACCTTCTTGGCCTAATAAGAAGGAAAAACCACGACCCCTCGGGATTTCAAAATTCTCACTATGTTTAGGCAATTAGTTACAATTACACAAAACAATGTTTGCTTCACTTGAAGCTTCTCAATTCTCTAAATGCTTTACTCAAAGCTTCTCTACTTAGGCCCACTTCTCTTCTCTTCTCTTCTCTTCTCTTCTCTCCTTCTCTTTCTCTTTTCTCGATTCTATTCTCTATTCCCTTAGACTTCCCATAAGTCTAATTACAACAAAACACTTAAATACCCTTTACAAGGCCAATTCTCATAAAGATCAAAATGAAATTGTTGCTTAAGAAAAATATTATAAATTAATTGGCATTTAAAACTTAGAATATTTTTCTCAATTAATTCTCCCTTAGATGGACACTCTCAATGCAACATTCATTCATTCATCCATCCATCCATGCATACTGAACCGTAATTTCCCTCTTTTATAAGGGGAACAGCAAGTAGTGCACTTAGCCCATGTTCTCCACGAGTTGCACATACCCCACGACTTCCACAAACTTACTTGCTCCCAAAGAAAATGGAAAGTTAGTTAAAGGTAGGAGTGGAATGTAACTGCTGTACACATGCACGGTTAAAACATCATGGGTTAAGGAAGATCCTAAATTGTAGGAGACAAATTCAAAGTGTAGAACAAGTCCCTTTGATATCCGAGTTTATAGGAGATAAACAAGGAATTGATCTTCTCCATGTTTTTAGGCGAATTAAAAAATATTTTGCCAATTAATAAATAAATTTAATTAAGCAACTAATTAAATTTTAACCTTTTACATTAACTAAAAACAGAAAATATAATTTTCGTAACTTCCAGTCAATGTCTTCTTCGGACCTGTATCGTGAGGAACAGCACACTGTCTCCAGCTTCAACTTTCGTCAGAACTTCAACTCTAGGAACAGCAGACTGTTTTCCAGAGCAATTGCCCAACTTCTTGGATATTTGAGACATGTACTTCTTCCACGAATCAAGTCATAGGCTTCATCAACGATTCACATTAAATCGGATATATACCTACAAAACAATCTCTAAAATATATGTTTGTTTATTTACAAGTGAAGTCATCATCAAAACCTTAAGACGCCAACAGCATGAAACTTGGCACACTACATTACTTGATATATATTATTGTGTAGAAATTGTTAGAATTGAAAAGAATAGTTATATGCTTCAAATTACGTGTTAAGTTACGTTCTTAAGGTTTTTTAATCTTTTTGGGCACTGTCACGCATAAAGCTGTTAAAATTTGGTTTGTTTTGCATGAAACTTTACACACAAGACTATTTAGTATATATTATTATGATGAAATGGTTAGAATTACATACTAAGATGCGTTTTTAAGGTTTTGACAGCGTATTTGGCAATTTTTCGTATAAAGTATTTTAAACTTGGTTTGTTTTGCATGAAACATGGCATACAACACTATTTTGGATATATTATTGTATTGAAATGGTTAGAATTGAATACAATGGTCATATGCTTGAAATTAAGTGATAAGTTGCGTTTTTAAGGTTTTCAAAGCGTTTTTGGCATTTTTACGCATAAGGTAGTTCAAGCTTGGTTTGTTTTGCATGAAATTATTTGATATATATTATTGTGTTAAAATGGTTAGAATTTAATATCATAGTCATATGCTTGAAATTACGTGCTATGTTACGCTTTGAAGGATTTTAAGGCGTTTATTGCACTTTCTCGCATAAAGTTGTTCAAACTTGATTTGTATTGCATGAAATTTGGCACACAACACTATTTGATGTATATTATTGTGTTGAAATGGTTAGAATCGAAAAAAAATTTCATACGCTTGAATTACGTGCTAAGTTGTGTTTTTAATGATTTTAAAGCGTTTTTAATTGTTTCACGCTTAAAGTAGTTCAAACTTGATTTATTTTGCATCAAATTTTACACACAACACTATTTGGTATATATTATTATGTTGAAATGGTTAGAATTTTGAATCCTGGTCATATGCTTTAAATTACGTGCTAAATTGCATTTTTACGGTTTTTAAAGCGTTTTTGGCACTTTCTCGCATAAGGTAATTCAAACTTGGTTAGTTTTGTATGAAATTTGGCACATAACAGTATTTGATATAGATTATTGTGTTGAAATGTTTAGAATTGAAAACAATAGTAATACAAATTTGATATAGATTATTGTGTTGAAATGGTTAGAATTGAAAAAAATAGTAAAACGCTTTAATTACGTGTTAAGTTGCATTTTTAAGGTTTTTAAAGCGCTTTGGGCACTTTCACGCATAAAGTTGTTGAAACTAGATTTGTTTTGCAAGAAATTTTATAAACATTACTATTTGGTATAAATTATTGTGTTAAAATGGTTAGAATTTAAAATCATAGTCATATGTTTGAAATTACGTGCGAAGTTGCTTTTTTAGGTTTGTAAAGCTTTTTTGGCACTTTCTCGTATAAAGTAGTTCAAACTTGGTTTGTTTTGCATGAAACTTGACACACAACACTATTTGATATACATTATTGTGTTGAAATGGTTAGAATTGAAAAAAAAAGTCATACGCTTGAAATACATGCTAAGTTGCATTTTTAAGGTATTTAAAGCGTTTTTGACAGTTTCACGCATAAAGTAGTTCAAACTTGGTTTGTTTTGCATGAAACTTGGCACACAAAACTATTTTATTTATATTATTTTGATGAAATGGTTAGAATTGATAAAAAATAGTCAGATACTTGAAATTACGTGCTAAGTTGCGTTTTTAAGGTTTTTTTTTTAAAGCGTTTTGGCCCTTTTACGAATAAATTAGTCCAAGCTTGGTTTATTTAACATGAAACTATTTGGTATATATTATAGTGTTAAAGTGGTTAGAATTTGAAATCAACGTCATATGCTTGAAATTACGTGCTAAGATGCGTTTTTAAGGTTTTTAAAGCGTTTTTGGCACTTTCTCGCATAAAGTAGTGTAAACAAGGTTTCTTTTGCATAAAACTTTGCACAAAACACTGTTTGGTATATATTATGCTTTATATTACGTGCGAAGTTGCGTTTTTAGATTTTTAATGCTTTTTTGGCACTTTTTCGCAAAAACTAGTTCAAACTTTGTTTGTTTTGCATGAAACTTGACACACAACTCTATTTGATATATATTATTGTATGGAAATGGTTAGAATTCAAAAAAAATGGTCATACGCTTGAATTACATGCTAAGTTGCGTTTTTAAGGTTTTTAAAGCGTTTTTTACAGTTTCACGCATAAAGTAGTTCAAACTTGGTTTGTTTTGCATTAAACTTGGCACACAACACTATTTTATATATATTATTTTGATGAAATGGTTAGAATTGATATAAAAAGTTATATGCTTCGAATTACGTGTTAAGTTGCGTTTTGAAAGTTTTTAAATCTTTTTTGGCACTGTCACGCATAAAGTAGTTCAAATTTGGTTTATTTTGCATGAAACGTTACACACAAGACTATTTAGTATATATTATTGTGTTGAAATGGTAAGAATTACGTACTACGATGTGTTTTTAAGGTTTTGAAAGCGTATTTGGCACTTTTTCGCATAAAGTATTTCAAACTTAGTTTGTTTTGCATGAAACATGGCACACAACACTATTTTGGATATATTATTGTGTTGAAATGGTTAAAACTGAAAAAATAGTCATATGCTTTAAATTAAATGCTAAGTGATGTTTTTAAGGTTTTTAAATCTATTGGCACTTTTACATATAAAGTACTTTAAACGTGGTTTGTTTTGCAGAAACTTGGAACACAACACTATTTGATATATATTATTTTGTTCAAATAGTCATATGCTTGAAATTACGTGATAAGTTTTGTTTTTAAGGTTTTTAAAAGCATAGTCATATGCCTTAAATTACATGTTAAATTGCGTTTTTAAGGTTTTTAAAGTGTTTTTGGCACTTTCTCGCATAAATTAGTTTAAACTTCTTTTGTTTTGAATGAAACATTGCACACAACACTGTTTGGTATATATTATTGTATTGAAATAGTTAGAACTGAAAAAATATTCATATGCTTGAAATTACGTGCGAAGTTGTTTTTTTAGCTTTTTAAACCTTTTTTGGCATTTTCTCGCATAAAGTAGTTCAAACTTGGTTTGTATTGCATGAAATTTGTCACACAACAATATTTGATGTATATTATTGTGTTGAAATGGTTAGAATTTATAAAATATAGTTAGATTCTTGAACTTACGTTTTAAGTAGCGTTTTTAAGGCTCTTAAACCGTTTTTGGCAATTGCATGCATAAAGTAGTTCAAGCTTGGTTTGTTTAGCATGAAACTGTTTGGTTTATAATATTGTATTAAAATGGTTAGAATTTAAAATCATAGTCATAGCTTGAAATTACATGGTACGTTGCGTTTTTAAGGTTTTTAAAACGTTTTTGACACTTTTTCTCATAAAGTAGTTCAAACTTGATTTGTTTTGCATAAAAATTGGCACACTACATTGTTTGACATAATTTATTGTGTTGAAATAGTTAGAACTGAAAAAAAAATTGATATGTTTGAAATTATGTGCGAAGTTGGTTTTTTAGGTATTTTGAGCTTTTTTATATTGATATGCTTGAAATTATGTGCCAAGTTACTTTTTTAGGTTTTTAAAGCTTTTTAGGCACTTTCTCGTATAAAGTAGTTCAAACTTGGCGTGTTTTGCATGAAACTTGACACACAACTCTATTTGATATATATTATTGTGATGAAATGGTTACAATTGAAAAACATAGTCATATGCTTGAATTACATGCTAAGTTGCGTTTTTAAGGTTTGTAAAGCGCTTTTGACGGTTTCACGCATAAAGTAGTTCAAACTTGGTTTGTTTTGCTTGAGACTTGGCACACAACACTATATGATATATATTGTTTTTTTGAAATGGTTAGAATTGATAAAAATAGTATTACGCTTCAAATTACGTGTTCAGTTGCGTTCTTAAGGTTTTTTTATTTTTTTTGGCACTGTCACGCATAAAGTAGTTCAAATTTGGTTTGTTTTGCATGAAGCTTTACACACAAGAAATTTTAGCATATATTATTGTGATTAAATGGTTAGAATTTCAATTCATAGTCATATGCTTGAAATTATGTACTAAGCTGCGTTTTAAAGGTTCTTAAAGCGTATTTGGAACTTTTGAGCATAAAGTAGTTCATACTTGGTTTGTTTTCCCTGAAACATAGTACACAACACTATTTTGGATATGTTATTGTGTTGAAATGGTTAGAACTGAAAAAATATTCATATGCTTGAAACTACGTGCAAAGTTGCGTTTTAAAGGTTTTTAATGCGTTTTACACTTTCACACAAAAAGTAGGTCAAACTTGGATTCTTCTGCATAAAACTTGGCACACAACACTATTTGATATATATTATTTTCTTGAAATGGTTAGAATTGAAAAAAATAGTCATATGCTTGAAATGACGTGATAAGTTGCGTTTTTAAGGTTTTTAACGCGTTTTGGCACTTTCACGCATAAAGTAGTTCAAGCTTGGTTTGTTTAGCATGGAACTATTTGGTATATATTATTGTTTTAAAATGGTTAGAATTTAAAATCATAGTCATATGCTTTAAATTATTTGCTAAATTGCGTTTATAAGGTTTTTAAAGCGTTTTTTGCACTTTCTCGTATAATGTAGTTCAAACTTGTTTTTATTTGCATTAAGCGTTGCACACAACACTGTTTGGTATATATTATTGTGTTGAAATAGTTAGAACTGAAAAATATTCATTTTGCACTTTTTTAGGTTTTTAAAGCTTTTTTGGCACATTCTCGCATAATATAGTTCAAACATGGTTTGTTTGGCATGAAACTTGACACACAACACTATTTGATTTAAATTATTGTGTTGAAAAGGTTAGATTTAAAAACAAAAGTCATTCGCTTGAATTACATGCAAAGTTGTGTTTTTAATGTTTTTAAAGCGATTTTGACAGTTTCACGCATAAAGTAGTTCAAACATAATTTGTTTTGCATGAAATTTTACACACAATACTATTTGGTATATATTATTGTGTTGAAATGGTTAGAATTTAATATCATAGTCATATGCTTTAAATTACGTGCTATGTTGTGTTTATAAGATTTTTAAAGCGTTTTTGACACTTTCTCGCATAAAGTAGTTCAAACTTGGTTTTCTTTTGCATGAAACTTGGCACACAAAACTATTCGGTATATATTATTGTGTGAAAATGGTTAGAGCAGAAAAAATAGTCATGTGCTTGAAATTACGGGTGAAGTCCCGTTATTAAGATTTTTAAAGCTTTTTTGGCACAAACATCTATTATCTTTTTGTGCTTTCGACAACATAATGGTATTGATTGCGGCTACTACATAGTCAAATTTATGGACGATCTCTTACAGGCCGTGAACACTTTTGGAGTCGAAAATATTGATGGATATGTATATATGTTACGTTCTTAAATTATAATATTATAAATTTAATATTATGTAAAATCTAATGTATATATTATATGAAGTTTATTTTTTAATTATTTCATATAGTATTTCGGTTTAATACCACAATTCAAGGGAAACAAGCACTTTAACGAAAGAAGAAATGCGTGAATTGAAGAACAAGTTGGCCGTGTACGTAACTATTAATTTATGTGTTTAGTAGTGTAACTAGTTTAGATTTTTGAGTTTTGTAAATATATATATATATATATATATATATATATATATATATATATATATATATATATATATATATATATATATATATATAGACATATATATATATATATATATATATATATATATATATATATATATATATGTATATATATATATATATATATATATATATATATATATATATATATGTATATATATATATATATATATATATATGTATATATATATATATATATATATATATATATATATATATGTATATATATATATATATATATATATATATATATATATATATATATATATATATATATATATATATATGTATATATATATATATATATATATATATATATATATATATATATATATATATATATGTATATATATATATATACATATATATATATATATATATATATATATATATATATATATATATGAACAATCTAAACTAGTTATATATATATATATATATAACTAGTTTAGATTGTTCATTGTTCATTGTTGACAGTTCATTGTTAATTGCTCATTGCTCATTGCTCATGGGTCACTAATCATTGTTCATTATTCATTATCATTGCTCATTGTTTATTGTTCATTTTTCATTGTTCATTATTCATTGCTCATTGTTTGTTGCTCATTGTTCATTGTTCATTGCTCATTGCTCATTGCCCATTACTCATTACTCATTGTTCCTTATTCATTGTTCACTATTCATTGTTCATTATTCATTGTTCATTGCTCATTGTTCATTTTTTTTTGCTCATTGTTCATGGTTCATTGCTCATTGTGCATTGTGCATTGTACATTGTTTAGTATTCATTGCTAATTTTTCATTGATCATTGTTTACTTTTCATTCCCCTTTTTTCATTACTCATTGTTCATTGTTCATTGTTCATTGTTTATTCTTCATTTTTCATTACTCATTGTTCATTGTTCATTGTTCATTGATAATTATTTTTTTTTCATTATCTATTGTTTATTGATCAATGCTCATTGTTCATTGTTCATTATCATTGCTCATAGCTCATTACTCATTGCACATTGTTCATGGTTCATTACTCATTGTTCATTGTTCATTGTTCATTGTTCATTGTTCATTGTTCATTATTCATTATTTATTGTTCATTGTTTATTGCGCATAGCGCATTGTTCATTTTTTATTGTTCATTTTTCATTGGTCTTTGTTCCATTGCTTATTACTCAGTTGTTAATGATCATTTTTTAATGTTCATTCTCCATAATTTATTGAGTATTGTTCTTAATTCATCATTCATTGTTCATTGTTCATTGTTCTTTCCTCATTGTCCAATGCTCATTGTTCATTGTGATTGCTCAATGTTCACTACTCATTGTTCATTATTCATTGTTTATTGTTCATGGTTCATGATTCATTGATCATTATTAATTGTTCATTGTTCATTATGCATTGTTCATTTTTCATTGTTCATTGTTCATTATTCATTGTTGATTGCTCATTGCTCATTGCTCATTGGTTAATGTTCATTGTTCATTATTCATTGTTCCTTGCTCATTGCTCATTGTTCATTGTTCAATTGTATTTGCTCAATGTTCTTTGTTCATTGCTCATTTTTCATGGTTCATTGCTCGTTGTGCATTGTTTATTGTTCATTCTTCATTCTTCATTGCTCATTGTTCATTATTCATTGCTCATTGTTTATTGATCATTGTTTACTATTGATTCCCCTTCGTTCATTAGTCATTGTACATTGTTTATTGATCATTTTTTCTTGTTCATTCTCCATTTTTTATTTATAATTGCTCATTGTCATTTCACATTGCTCAATGCTCATTGTTCATGGTTCATTTTTCATTCTTCATTGTTCATTGCTCATTGCCCATTGCTCATTGTTAATTGTTCATTGTTGATTCTTCATTAGTCATTGTTCCTTGTTCCTGACTCATTGTTCAATGATCATTGTTTAACATTCTCCATTATTTATTGATTATTCTTCATTGTTCATTGTTCATTGTTTATTGTTAATCGTTCGTTGTTCTTTGCTCATTGTTCATTGTTCATTGTGATTGTTGATTATTCATTGCACATTGTTAATTAATCACTGTACGTTGTTCATGGTTCCTTATTCATTGATCATTGTTCATTGCTCATTGCTCATGGCTAGTTGTGCATTGTTCATTTTACATTATTCATTGTTCGTTGTTAATTTTTCATTGCTCATTATTCATTGTTCATTGGTCATTACTCATTCTTCATTGACATTGCCTATTGTTCTTTATTCATTAATCATTGTTTAGGTTTTCATTATTAATTGTTCATTGTTCATTTGTTTATTATTAATTTGTTCATTATTCATTGTTCATTCTTCCTTGTTTATTGTTCATTGTTCATTACCCATTGATCATCGTTCATTATTCATTGTTAATTGTTCATTTTGCATTTTCCATTGTTCATTGTTCATTTTTGATTGTTGATGATTAATTGTTCATTGCTTATTGTTCCTTTTTTCATTGTTCATAGATTATTGTTCATTATTCATTCTCATTGCTTATTGTTTATTGTTCATTATTCATTGTTCATTATTAATTGTTCGTTGTACTTTATTTATTATTAATTTGTTCATTATAACTGATTATTTTTCATTGCTCATTGTTGATTGTTCATTGCTCGTTCCTCATTGTTCATTGTTCATTGTTCATTGCTCATTGCTCATTGTTCATGGTTCATTGCTCGTTATGCATTGTTGATTTTTTTGTTCTATTCACTGTTCAATGTTCATTGATCATTGTTTACTGTTGATTCTCCTTTTTTCATTACTCATTATTGATTGTTCGTTGTTTATTGTTCATTTTTTATTGCTAATTGTTCATTATTCATTATGAATTGTTTATTGTTTATTATCCATTGTTTATTAATCATTGGTAATTATTTTATCATTACTCTTTACTCATTGTTCATGGTTCATTGTTCATTATTCATTGTTCATTGCTCATTGTCCATTGTTCATTTTTCTGTCATTGTTCATTGTTCATTGTTCATTGTTCATTATTCCTTGTTCATTACTCATTGTTGAACGATCATTGTTTAACATTCATTCTCCATTATTTATTGAGTATTGTTCATTTTTCATTATTCATTATTGATTGTTCATTGTTCCTTATTCGTTGTTCTTTGCTCATTGTTAATTGTTCATTGTGAGTGCCCATTATTCATTACTCATTATTCATTTGTTCATTGCTCATTGTTCATAGTTCATTATTCATTGATCATTATTCACTGCTCATTGCTCAGTATGCATTTGTCATTTTTCATTGTTCATTGTTCGATGTTAGTTATTCATTGCTCATTGGTCATTGTTCATTGTTCATTGTTCATTGTTCATTGTTCATTGATCCTTGCTGATTGCCTATTAGTCATGGTTCATTGTTCATTGCTCATTGTTCATTGTTCATTGCTCATTATTCAATTTTCATGGTTAATTATTCATTCCTATTCGCTCATTGTTGTTTGTTCATTGCTCATTGTTCATGGTTGATCGTTGGTTGTGCATTGTTCATTATTCAATGTTCATTATTCATTGCTCATTGTTCATTGATCATTGTTTACTTTTGATTGTCCCTTGTTTATTGATCATTGCACATTGTTCATGGTTCTTTGTTCATTCTTCATTGCTCATTGTTCATTGTAAATTGTTCACTATTCATTGTTCATTGTTCATTTCTCATTCCCCATTGGTCATTGTTCATTGTTTATTGTTTATAGTTCATTGTTCATTTTTTATTATTTATTGTTCATTGTTCGTTGTTCTTTGCTCATTGTTTATTGCTCATTGTTCATTGTTCATTATGATTGCTCATTGTTCATTACTCGTTCTTCATGGTTTATTATTGATTGGTTATTGTTAATTTCTCATTGCTCATTGCTCAATAGCTATAAGACATAAGTGAGCTTGACTATCTTCACTTTCAGGTTCGGTTGATCCTTGGGAATCACTCCATGTAGCAACCATTGCTTGTTTCTTCTTGTTTTTCTTGTAGGATTCCCTTTTCATCTTAGGGAATTCTTTTACAAGATGTTCTGTAGATCCACACTCAAAGCAAGCAAGTTTGTTAGTTCTAGAATTAGAGTTAAAGCCCGAAGATTTACCTATGTTTCTAGATTTAAATTTTTTAAATCTTTTGCGCATCTTTATAGTTCCTTCTAAACCTCTTGTGATGAAGGCAAACGGATCTTCCTCATCATCACTTTCTTCATCATTGCTTGAAGATTCATGATGTTTCTTTGCCTTTATAGCAAGATTCTTCATGGATGGTGTTACATCACTTTCTCCAGCATCATGTAGGGTAAGTTCATGACTTGTGAGATTTCCAAGAAGATCATCAAGTGATAGAACTCTCAAGTCTTGAGCTTCTTCAATGGTGGTGACTTTCGGACCCCATTTGGATCTTGGAAGACACCTCAAGACCTTCTGGACTTTTTCTGCATTCGTAAAAGTTTTACAAAGAGAATTTAAACTGTTAGTAATTAATGTAAAACGAGTAAATATTTCATTAATATTCTCATGCTTTTTCCATCTTGAACATTTCGCATTGATGCATGAGGATGTTGATCTTAGTCTTCTTTACTTGACTTGTTCCTTCATATGTCACAACCAACTTATCTCATATTTCCTTAGCACTTGTGCATGATGAAACTCTATTGAACTCGGTACCATTCAAAGCATAACACAATTGATTCATTGCCCTATAGTTTTTGGAAACGGATTCCAAATCACTTTGTGAATATTCGGATTCGGTTTTTAACACATCATTTCCTTGAGCGTCCTTTTTCATGGGTACCTTAGGTCCTTTAGTTATGATGTCCTAAAGTTCCATATCTTGATCAATCACAAACATCTTCATCAAAGTTTTTCAATGAAATAAATTTGTTCCACAAAACAAAGGAGGCCTAGAGCACGAACGTCCTTGAGCAAACAACCCTTATCCTATCGGATCCATCACAAGATATTAATCTTTATATGTGAAACTCAGCTCTGATACCAATTGAAAGTTGATAGGAGGGCGAATACTCTATAGGGGGGGAGGGGTGTGAATAGAGAGTATGCCCATTTAAGATGTTTTTCTGGAAGGTTAGCTCAAGAGATTGAGTGACCTTTCAAAACTGTTTTCTGGAAATAGTTTTAGGTCGATTAATAAAACTATAACGTATGTGCGGAAATAAACATAAACAATAACACACGATATGTTAACGAGGTTCGGTTCTAAACAACCTACTCCCCGCCCATGGGTTCTCTTGCAACCCGTAGGATTCAACACCTTTTATTAATAGACTTGAAGACAACTAAAAGATCTCTCTATCTTGTCTCACTATGTTCTTCCCCTTGAAGAATGTCTTACAAGTCCCTTAATAAAAGCAAATCCCAATCTCACAATAGATGTTACAAGTTGAACACTTTAAAAATTATTCTAAATTAGGCGTATTAATCTATGAAAAATTCTAACACTTTTTAACACTTAATCCTATTACAAATTATAAGAGTTAGATGAACTAAGAATTACAACTCTTTTGAATGTTTAAAGAATACTAGATCTTATTTCAACAAGAGAGAAAATTGTAAGAATTAAGAAGTGCAATCTTAATTCTTGAACGAAGCCTTGTCTGTGCCAGTCTTCAAGATCTTGAACTTTAACTCAAACTGACGTTGCACTGACAGCTCTTATAACTACATCATTGTGTGCTGTTTTTTGTTATTAACAACCAATGTTGTGTTGCCATGTTAGAACTCATACAAGATATTGAAAACTCAGCAAAAACAGATAATTCAACGTGTAAATAATTATTCAAAAATAATTCCTATTTTGAGCATTAATTTAAATTGTCATTTCCTATTTTTAGCATCAATTTAAATTGTCATTTCCTATTTATAGGAAACTCTTTAATTAGCATAGCTTAACAACTTATTTTAATTTCAAATATAAACTGTGTACTACAAAAGCGTGTGACACTTATATTTTAACATCTAATCATCTAAATAACTTAAACACACATTTTAAATTCAAATTCAAATTTAATAACATAATATATCTAAAGGTTTAAAATAAAACTTTTAATAATATATTCAAATATACAAACATACTTTATTTTTAATTCAAACTCAATTTCAATATATTTTGACCTATTAAAATATTTCAAAGTTAATTTTAATATACCTTGACCTATTAAAATATTTCAAATGATAATTACGAAAATAACCTTATCTTAAACATAAGGGATATTATCAGTGGTACCCCTATACTATAGCAAAATATTAATGGTACCCCAGTTAATTTCGATGGTACCCCCCAAGTATATGTTAAATACAACCGTGACGCTATTTTACTTTTTCCGTTAAATACTCGTTAAATTTTGAATTTAACCTAACCATGGTTAGTTTCTTCTTCTTCCCTCTTCCCTTTCTTCTCCCTGCTCTCCTTCCATGGCTGCTTCATCTCAAGACGGACAATAATCAACCCGAATATGCAGAAAAGAGATGGAGGAATTGAAGTCTCAGCTTGAAGAACTGTTGGATAAGGGTTAAATCGACCAAGTATTTCATCTTGAGGCGCTCTGCTGTTGTTTGTTAGAAAGAAGGATGACAGTTTAAGATTATGTATTGACTATAAGGAGTTAAATAAGGTGACAAGTAAGAATAAGTACCCGTTACCCAGAATAGACGATTTGTTTAACCAATGACGGGGAGTTGGGATCTTTTCGAACATTGACTAGAGGTAAGAATACCATTAGTCAAGGATTTTAGAGGGAGATATCCATAAAATGGCTTTTTAGAACCTAATACTGACATTTCGAGTTCACTTTGATGCCTGTTGGGTTAATAAATGCCCCTACTGCTTTTATGTGTTTGATGAACCAGGTGTTTAGTACTTACTTAGATAAGTTCGTACTGGTCCTTATCAACGGCATATTGGTTTATTCAAAGGGTCAGTCTGAACATGAGGAACATCTACGTCTAGTCTACATGCTCTTTGAGAACATAAATTTTATATATGTAAGGTTGTCGAAGTGTGATTTCCAGCTGGAGATTGTGTGATTTTAGGACACACTTGTGGAAAAAAGTTCATATGCTGGTAAAAAAATTTTGCGGTTTAGTAATGACGCAGCATAATAAATAGAAAGAAAAAACGAGTTAAAAAAAATTGAGTATATGATGCGGCTCTCCTCAAAACCGTAGCATATAGTCTAACTTGAATTTAAAAAAAATGGTTATGTGTTGTGGTTCCCAAAAAACTGCAGCATTTAAGGCAATATATGCTGTGGTTTTTTGAGAACCGCAGCACATAACCATTTTTATCTTTTTTTTAATAAAATAACGCACCCTACATACTGTTTTATTAATTCATATTGTACAAGGTAAGCTTTCTTCTTCATTTCACGACATCTGCTCTTCTTCAAAACGATGCTTTCTTTTTCAACTCACGACATTTGCTCTTCTTCTTCATTGCTCTCTTATTCTTGCTCTCTCTTCAAGGCCACGAATTTGCTTCCATACTCTGTTCTTTATATATCCACGAATTTTCTTCATTAAACTTTGAAACCCACGAATTTCTTCCTAAACCCACGAATCTGCTCTCTCTCTCTCTCTCTAAGGTACATTTTTCGATTAATTTTTACTTTTATTTGGAAAAAAATGACTATGTGTAGTAATTTTGTTTTTCTTCTTTCATTGTCTGTCACATTGTAATTGTTCTTCATCTAGATACACAAGGTAATTTCTATTGATACTAATTTTTATTGTTGTTCATATTTTTAGGGTTTAGGGAGTTTTACATTGTTATTTATATTTATATATGAGTTTGATATTTTTCAAAGTTCTATTATTAATTTGTTAATTATTTTGATTTATGTGTATTTTTGTTAAAAATTTGGTTTGCTGTTGTACATATGTTTTTAATTATTAGAATTAGAATATACATATTTTTAGGGTTAAACGATTTTTTATATTGTTTATATTTTGAATATGATTTTTTTTACAATCTAGTGCTTATATTGAAGTATGAAGTATAGAATTAGAATATATTTGGTTATATAGAATTAGGATATGAAGTATGAAGTATACAATGTTAAGTATTCTAAGTGATTTTATTTTAGAACACAATGTAGTGCTTATATAGAATTAGTATGTGCATTTAGGGTTAATATATTGGGTATAAATAAGTATATATTTTTAGGTTTAAATATGTTTGGCATAAATAAATACATATGATTATTAATTTTGTTTTGAATTAATTAATCACACTTAGGAGGACAAAAGATTGTTCTTGGATGTATGGAAGCATTGAATCGTCAGAATTTATTAATGGCGTATTAGAATTTTCTAGTATTGCCGTTAAACATCAAGTTAGGATGGAGAGTTGGTTTTTATTGCCCATGTCTCAAGTGTGGCAATGTATCAAAGGTAGATAGTGTTGATATCCTTAGGGAGCACATACTTCGACTTGGGTTTAGGCCTCTATAACAAGCTTGGGTTTGGCATGGTGAGGAGGGAGTTTACAAAGAAAAAAGTGTTGTTGAGAATGTCAATGCAATAATGTGGATGTCAATGAGGATGTAGTAGATCGTGTTGATGGGTATGACAGATGAAGAGAATGTCGTTGAGGATATAGATCGTGTTGATGAAATGATGAAGGGAGTCGAGGATGAGTTAGGAAAACGTCCTCGTGTTTTTAACTTGTTGACAGAGGCTTCTCAAAATCCTTTGTACCCTGGATCTACAAAGTTCACCAAACTAACAGCCGTATTGAAAATTTTCAACATTAAGTTAAATTTCAATTGGAGTGACACTAGTTTCGCAGTGTTATTAGAAGCGTTAGAGATACTTCCTGAGGTAAATGAACTTCCAAAGTCAAAATATTATGCCAAAAATCTCATGTGTCCTTTCGGCTTAGAGTATTAGGAGATTCATACGTGTTCGAATGATTGTGTATTGTATCAAAATGAAAATGAGAACATAGAAGAGTTTCCTCGGTTTGGGTTATCGCGTTACAAGTGTAAAGGGGCAGGGAATCCTAAAGGGCCCCCGGCTAAGGTATTGTGGTATCTTCCAATAATATCTAGATTTAAGTGCTTGTTTTCTATAAAGAAAGATGCGTTAAATTTGAGGTGGCATGCATATAGGGTGAAGAAAGGTCACTTGCTCACATATCCATCTGATTGTTCGGAGTGGAAGATTATTGATAGGTTGCATAAGACATTTGGGGATGAAGTTCGTAATTTAAGGCTCGGTCTGTGTACGGATGGAATTAACCCATTCGGCAATCTTAGTTCTCAACATAGTATTTCGCTGGTACTGTTAGTGATCAATAATTTGCCAGCTTGGTTGTGTATGAAGCGCAAGTACATTATGTTTTCGCTTCTTATCTCGGGTCCTAAACAACCTGGCAATGACAGAGATGTATATCTTGCACCTCTCGTTGATGATTTGCGAAAGATGTGGGATGACGGCATTTTTGTGTTTGATGCACATGCTAATGAGGAGTTCACCTTGCGTGCAATGCTCTTATGCACCGTTAATGATTTTCCGGCATATGACAACTTATCAGGGTATAAGAACTAAGGGAAGAAAGCATGCCTAATATGTATCAACGACATGGAATCCACGTGGATTCCTAAGTGCAAGCACGTAGTCATGCACCATCGAAAGTTCCTCCCACGAGATCACCAATATTGTAAGAAGAAAAAAATGTTCAACGGGGAGGTTGAGGACCGTGTAGCTCGTCGACCGTTGACCAATTATGAGGTTTACGTATAGGTTAAGGTAGTTGAAACTGTATTTGGTAAAACAAAGAAAACGCAAGGGGGTGAAGATCGACTATGGAAAAAAAAAATCAAGCTTTTAGATGCTTCCATATTGGAGAGATCTACAATTTAGGTATTGTCCTGAAGTTACGCATATAGAGAAAAATGTATGGGATGCCATACGTGGGACGCTCATGAAACTGTGTGTGTGTATAAATATATATATATATATATATATATATATATATATATATATATATATATATATATATATATATATATATATATATATATATATATATATATATATATATATATATATATATATATATATATATATATATATATATATATATATATATATATATATATATATATATATATATATATATATATATATATATATATATATATATATATATATATATATATATATATATATATATATATATATATATATATATATATATATATATATATATATATATATATATATATATATATATATATATATATATATATATATATATATATATATATATATATATATATATATATATATATATATATATATATATCTATATATATATATATATATATATATATATATATATATATATATATATATATATATATATATATATATATATATACATATATATATATATAAAGGAGGAATCCAATGAGAAGGGTGTTCAAAATGAGAAGTGTAAAATGGACCCTACATCCTTGATTTTAAAAAAATAAAAAAATCTATGATCACGATTGAGCTAAAAATACATTATTGTAAAAGTAACTGTGTTACGCAGAAAAGTAACTATGAAATAAATTTTTAGAATGTTCTTACTTGGTAACATAGTATACTTTTTTGTATATATAGTAATAAAATAAAATCAAGTAAAAATCTTTCTCATCCTTCTTATTTTAAAATCCTTCTTAGTTGATTCTCCATATATGTATATATATATATATATATATATATATATATATATATATATATATATATATATATATATATATATATATATATATATATATATATATATATATATATATATATATTGCATCAAATAAGAAGGATTCTAAAATAAGAGATCAATGAATGAACGATAATAGGGTGAAGACAAGATTGTTTATATCAAGATGTTGTTCGATTCTGTTTTTGTATTAAGGTAGAGATGATAATGAGTAGTGATTTGAGCAGAGTTTCTGTATGGAATTTATGAGGTTTGCTTAAAAATGTGATTTGCAACAAGTATTTATAAGGGGTAAAAAGCAAGGTAGGTTACTAAGATCATGGGGGTTATTGACGTGATGGGGGATTGTGGTAGGAAAAGGAGAGTAAGGGTATTCTTCTGGAGTTGTGGCCATACGTTAAGGTGAGTAAGAAAACAAATAGAGCTGATGAAGTTGGTGGAAGTAACAAGTGAAAGGGCAGTAAGAATAAGATGAGTAATTAAAAAAAATATTTGCCTCTAACTTGCTACACATTGTCCAAGACAAAGAAGTGGGCATTTTATTAGTCTTTGTATGGAATTAAGGTTCCGTCTGGGTACTCATCCAACAAGAAGAGGTTTGTGACGTTTAATGGTGAGTTGAAGTTGGGAAACATGAAATCTCACGATTGCCATGTAATGATGCAAGTGTTCTTACCAATTACAATTCATGGAATACTGCCAAAACATGTTAGATATGCTATTACCGAGCTATGTTCCTTCTTCAGCACAATTTTTAGTAAAGTTCTTGATCCCTTTAAGCTTGATGCTCTTCAAGTCGACGTGATTGTAACTTTATGCAAGTTTGAGATGTATTTTCCACCTTCTTTTTTTGACATAATGGTTCATCTTATTGCCCATCTCATTCGTGAAATCAAGCTTTTGGGTCCTGTTTGTTTAAGGTGGTATTATCCTTTTGAAAGGCACATAGGAGTTTTACAAAACTAAGTGAGGAATCCAGCAGAACCCGAGGGGAGTATGATTTAAGGCATTGTGAGCGATAAGATTAGTAACTTCATAGCCGAGTATATGGTCATGGCAAAGCATATTGGACTTTCCACCTCTTGACATGAAGGAAAGCATAAGGGAAAAGGAACAATTGGCTCCAAATCGATCACATCTCCTCGAGACAATCTTCTACAAGCACACTTGTATGTGTTGCATCATATTCCAGAAGTCCATCCTTTTTTGAATGAGCGTTTTGATATATTGAGCGCTAAATATCCTTCTAAAAGGGATAG
>NC_080051.1:6990652-7050652 GCF_026212465.1 Amaranthus tricolor
ATCAAGGTAACATTACAATGATAATAAAACAAATCAATAAACTTAAATGTTACCATAACATTTAGCACCATGCATGAAGGATGATGTGAAAGGAACAACTAGTTGAATTGAAACATCTTTCGTTATGTGGAAATTATGCTAATAATCGAATGTTGAATACCCAAATCCCAAAGAAGAGCTCTTCAAAGTTGATGATTTCCCGGAACATTCCGCCATAATACCACGGAAAAAAAACCGCGATATTTTGTGTGAGAGTCCCAATAACATGGTACGAGTCTAATGAATATATGATGGTCCGAATCACTTTTTTCCATAAAATTTGTGATCCCTGTCTCGGAAGAAAGCCGGGCCATATACATAGTTTTAACCTATTAACACGAAAATTGACGGAACACAACCTATTGATGTTTGAACATGTTACACCCGTTTTTTGATGTCTCGGCATTATCATGGAACCGTATATCATCGATATAAGTTTACAAGCCCCACATATGTGAATAATGAACCATGTCACGACGAAATTCCTTGTCTTGTACTTAACCCAATGGTTTCCTTTAAGGTCATAAAAGGGGTCCGAATACTTTTCTTGTGGTGATTCGGACAAGATGATTAACTTCGAAAAATTAGCCCAAGATCCTCATCTTGGGCTAAAGTGGGGTCCGAATCACTTTGCTTATTGTGATTCAGACAAGATAAGTAACTTTGAAAAGTTAACCAGAAGATCCTCATCTTGGGCTAAATCGAGGGTTCGAATCACTTTCCTTACGGTGATTCGGACTAGATAAATATCTTAGAAAAATTAGCCCCAACATCCTCAGCTTGGTTAAAAGGAGGGTTCGAATCACTTTCATTATTGTGATTCAGACAAGATAAATAAAGTAGAAAAATTAGACCCAAAATCCTCATCTTGGGCTAAATGAGGGGTCCAAATCACTTTTTAATGAGATTTAAACCAAACCCCAAAAAAGGGTCCGAATCACACTTATCGAATATATGATGAGTGTGTCAATTTATCATCCCGACACATTGTTTTTACAGGAATAGTGATTTGGTAGGTGAGCATTTATTGACCATATAAATAGGGAAATTAAAGTCAAAGTTTTATCGTATCCTTGACTCTAATTCTCAAATTTTCAAATTCTAGAAAGATAAAGCTAGAAAGAGATGCTCTGACAATCACAAAATCTTCAAACTTTCTGACAGTTCTTCAAGATCTTCAACGAGGTATTCATCAAATTTTCTCAAGTTCTCGATTTGTTTTGAATTTTTTGCTGAATATTTTTGAATTCTCTTTGAAGATCTTCAATGGTGAGGACAACCCTCACAATATTTTCTAATTTCGAGGTGATCCTTTTAATTTTTCATTGGTAGTCTTTATTCATTTTCTCTTCTTAAGATAGATTTACTTTTTCATTTAGCTTTTGGTAAAGGTTTTACTTTGGTATATTGTGTTTGATGCTTGTTGAGGGTGATGGAGAAAATGTGAGGGTTGTTTGTTGCTTGGTAGCATTGTTTTTCTTTGTACTCCTTTCTTTTCGTAGGCATGGAGGTGTTGAGGAAGATTGGGTTAATCTAAGAAGTGAACCTTTTTAGCCGATGTCATATCACCCTTTGCTATCTAGAAGAGGAGTTAGAAATCTTTTGTGCCCTTTATAGTTCTTGGTCCTTTCACACATTAAGGACAATATTCATCTTAGGCATGAAGGAGGGAAATGTCACCATTTCTATCTACAACCTATTTCTTTAAGTTTTTTCTTGCATTTTCATTTTAATTCTCTTTCTCTATGATAAAAACAAGAAGAAACAAAAAGAAAGACATGAAAAGGAAGAACTTTGCTTGACAATAGTCACAGAAAATGTAAGGTTCGAAAATCAAGAGAGAAAAATTCTAAAAAAATGATGAAAAAAGAATGATAAACAATGAGTGGCTACATGGAAAACCCGCAAGGACGGTGTAGGAAAAAGGAGAGGCTTAGGATGAACTTTCATTTTCTTTGGCGTGTCGTTGATAAGCATAGTATTTTACATTTAATGAGCCTTTTTTGTGGTTTATCGAAGGCATCAATTAGCCATTTGAGGTTTAAAGTGCTCGAGATTTGTCATATTGAGTTCATTTGCCATTAATTTCCTTTTCGTGTTGAATGATGATGTTTGAGTTTTTTGAAGAAAATTTCTTGCTATCTAGATCCTTAAGCATGTCCATCAGAGTTCATCAAAGTATGATCACATGTTTAGACATCGTTTTGTGGCTCAAGAATATATTTTATGGATATGAAGAGGTTTCGATAATCATTTGATGAGATCCCAAGTCATTTGGAATTGTTTGTACCAAGCTTTGATTGAGATTATATAAGCTTCGGTGAAGCTAACTTAAATACAAGTATTGGACTGATTTATTTGAAGTTTCGGTCGAAACTATTAAGGATTCGATCCAGACTCTGGCAGCTTCAGTCGAAGCCCATGTTGAAGCAATATTCTGGAACCTGCTGTACTAAATTTCGACCGAGACCAGCAACACTTGAATCAATTATGCATGGTTCAAGCCTAAGTCCAACTCAAGACCCAAGAGAACAAAGCAAAGAGGATGACAAAAGCAAGCAAAAGGCTGCCAACAGTATGTAGTCAAACAGGACAACAACACTAATTACTCACAGTAGCTGTTAGTAGACCAATCAGAGGGCACTGAAGTAAGACATAGGCCCCATAAGCTAGCTGGACCCAAGGGAGCCCACTACCATACATGGACCAAGCAGTAAAGGTCCAAGGATGCTATGGATCATCAACACAGAACTCTGAAACCAGCCTTGAAGGTCAAGGGGCAAGTCGATCAATGTTTAGGCTTAATGAAGTCTTTTGTTTTGTTTTGGTTGTGCACTTGTATCACGTGATTACTTGATTTTGTTATGATGTTAGTTAGGCTAATATAGCCATTGTGTTTTCTTCAAAACATCTTCTGTTTTGATTGAGAGTGTGAGTGAAACACTTCGCCCACCTCTCCTCTTGAGTTTCCAGTGAAGCAATTCACAGTTTACCCTACGTTTCTCAAGCGAGTAAAATTTAAGAGTGTGGATCCGATCATAATAATTGGTAAGTGAAACCTTTGGTTGTGCATCTTACCTAGTCAACTGAATTCCAAGAATTCAGTTCTTAGACTATTTGTGGGTTTAATGTTTAGGTTCGAACAAACAAGGGTGCTGTGCATCAGTCATTGGTTGTGAGCAAGTTGAGGAGGCTGAACACCCCCCAAACTTGGTGCAATTGGTATCAAAGCATCAAGTTCAAGGTAGCGACAGAAGATCAAAACAACATTAGGAGGCATTTTACAATTTTAGAAAATATTGTGTGTTTTCTAATACACACATTTGGTAAGATCTTTCTAGTTTTTCTTTGGGTTAAGTTTAGTAATAATCTAAAGACAGGTAAACAATAATTTCAAATCATTTTAGTGCATCATTATTGATCAAAGAAGTGGTGATTAGAGTCTTTTGCACAAAATCAAAAATATCCTAATTGTGTTGGATTGTTTTCTTGATTTTGTGAAGTATTTCTTTTCTTGTGATTTTCATTGTTTTCTTATTTCTGCGTATTTGCTTTTGTTAAAAAAAATTGATGCAAGGCTTGAAGCCATGGAAGAGGCTCTACAACGTGTGACATAGATATTGGCCAATGCTGAGAACACAAAGAAACCATAACCAAACCCTGATAGGATTGTGTTGTCTTACTTTGATAGAGGATTACCAAAATACAAACTAGCCAAGATCAAACTTACCAAAATAGCGGCAGTTTGGTTAGAGAGCATGCAAAAGCAAAGAAGGTGGGAAGATAGACCTAGCCTTCTAGTTTTCTTATTCCGTACTAGTAGACGTGGTGATCCGTTCGGTACTTGTTAGCAAACATTAGAGGAATGATATTTGACGTTCTATTATTTCTGTCTTGGTATATTTACTCTACTATATTTGATAATTTATATTATGATATGTATGCGATCGTTCTTAGATGTTAAGAAATATTTTATGACAATTCCGCTTCATGCATCTATATTCTTACGTAATGGAATACTAAGGCCTTGTTTGGATGGAAGAATATGGAGGAAAAAGAAAGAAAAAACATTTGGAGGGATAAAGATGCCTTTGCTTGATAGCGAAAATGGATGGATAGGATTTGGAGGGATTAAGTCTTTTCATTTTGTTAACATTCAAATCTCTCCACATGAGAAAAGATTTGAAAGGAAAATGAAATTTTCTTTGTATCCCTTCCCCCTCCTTCCTATGGAAACAATGAAGTCTTTTCTTTCTCTTTCTCTCCCCTTCCTTTCCTTTTCTTTCCTTCCCTTCCCCTTCCTTTTTTTCTTTCGTAATTTGCTATCCAAACATAGTGCAAAAATACTAGCTTCTTTGTTGAGAGACTATGTTAACCAAAATTTTCTCCATGCTGATTCCTGAGTGATTGAAAACGCCGCTAAAGAATCTTGAACGTCATATGATAGGAAGTTATCAATCCGTAAAGATAATGAAAAGGAAAAATTAAGTAATACTTTCCACAAATTAGGACTTCTCTCTTAGCAGTGGATTTACATGGAATGGAAATCAATAACTCAATAAAACAAATACATTGTAGATGATCATGCTTTAGCATAGGTACATATCCCACACAATTAGGACTCATCTTCACTTGCTTTGCTACTCATGGAAAGTTCATCTTCACTTGCTTTGCTATCTGTGTCGCTGTCCATTGATTCTACTTCATCGTCTTTTGATGACATACAAATTTCTAGTACATCCAACTCTTGACTATCAAACTCCACCTCTGAATCAATCAACCTAAGAAAATCTGACAACCTTCTTTTTCTTGCTTCTGTTTGTTCATATGCTGTCATGCATACACTGTTTTCATCCTTAAGCTCCTCCGCCTTCTTTCTAGAGGATTCCAACAAGCTTTTAGTGTATTGTAACTCTTCCCTAGCCGAACATAGTAGAGCATGACAATTGGCTAAATCCTTGAGCTGTATTACCTTCTCCATCGATGAATCTAGTTGGTTCTTAATTTCGGCAAGCTCAAACCTTAGCTGGCTGTCTTCATCTGTTAGCTTTCCTATCGCCAGAACATTATCATCATTCATTTTCATATACATGGACAACTCTTTTTCGAGCTCTTCCTTTCTTGTCTGCGACGATAGTAGCGCAGTCCTAGTGGATTCTAACTCGTATTTCACTCCGTTGAAACGATCCTCCATATTGTGATATGGCCCCTGCAGCTCTTCATTTTCCTTCTTGCGCATTGATAGTTCTTTCTCAAGTTCAATTACTCTCTCTTTCGAGAGTTTCAACTTAATTTTGAATGTTTCTATTTCAGTAGTATTCAATGAAAGTTGGTCTTGAACCTTTTGTGATTCTGCTTCCATGTATTGGATGGCCTCAATACATGAAGAAACTTGATCTTGGACCTCTTCCAGCTCTGATTTCGACCGTTCCAACTCGGCCTTGCTAGTATGGAATTCAGACTTCATTGAAGAAAGTTGTTGACTCACTTGGTTCAATTTCTTCTCAGTATCATGTTGGACATTTTTAATGGCTTGGAGATGTTGTTTCAAGTCCACAATCTCTTTTTCTGAAACTTCAAAACTAGCCTTGGCAGATAAGGCCTCAGCCTTAACTGAAGATAGTTGAATCTCAAGCTCCATTATTTTTCCCATCTTAATTTCCATGTCCTTCCGTACCTTTTCACAAGTTGAAATTCGTTCTTTCAACTCTTCTACCTCCTTCTTTGATGCTTCGAGGCTGGCGTTAGTAGAGGACGCCTCAAGCTTGGCAGAAGAAAGTTGTTTCTCAAGTTCAACTATTTTTTGATCGATTGCGGTATCATAATTCAAAGTGGACTGTTCTGTTCCCATATTTTAGCTCTCTTTCCCTTTACAGAGCTTTTATTTTATTTTATTTTTTAACTTACGTAAACAAAAAAGATGAAAAAAATTGAAGGTGGAACAAGTAAACAACAACAGTAAAAAGAAAAAATAAATTTGTAAATCAACAGAAAGGAAAAGAAATATTTTAAGTAGGGAATCAAATTACAAGCGGTATAAATTAGAGGGAAAAACAAATCATATGAAAAGGTACGAAACTTGATCTCATGGAAATAATAGGAAAAGTGAAAACCCCCTGACAATGTTTAACCTCATTATTTGGAGTAAACAGCTTCTAATTCCAAGCGTAGAAGGTTTCTAAGAATGTACCTTCCGTTGAAGTAAAAAGTACTCCACAATCTTACCTATTTGTTAAACATACACTAATAGCTGCACTCTGAAGAAGATATAAGGAATATAATGGAGAACATATTACTAAACAACAATAACCTGCAAGGCAAGGAAAAACATAGACTCAGGAGAACATATTACTAATACAACTATTTGTTAATTTTACATCTTGAACTTCTTGTTCATCCAATTTAATTATTTACAAATAGTTGTTTAGGACGGTCCGAAAATTAAGATATATGTGATCACTTTTAAAGTTTATGTGATTATTTTTTGTAAGGCATATATGATAACTTTTAAGACCTATATGATTAATTTGAAAGGTCAATGTACTCATTTTAATTTTCCTATGTGATCATTTTTAAAGCTTATGTGATCACTTTTAAATCATATATGATCACTTTTAAGACTTATATGATCAGTCTTAAAGCTTATGGAGATTGTGTTTTGTGGTGGTGGTAGTGGTGGTAAAACAATTATAAAAATGTCTTCGTTAAAAATTATTATTTTAATAAGTAAAATGAGTTTGTCATTTTAAAATAAAAATTTTGCTACGAATTTTAGATATCAGTTTTATTATTTTTAAGGACAAAATAATTATGCGACGAAAAATATAGGTATAATATACACCTCATACTTTGATGAGTATGAGTAGGAAGCCACATCATTTTTTAATTTTTTTTAACTTTACGCATACACCTTATAATTATGACTCATTATCTTATTCCATGATTCACCTAAACTAAACCCCCTGCCTTAAGTAATGAATTTGTATAAACTTTCAAAAACTCATAACCATTTTCTTCTTCTTATCATCTCAAAGTAAGATTCTGGAAAAAATTCTTATACCTCTTCTAAAACATAAAATCAATCTCAAATCTGAAAATTTTGTCTACTTTTACCTCACAAATACATGAACATAATGAATTAAAATATAATCTCATCGTATTAGAAATCCCCAATAGTTAGGGTTTGAAGAAATTCAATCTAATCTTCTTGAATAATCTAATTTTTTTTCAGCAAATGGAAGCTAATTGGGAGTTGTTTTGGAAATTAGAGAATTTTGGGATTGAAGAAATCAAGTAGACCCTCATCTCTATCCTCTTTTGGTAATTATGAGTTCCTATTCATCTTCCTTCTTTTATGTGTATGTTGATTTAAAGGTTAATAGAACCATTAATTTGAGATTTATATTTAAAGGATGAATGATCAATGAACAATGCACAAAGAACAATGAATGATGAACAATGAACATTCATCAATATTCAATGAACAATGAACCATGAACTATGAACAAGGATCAATGATCAATGAATAGTGAACGATGAACAATGAACAACAAAAAATGAACAGTGAATGATGAACAATGAGCAACGATCAATGATCAATGAACAAAGAACGTTGAAAAATGAACAAGGATCAATAGTCAATGAAAATTGCATAATGAACAAGGATCAATGATAAAAGAACAATAAGTGATGAACAACGAACAATGAACAATGAACAATCAATGATTAACAATGAATAATGATCAATGAATAATGAACAATGAACGATGAATGATGAAAAATCATCAAAGATCAATGATAATTGAAGAATGAACTATGAACGATGAACAATGAACAATGGACTATGAACATTAAACAATGAACATTGAACAATAAACAATGAATAATTAGCAATGAACAATGAACAAGGATCAATGATAATTGATCGATGAGCGATGAATTATGAACAATGAACAATGAACGATGTACAATAAACAAGGAACAATGAACAATGAATGATGAACAATGAGCAACGATCAATGATCAATGAACAATGAACGATGAACAATGAACAAGGATCAATAATTAATGAACAATACACAATGAACAAGGATTAGTGATCAATGAAAAATAAACTATTAACAATGAAAAATGAACTATCAATGATTAACAATGGATAAGGATCAATGAACAATGAACGATGAACATTGAATGATGAACAATGCACAAGGATCAATGATGATTGAACAATAAACGATGAACAATGAACAAAGAATAATGATCAATGAACAATGAACGATCAAGAATGAACAACGAACAATGAACTATGAATAATGAACAATGATCAATGATCAATGAATAATGAACGATGAACAATGAACGAGGATCAATGACCAATGAACAATAAACAACGAACAAGGATCAATGAACAATGCATGATGAACAATAAATGATGAACTATGACCAAGGATCAATGATCAATTAACAATGAACGATGAATAATGAACAATGAACAAGGATCACTGATCAATGAACAAGGATCAATGATCAATGAACAAGGATCAATGATCAATGAGCAATGATCGATGATCAATGAATCACGAACAATGATCAATGATAATGAACAATGAATGATGACTAATGAAAAAGAACAATGATCAATGATCAATGAACAATGAACCATGAACTATGAACAAGGATCAATGATTAATGAACAGTGAACGATGAACAATGAACAACGAACAATGAACAATTAATGACAAACAATGAGCAAGGATCAACGATCAATGAATAATGAACGTTGAACAATGAACAAGGATCAACAGTTAATGAACAATGAACAATGAAAAATCAATGATTAACAATGAATAAATATCATTAAACAATGATCAGTGAACAATAAATGATGAATAATGAAAAAGGATCAATGATAATTGAACTATGAACGATGAACAATGAACAAAGATTAATGATCAATGAACAATAAACGATGACTAATGAACAATGAACAATGAACAATGAATAATGAATGATCAACAATGAATAATGATAAACAATCAATGAATAATGAACGATGAACAATGAACAAGGATCAATGATCATTGAACAGTGAACATTAAACAATGAACATTGAACAATAAATAATAAATGACTACCACTAAACAAGGATTAATGATCAGTGAACAATGCACGATGAACAATGAATGATGAACTATGTACAAGGATCAATGATTAATGAACAATGAAAAATGAATAACTCACAATGAACAACGATAAATGATTATTGAACAAGGATCAATGATCAATGATCAATGAACAATCAACGATGAACTATAAACAAGCATCAATGATTAATCAACAATGAACGATGAATGATGAACAATGAACAATACCAATGAATGATGAATGAGGTACAAAGAACATGGATCTATGAACAATGAACAATAAACGATGAACGATGAACAATAAAGGAGGATCAATGATCGATGAAGATCGAACGATGAAAATTAAAAAGGATCAATTGAACATTGAACGATTAAGAATAAACAAGGATCAATGATCAAAGAACACTGAACGATGAACAATGAACCATGAATAATGAACAATAAATATTGAATGATGAATGGTGAACAATGAACAAGGATCAATGATAAATAAATAAAGAACAATGAACAATAAAGAAGGATCAATGATAAATGAACAATAAATGATGAAGAATGAACAAGGAGTAATGATCATTGAACAATCAACAATGAATTATGAACATTAAATAATGAACATTGAACAATAAATATTGAACAATGAACAATGAACAATGAATGATGAACAAGGAACAATGAACAATAAATGATGCATAGTGAATAAGGATCAATGACTAATGAACAATGAACGATCAACATTAAATGATGAACAATAATAAATGATCAATGAACAATGAACAAGGATCAATCGTCAATGAACAATGAACGATGAACAATAAATGATGAATAATGAAAAAGGATCAATGATAATTAAACTATGAACGATGAACAATGAACAAAGATTAATGATCAATGAACAATGAATGATGACTAATGCACAATGAACAATGAACATTGAACTATGAATAATAAACAATGAACAATGAACAATGAACAAGGATCAATGATCAATGAACAAGGATCAATGACGAATGAACAAAGGTCAATGATAATTAAACAAGGATCAATGATCAATGAGCAATGATCGATAAAAATTGAATGACAAACAATGATCAATTATAATGAACAATGAACGATGAACAATGAACAAGGATCATCGATCAATGAACAATGAAAGATGAAAAATGAACGATAAACAATGAACAATGAATAATGAATGATGAATAATGAATAATGAACAAGGATCAATGATCATTAGACAATAAACGATGAAGAATAAAGAAGGAAGAATGATCATCGAACAATGAACAATGAACTATGAACATTGATCCATGAACAATGAACGATGAACAAAGAATAAGGATCAATGATCAATGAACGATGAACAATGAACAAGGATCAATGATAATTGAACAATGAACAACGAACAATGAATGATGAACAATGAACAATGATATATGATCAATGAACAATGAACGCTGAATAATGAACTAGGATCATTGATCAATAAGTAATAAACGATGAACACTAAACAAGGATTAATGATCAATGAACAATGCACGATGAACAATGAATAATGAAATATGAACAAGGATCAATGATCAATGAATAATGAACGATGAATAATGAAAAATGAACAATAAACAATGAACAAGGATAAATGATTAATGAACGATGAACGAAGAACAATGAATGATGAATAATGAACAATCGTCTGTAAGCTGTGTTAGAGATGGGAACGGCAACAAGAGAGGGGGTGAATTGTTATTTTGATATGTTTAAGAATTATAGCCCTGTTTTTGCGGAATTAGATTAAAGCAATAAAACTAAAACTTAGAGCGAAATAATGAAAGAGATAACACAATTTTACGTGGAAACCTTCTAGGCCTAAATACAAGGATAAACCACGACCCCTCGGGATTTCAAACTCTCCACTATGTTTTAAGCAACTCGTTACAATTACATAAAATACTTTGCTTCAGTCGAAGCTTTTCTACTAGGCCAACTTTTCCTTTCAATTGCTTCACTCAAAGCAACTTTCTTAGCTTTAGTCAAAGCTAATCTCTTTTCTAGCTTCACTAGAAGCTTTCTAATTCTCCCCTAGACTCCCCCAAGTCTAGTTACAACAATTCACTCAAAAACCATTTTACAAGGATGAATTCTTAAAAGATAACATTAAAGAGTTGCACAAGAAAATATTATATGTTAATTGGCAATTTTTGAACAAAATATTTCTTGTTAATTTTCCAAAAATAACGTATGAATTAAAGGCTCATACGAATGCATTCTTTGAGGAACAACCGAATCCTCTATTTATAGAGTCAATTTTTCCTAATAAAAAGGAGGTAACTACCCACTATTCCCTTATCCCAAATAATAAGGAATATAATATGGATCTTAATTACTAAGGTCAAACCTACGGTTATTGCTTTAAATAAGTATACACTTAATTAAAACTAAGTCATGGTTTTCCTAACAATAGCCACAGTTCCCTTTTACTAACAATCGAAAGGTTGGTTATTATTCCCCTTTACTAATAATAGCTTATGGTTACCTTTTCCTAATTTTAGGGACGGTTCCTCTATACTAATATTAGGGACGGTTCCTCTTTACTAATTCTAGGGACGGTTACTTTTAACTAATAATAGCTAAAGATCTCTTTACTAATATCAGTTGTTGTTCCCTTCACTATATTTAGCTAATTTAGTTATTCCCTAAATATAGATCCGAAACAAAAGCCTAATAAAAAGGATTTTAGAAAATCATACGTTAGGTGGTTAGAAAATATTTTGCCAATTAACATAATAATTAATTAATGAAACAAATTAATTTTAACTAATACATCAACTAAAAATCAGAAAAATATATAATAATAATCAGAATTCCAACAGACGTATTATCTCCTGACTTCAGTCGGGGAACAGTGCAGAGTCTCCAATTTCCAGCAGCGCTAGATCATCAAACTTGGGAACAGTAGACCTCCTGTCTACATTTGACATCCTAAGCGACATACCTTTTCTAACTTCTTTGGATATCTTTGACGAGTACATGTTCATAGACCAAGTCATAGGTACCATCAACGATCTTAATCATGATCAAATATTGACCTGCAAACAATCTCTAAAAATACATTGGTTTATTTAAAGTGTAGTCATCATCAAACCCAAGAGGTCCAACATCGTCAATGATCAATGAACAATGAACCATGAACTGTGAACAAGGATCAATGATCAATGAACAGTGAACGATGAACAATGAACAACGAAAAATGAACAATGAATAATGAACAATGAGCAAGGAACAACGATCAATGAACAATGAACGTTGTACAATGAACAAGGAATCAATGGTCAATGAACAATGAAATAAGCAAAATGAACAAGGATCAATGATAAATGAAGAATAAACGATGAACTATGAACAATGAATAATCAATGATTAACAATGAATAAGCATGAATGAATAATCAACAATGAACAATAAATGATTAAAAATAAACAATGATCAATGATAATTTAACCATGAACGATGAACAATAAACAAAAATTAACGATTAATGAACAATGAACGATGACTAATGAACAATGAACAATGAACAATGAACAATGAACAATGAACAATGAACAATGAACAACGAACAATGAATGATGATTAATGAATACTGATAAATGATGAATGAATAATAAACGATCAATGAACAATGATCAATGAACTATTTTGCTCTGATTAAACGTTTCCCCACAGTTATTAGCCAGATGTCCCTCCTTGTGACACTTGTAACATAAAATCGTCCCATTACAGTTTCGGCCTCGATGATCTTTTCCACATAACCTACATTTCCGCTATGTCGGCCTTACTACGGTCTGGAACGGCTTCTTCCCCTCATTCTTGGCCTTCTTGTATCCACCGCCCCTACTAGATTCATTCTTTCTTTTATTAAACCCGTCTTCTTTTTCTAATATACGCTCGTACTCTAAGGCTTGATTGTACAAATCATCAAAATCCTGGTATCTGGGAGTGCCTTTTTGGATCCTGAGGTTCAGACCTTCGAAAAATCTAATCGCCTTGCCCCGATCAGAGATCACTATTTCGGTAGCGAATCTAGCCAGCTCTCTGAACTTACTTGCGTATTCGATCACTGACATAGTTCCTTGTCTCAGAAATAAGAATTCATTCTCTTTCTTTCTCTGAAGCGAGGGTGGGTAAAATTGATCACGAAGCTTCTTTATAAATTGTTCCCAAGTAGAATCTATGGCAGTTTGTTTTACAGTCCTCCACCATAATTCAACAGTGCCTGTTAAGTAAAATGTGGCTAATTCCACCATAATTATCGTTTTTACATACCCGTAATATAAATTACATATATACTATATCCTAACAACACATTGACAATTTAATAGCTTCATGTAAAGTCACCTGCAGCATCTGCTCCCGATATATGGGAACAACCGATGAAAGTCGGTCAGCTTTAAAAAAACCGAGTATAAAAACTTATCGCAAGTATACAAGTATAGAAAATATATGCATTACAATAAGTAATATGCAAAGATAAGTGCATCACAATAAATAATATGCAAGGTATTTTATGCATTATAGGGAATTCATTTTAAGATTAGATTTATTTAAATATATTAAACTTCTGGTCCTTCTGCTTGAATACCAGGGCGTGATTTACTAACACTTATGCTTGAGAGTTAGGGCGTGGAATCCGATTACTTATTTAATGAATGCAACACATATGATCTTTGTTTGATATATGTAAGGGCCTGTTAGGGTGAGGTAAACCAAAACCCCTAACGTAGTGGGAGTCGTCACTCCTCCAGTACAATGTTGCTCGAGCCACAAATTAGGTTAAACGAACTTACTGTGTTCGCCGTATTTTACGTGCCGGAAAACACGTCCCACGTTTTTTACATTCCGGAAACATGGTTCGGCATTTCCTTACTATCAAGCCTTTTTATTATCATGTTATTGTTTTCATATAAATGCAACATTACAATAATATATAATAGAAATAAATTCATTACGACTTATATAGAAATAATCATTTATTATTATTAAAATCAAAACTAAATGGGTCTTTACTATTTACTTATAGATTAATTTTCAATTAGCTCTATTAATTTCTTAATAATCAATTTCTTAATTGTCTATTTATTATAAATGATAAAATAAATGGTTCCATCATAAATAAATACTAAAAATGTGTTAAAAAGGACATATTGGGTTTATTATAGATTCTAGCCCATTTATCCAAATTTTTAGAAAATAAAATTTTATTTTATTTAATTAATTTCTTAATAGCTTATTTTTAGATATAGTACATGAATAATTAATTCCCTTAAGATCAAAATCTACACGAAATATTTTAAAATAAATAACTTATTATTAAATGAGTTGGTGTATATTCTTATTCACCAAAATAAATTAATTTTAATTATTATTTTTATATTTCTTTCTTTTTGCCTATAATAACAATTTAGATTATTAATTTATTTCTTTAAAATTTAAATATCACAAAATTTCACAAAAATAAATTAAATAAAAAGAAAATACAGTACCAGTAATATAAATTATTTTTTTCCAGAAATTATTTTTAACCAAAATTTATGAATTTCCTTATTTTAAGCGTTTTTTAGAAAAAATTAATAATAATAATTATACTCAATTATAATTTACGAAATTAATACACAATTTATATCTTATATATATATATATATATATATATATATATATATATATATATATATATATATATATATATATATATATATATATATATATATATATATATATATATATATATATATATATATATATATATATATATATATATATATGTACAGAAAACGTTTCGTTTAAAAATATTTCGAGCCCCGCTGTTGTCTGCTACATTCAAAAGGGTCTGAGGTTGAATCATATTTTATTTTTATCTGTTCTTTCAATGCAAAACTAAATGCAAAAGGTGAAAAAGAAATATTGTTTGTCCAAAAAAACTTCCACTTGGTGTTATCCAAAAGATCCATTTCCTTTAGTTCTATATTCTTATCCTGAAATAATGAATTGAGTTCGTATAGGCATTTTTGATGCCGCTATTGTGATAGCTCTTCGGGCTACATTTTCTGCTACTCCGCTTATTTCATAAAGTATTCGACCTGGTTTGACAACAGCTACCCAATATTCGGGAGATCCTTTCCTCGAACCCATACGGGTTTCTGCGAGTCTTACTGTAACAGGTTTGTCAGGAAAAACGCGGACCCATATTTTTCCACCGCGACGTGCATTTCGTGTCATTGCTCGTCGCCCGGCTTCTATTTGTCTAGACGTGATCCAAGCGGGTTCAAGTGCCTGAAGAGCATTACTATTTTAATTTATATTATTTCTAATTATGCGGTTTTTGGCAATTTAAATGAATAAATCATATAAAATAAATTATAACGAATTAATCCACCAAAATTTCCAGAAAAATTTAATTTATACATACTAAACACATATAAAATTTATGGGCATAATTTTATGTAATTAAATATATGTAAGAATTTATACCTTTAATAATTTCACTATTAATTAAATTCCTTTGTTGTAGAATTTTTAGCCACAATATTAGCTTCCTTCCCTTGAATTTCTATATTAACACTAAATACTATTATTAGGAAACTTTTGAGAATTTTTAGGAATTTTTCTATGGTTTTTAGAACTTCTTAGGAATTAGCTTTTTTTTGGTGAATTAATTTTCTGATTTTTTTTTATTAATATTATATATATTTTTATTTTTAATCATAATTTAATATAGAAAATAAAAAGATTAATTTATTTTAGGTAATTTAGCTAGACTTAATATTTAGGTAATTATTTTAAGAGAAATAAATTATATATAAAAGAAAATCAAGAACTTAAGAACGATTGGAATAAAATTCGAAACGGTATTAAAAAGAAAATAATAAAACGAAACGATTATTGAATTTGTCAAAATATTTAAGATTAAGAAAAAAGGGTATGTTACAGTCAAGCATGTGAATACTAACGAACAAATAGCGGACAGCATGACAAAACCACTTCCAAGGGAACAACATGAGAAAATGAGATTGGAACTTAGGATGATTAAGCTACACTAAAGTTTATGACAAGCATTCTCCTCAAGGCAAGATGAAAATTGAAAGGGTTGAATCATCCACAAAAACCTTGATTGAAAAATCAATTATTGAAAGGATTAGGTACACAGTTATTTAAAGTACGTGCTATGGATGCTTTCTTGTTTGCATGTTTGAATTGAACAGACCAAAGCAGCATATATTTGTTCTATATATTTTTTTCCTCATAAACATATCTCATATTTTTGATTTCTATATTTTTTCTATTCTAGCAATTTTTTTGATGATTAATGCCAATTAATTAAATAGTGGGAATTGGATCATCGTAGTGCTTCGAAAAACCGTTATTAACTACTCATTCCATGAACCTACCCTTGCATACACATTGTTCACACATGCAAAATTAAATAGTGTGTAATGTAACCCTTAAGTATCCGTCCTTTCATAATCAATATATACGCTTTCCCTCATGTCACAACCTCAAACATCATCTCTAACCCTCAAACTGGCAATCTCTCTCACTTAATTTCGCTTTCTTTCCTTCAATCCAGAAATCCACCATGAAAACCCCTAAAACTGCCTCAAGCAAGAAACAGAACAACAACACTCCCAAAACCACTCAACCAAAACCTCTTAAGATCGTCCATCCTTCACCTCAAATCACAGTTGCTCCGTTTTCCTCCAAAGAATACTCAGGTACACCAAGTGCATCTACGATGCATGTTGGAAACAAACGCCCCATTGACACTCCTACACACAAATCATTATCAAAATCAGCAAATAGGGCCAAGAAAAGTGATCCCAACAGCGTTGAGGAAATATCAAAGGAAATAACAGCGGGATTCGGACTTGACAAGTACTGGTATGAATCCAATCCTTTCCCTCAACTTCACGCTATTTTACAAAATCAACATTGGGAAACACTAATGACAGATTATTGCTGTAACCCCATTAAGCCTGATGCGAGAATTTATTTCGAATTTTTCTATTGATAATGCTGTATTTTCGAGTGTGGTCAAGGAGATAAAAATAGACTTTAACAGCTTAATGTTGGGCGAATGGTTTGGAGTGCCAGCTGTAGGTTTTGATACATATCATGTTGGGTCTAAAATTATATTTTCAGGTATCAACAAGAAGACTGTTCTGAAATTCTTGGGGATTTATGAAAAGAAGGGCAAAATTAGTCACAACATACTGTCTCCATTTCACAAATTGCTTTACAATATAGCCCGTCGATTTATCCTGCCACGCAACTCTAAGAGTAGTGAGGTAAATCTACGTGATGCTACTTTAGTTTACTGTTTGAATAATCACATAAAAATTAATTTTCCTTCGTTGATGATTTCACATTTGAGTGATTGTATTGAGAAGAAATATTTGGTTGGGTATGGAGGATTGCTAACTTGGATATTTAAGAAGTTTGGTGTCCCTCTCGATGGTCTGCATTTTCCCATGAGTCCCAACAATAAAATAGGTGCAAAGTGTCTAAACAATTTGCATTTGAAATTAAATGACAATGGGATTTTGGAGGATGCAAATTAGCAGGTTAATGTTGTTGATTCCGACAAAGAAGAGGAGGCACAGAAAAATGAGGAGGAAAGGGAAGAAAAGGAGGATGAGGTACTAGAGAAAGAGGATCAGGAGCCTGTTCCCTCTGCCACTGTTGAAAGGGCAGAAGCTTATTCTCCAAGGGAACAGGGGGAAGAAGCAAGTAAGGGGGAAGCTGAAGAACAAGGTGAGGATGTGGAGGATGTTAATGATGATAATGATGATAGTGATGAGGAGGTTCAATTGTCGGTTCAGAAGCAGCCTATTATAACACCTAGGAAAAGTCGAAGGCTGGCTTCTAAAGGAAAATGTTCGGTTGTGGATTTGGATGATGACTTGACCTCACACAACACCGTTGAACCTACCAATGACGCACCTCCCTCGCCAAAGCCAGCCACACCACCAACTCATCAAATTCCATGACCACCACCATCACCTATACCATTTACACCACCACTAGTCACCACTCACACTTCACCCGGCCAAGGCTTTGCTAACACTTCTTCTGTTCCTACAGCTCCTCTATACTCTATCCTCTTGAAGCTAAATGATTTTAAGTCTCAATTATTTGCGTTTCAGGATGAAATTTGTGTCTCCTTGGCATCAATTACTGATCAACTAACCCAGATGGAAGCCCTTCTTGGTGCAAAGCTTGATACGGTAGAGGTACAGACCGAATATGTTGATGAAGAAGAGACTGCACCCTGATCCCTCCTCCTACTGAAATTTTAATTTAATTGGCTCAACCATCTGTTTCTCTCACTTTCAAACAATATTTTTCTTATATTTTTATGTACCAGCTGGGGTACAAACTGTGTAATTTTAGTTTGTTGAATATATTGCTTTCTTTTATGCAGAACAAAGTCTGTGACGTTTTAACATTGCATGTCTTGACTGCATCTCTTGGTATTTGCTTTCGATTACTGCCTCTTGTTTCTCTTTGACTATATCTACATGATTAGTGTTGTGGTATAATTATCCTATTTCTTTTTGATTGATGTCAAAAGGGGGAATATTTGGCACAAACTTAAAGGAATGCTTCATTAACGACTTAGTTCAATATCAATATTCTGCTCTGATTAGCTAAGGATAGTGAGCACGTTCTTACATGCTCTGAATGTGAATGCTCTGATAATATATATGCTATATATGCTCTGATGATATTCTTGAATTAGTTAAGCTATACTTTGAACTCTGATTAAGGCTATTCTGAATTAGCTCTGATTATTCATATTGGGTAATTAATTAAAACTCTGATTGTTATGGTTGTTATTTGAAAAATGAAAGGCCTTCTCTGATATTATTCTAAATATTCTGGACATGCTAAGCCCTATTTGAATGATTAACACATGTTTTGAATATTTCCTCTGGTACTCAGTGTTATCATTACTTATGCTTAGATCGAGGTTCTTTGTAAGTTATGTTATCTTATCTTAGTTTTATTTAAAGACTTAAGCAATAAACTTTTCCAATGCTATAATTATGCTTATGATACTTGAAATAATTCTAATTGTTAGAGTAATCTGTTTTAATATATGCTTGGTAAATTATATTGTAACGAGTTGATTTACTAATCTATGTAGAGTCGCTTTAATCTCTGGCATACTCTATGTTATTGGTTTTACTCTATTTTATTTAAGTTTGGTTAAAAAGTTTGTCATCATCAAAAAGGGGGAATTTGTTGGAACTCTTAGGTTTTGATGATGACTACATTTTATATAAACAAATGTATTTTTAAAGATTGTTTGCAGGACAATATCCGATCGTGTCTAAGATCGTTGATAGTACCTATGACTTTGTCTATAAATGTGTACCTGTCAAAAGGATCCAATGAAGTTAGAATAAGGTATATCGCTTAGGATGTCAGATGTAGATAGGAGGTCTACTGTTCCAAAGTTTGATGATCTAACGCTGCTGGAAAATGGAAACAGTGTACTGTTCCCAGACTGAAGTCAAGAGATAATGCATCTGCTGGAAATTCTGATTATTATTATATTTTCTAATTTTTAGTTGATGTATTAGCTAAAATTAATTTGTTGCATTAATTAAATTATTAAGTTAATTGGAAAAAGTTTTTATAACCATCTAACATGTGATTTTCCAATTCATTTTAAATTAGCTTTTATTTCGGATCTATAATTAGTGAGTAACTAATTTAGCTAATTTTAGTTAAAGGTAACCGTACCTATTATTGGAAAAGGGAACCGTAGCTAATTTTAGTAAAGGGAAACGTAGCTGAATTTAGTATAAGGGAACCGTGTAACTAATTTGCCTATTGTTAGTCAAAGGGAACCGAGCTATTGTTAGGAAAACCGTGGCTTTGATTTAATCAAGTGTACACCTATTTTACCTTTTATTAAGGCAATAACCGTGGGTTTGACCTTGGATTTTAAGATTCATATTATTCTCCTTATTATTTGTGAAGACTCAACTCTCTTTAGTGATGATAATTCAAAACACACATTGATTAAACAAATAAATTTAGTAATTACATTTAGTTGTTTAAGTTAGTCCAAAATCATATTGGATATAAACTGAGTATTTAATATATATATTAAAGTTCGAAGATAATGGAATATGTTTACAGAACTTAAGTTTATCTTAAAGTTGATTTTATAAGTCTTGAAATACGTTTCAAAGTCTTGAAGACAATTACGCTTATAATCACGTTAATTTCGTAACTATATTTGAAATATTTTAATAGGTCAAGGTTCATTAAAATTAACTTTGATATTATTTGAAATTAAGTTTGAATATTTTATTACACGTTTTATCTTAAACGTTCAAATTTTTTATATTTAAACTTGAATTTAAATATGTGCTTAGATTAATTTGATGATTAAATATAGTACAAGGTACACTTGTTTTGCTAATTATAGTACACGGCTATATTTAATGTTAAATTAGTTGTTATGCAAATTATAGAGTTTTCTATTAATAAGATGATATTTGAATTAACACTAAAAATAGAAAATGACTATTTGAATTAATACTAAAAATAGGAATTAATTTGAATGATTATTTAAACGTTGATAAATCTTGTTTGTGTTTAGTTTTCAATATCTTGTATGAGTACTAATGTGGCAGCATAGCATTGGATATTAAAGACAAATTACAGCACACAATGACGAAATTATTTTAGCTGTCAATACACGTCAGTTTGAAGTTAAGCTCAATATCTTGAGGACAGGCGCAGAATGACCAAGTCAACAGAAAATAACGGAAAGGAGCCTTCTTGTTTTCCAAAATGTGTTGAGGCGTAACACTATATATATGAGGCTTCATTTCAGAATTAAGGATACATCTCTATGCACCTTTTCTTATAACTTTCTCTCTTTAGAAATTCTCTAAGTGTTTTAAGAGTTGTAATTCTTAGTTCATCTAACTCTTACATTTGTAATAGGCTTAAGAGTTTTAAAAAAGAGTTAGATTAAGTTTAATACGCCTAACCAAGAATACTTTTCAAAGTGTTCAACTTGTGAATCTCTATTGTGAGATTTGGGATTTGCTTTTATTAAAAGGACTTGTAATACGGTTCTTCAAGGGGAAGAACGTGGTGTGAGGAGATAGTGAGATCTTTTTGTTTGTATTAAAGTCGGATTAATAAAAGGCGTTGAATTCCTACGGGTTGAAAGAGAACCCATAGACGAGGAGTAGGTTGGTTAGAACCGAACCTCGTTAACATATCGTGTGTTATACTTTAAAGTTTATTTTCCGCGCATACGTTATTATTTACGAATTGACTCAAAACTGTTCCAGAAAACATTTTTGACAGACTCCTCAAACTCTTGAGACAAGTTTCCAGACAAAATTTTAAATAGCCAAAACTCTCTATTCACCGCCCCCCCTATAGAGTATTCAACCTCCTATTAACATTCAATTGGTATCAGAGCTGAGTTTCACATAAAAAGAGTAATATCTTGTGATGGATCCAATAGAAGAAGGGTTGTTTGCTCAAGGACGTTCGTGCTCAAGACCACCTTTGTTTTACGGTACAAATTTTTCACATTGGAAAACTTTGATGAAAATGTTCCTGATTGATCAAGATATGGAACTTTGGGAAATCATAACTAAAGGACCTAAGATACCCATGAAAAAGGACGCTCAAGGAAATGATGTACTAAAGTCCGAGTTCGAATATTCACAAACTGATTTGGAATGGGTTTCCAAAAACTATAGGGCAATGAATCAATTATGTTGTTCTTTAAATGGTACTGAGTTTAATCGAGTTTCTTCATGTACAAGTGCTAAAGAAATATGGGACAAGTTGGTTGTGACATACGAAGGAACAAGTCAAGTAAAGGAAACAAAGATCAACATCCTTATGCATTAATACGAAATGTTTAAGATGAAAAAGGATGAGAATATAAATGAAATGTTTACTCGTTTTACTTTAATTACTAACAGTTTGAATTCTCTTGGGAAAACTTTTACTAATGCAGAAAAAATCCAGAAGGTGTTGAGGTGTCTTCCAAAATCCAAATGGGCTCCAAAAGTCACCGCCATTGAGGAAGCTCAAGACTTGAGAATTCTATCACTTGACGATCTCCATGGAAAACTCACAACTCATGAACTTACCCTACATGATGATGGAGAAAATGATGTAATACCTTCCATGAATAATCTTGCTTTAAAAGCTAAGAAATGTCATGAATCTTCAAGTGATGATGAAGAAGATCCATTTGCATTGATCACAAAAGGTCTTGAAGGAATTATGAAGATGTGAAAAAAATTTAAGAAATTTAAATCCAAAAATAAAGGTAAGTCTTCTAACTCTAATTCAAACTTTAAGACTAACAAACTTGCTTGTTTTGAGTGTGGATCTACAGAACATATTGTAAAGGACTGTCCTAAGAAGAAAAGGGAATCCTACAAAAAGAACAAGAAGAAAGAAGCGATGGTTGCAACTTTGAGTGATTCCGAAGGATCATCCGAATCTGAAAGTGAAGATGGATAAGCTCATGTATGTCTTATGGCTGATAATGATAACAATGATGACTTAGATCAAAATCATAAAGAGGTACGTGACTTTCTCAACACATGCTCAAAAGATGAATTAGTTACAACTCTCGTCAATATGTTTCAAATTGAAAAGATTTTAAAAGATGAGAAAGATATCTTAGTGGATAGAGTACGTCATTATGCTAAAGGTTGTGAAGAAATCATAAATAAAAATGAATCGCTAAAGGCTGTAAAAATTAAACTTGAAAAGACTGTCAAGGTCTTGAAAGAACAAAATCTCAGCCAGACTAAACAGCTTATCAACCTTAAGAATGAGAACAATGATCTTGAAGCCGGGATCAAAACCTTGAAAAATGAGTCTGAGAAAAATCTACAAGCATTAACCAAGCTAAATGAATCTGAATCCAAATTCACTAAAATTCTTACACGCCAAAAACCATCTAGTGATAAACGTGGTATTGGTTATAATAATGTTACGCATAACTATAAGAGTAAAACCACATTTGTGAAAAGTGCATATAAATATAAACGTACACCTACTTGCACCTTTTGTTGCAAAGAAGGACATATTAGACTTGCATGTCCATACAAACGTAAGGAAAATTATATTATCAAGAATTCCTTTCCTCTTGAATTGCGTGGACAGATAAAGCAAATATGGGTTCCTAAAGGGACAAGACCACCCAACATGGTCTATCCCGAATATGGTTCCAAATTTGTCACATGGATAGCCAAGTAAGGTTGAGAAAGGTTATTTTTTTGTTTTGTAGGATAAACAAAAGTGGATTCTAGATAGTGGATGCTCGAGGCATATGAGTGGTAAAATCTCTTTATTTTCTGAAATTAAGGAAAGATGCAATGGCTCAATCACTCTAGGAGATAAAGGTAAATGCAAAATTTTAGGCGTTGGTAAAATTGGTAAGAATTTATCTAAAACTATTGACAATGTTTATTTAGTTGAAGGTCTAAAATTCAATTTGCTAAGTGTGTCTCAACTATGTGATAAAGGTAATGAAGTAATATTTGATAAAGAAAAATGTGTTGTTAAAAATCCTAACACCGGAGATATTTTCATTACTGCCCTTAGAAATGATAATGTTTATGCCTTGCATACTAACGAAATTGCAGCTAAGAATTTCAAGTGCTTGAAAGCTATTACAGATAAGATCTAAAACTATGGCATAGACGTCTTGGTCACAGCAATACTCACACCATGCAGAAGTTGGTAAGTAAAGATCTAGTTAAGGGACTTCCAGCTCTTGACTATAAACAAAGTCCTATTTGTGACACATGCATTAAAGGTAAACAAGTAAGAAGTTCATTCAAACCAAAGAAAATGGTAAGTACATCAAGACCATGTGAACTCTTACATATTGATTTATGTGGACCAATGCGTGTACGGAGCATAAGAGCTAAATCTTAAATTTTAGTTACAGTTGATGATTAATAAAAAAGAGTTAGATTAAGTTTAATACGCCTAACCAAGAATACTTTTCAAAGTGTTCAACTTGTGAATCTCTATTGTGAGATTTGGGATTTGCTTTTATTAAATGACTTGTAATACGGTTCTTCAAGGGGAAGAACATGGTGTGAGGAGATAGTGAGATCTTCTTGTTTGTATTAAAGTCGGATTAATAAAAGGCATTGAAATCCTACGGGTTGAAAGAGAACCCATAGGCTGGGAGTAGGTTGGTTAGAACCGAACCTCGTTAACATATCGTGTGTTATACTTTAAAGTTTATTTTCCGCACATACGTTATTGTTTACGAATTGACTCAAAACTGTTCCAAAAAACATTTTTGACAGACTCCTCAAACTCTTGAGACAAGTTTCCAGAAAAAATTTTAAGCCAAAACTCGTTAACATATTGTGTAAAGCTAAGAGAGTTGCTTTGAGTAACGCAAGAGAAAGAGAAGTTGGTCTAGTAAGAGAAGCTTCGAGTGAAGCAAGTTGTTTTATGTAATTGTAACGAGTTGCCTAAAACATAGTGGAAAGTTTTGAAATCCCAAGGCGTCGTGGTTTTTCCTTCTATTTAGGCCAAGAAGGTTTCCATGTAATATTGTGTTGTCTCTTTTACTTTCTCGCTCTAAGTTTAAGTTTTAATTCTTTAATCTAATTGCGCAAAAACAAGGCTTAAATTCTTAAACTTATTAAAACAACAATTCACCCCCCTTCTTGTTGTCGTTCCCATCTCTAACTTAGTCTACATTGAACAACGAACAATGATCAATGATCAATGAACAATGAACGATGAACAATGAACAACGATCAATGATCAATGAACAATGAACGATGAGAAATGATCAAGGATCAATTATCACTCAACAATGCACGATGAACAATGAATCATAAACAATGAACAAGGATCAATCATCAATGCGCAATGAAGGATGAACAATGAACAACGATCATAGATCATTGAACAATGAACGATGAACAATCAACAATGAATAATGAACAATGAACAATTAACAATAAACAATGAATGATGAACAATGATTAATGATCAATGATCAATGAACAATGAACGATTAACAATGAATGATGTAAAATGAAAATTGAACGATGAACAATGAACAGACCAATTGAACAATGAAGAAGAATCTATGATCAAAGAACAATGAACGATGCACGACGAACAACGAACAATGAACAATGAATGATGAACAATAAGCAAAGACCAATGATCCATGAACAATGAATAATGAACAATGAACAAAGATCAATAGTCAATTAACAATAAACAATGAACAATGAACAAGGATCAATGATAATTGAACTATAAACGATCAACAATGAAGAATGTACAATCAATGATTAACAAGTAATTAGGATGAATGAACAATGAACGATGAACAATGAATGATAAACAATGAAAAAGGATCAATGATAATCGAACAACGAACGATGAACAACAAACAAAGATTGATGATCAATGAACAATGAACGATGAAAAAAGAACAATGAACAACGAACAATGAATGATGAACAATGAACAATGATCATTGATAAATAAACAATGAACGATGAACAATGAGCTACGATTAATGATAAATGAACAATGTACGATGAACAATCATTATGGATCAATTATTACTGAACAATGCACGATGAACAATGAACGATAAACTAGGAACAAGGATCAATGATCAATGAGCAATGAACGATGAACAATGAACAATGAACGATTAACAATGAACAATGAACGATGAACAATGAATGATGAACAATGAACAATCATCAATCTTCTAACAATGAACGATGAAAAATGAACGACGATCAATGATCAATGAACAATGAACGATGAACAATGATCAAGGATCAATTATCACTGAACAATGCAAGATGCATAATGAATGATGAACTATGAACAAGGATCAATGATCAATGAGCAATGAAGGATAAACAATGAAACAAGAACAATGAACAATGAATGAAGAACAATGAACAAGGATCAAAGATCATTGAACAATGAACAATGAACAATGAACAAAGATCAATGATCTTTGAACAATGAACGATGAACAATGAACGATGAACAATCAACAATGAATAATGAACAATGAACAATTAACAATAAACAATGAATGATAAACAATAAACAAGGATCAATGATCAAAGAACAATGAACGATGAACGATGAACAACGAACAATGAACAGTGATTGATGAACAATGAGCAAAGATGAATAAGCTAAGAACAATGAACAATGTTCAATCAATGATTGGCAATGAATAAGGATCAATGAACTATGAACGATGAACAAATGAATGATGAACAATGAACAAGGATCAATGATAATTGAACAATGTACCATGAACAATGAAAAATGAACGATGAACAATGAACGATGAACAATGTATAATAAAAACGAACAATGAATGACGAACAATGAACAATGATCAATGATCAGTAAACAATGAACGTTAAAAAAGGAACGGTGATCAACGATCAATGAACAATGAACGATGTACAATGATCAAGGATCAATTATCACTGAACAATGCAAGATGAAGAATGAATGATGAACTATGAATAAGGATCATTGAGCAATGAGCAACGAAGGATAAACAATGAATCATGAACAATGAACAATGGATGAAGAATAATGAACAAGGATCAAAGATCATTGAAGAACGAACGATGAACAATGAACAAGGATCAATGATCTATCAACAATGAACGATGACCAATTAATGATGAACAATCAACTATGAATAATAAACAATGAATAATTAACAATAAACAATGAATGATGAACAATAAACAAGGATTAATGATCAAAGAACCATGAACGATGAACAATGAATGATAAACAATGAACAAAGATGAATAAGCCAAGAACAATGAACAATGTTCAATCAATGATTAACAATGAATAACGATCAATGAACAATGAACGATGAACAATGAATTAATGATGAACAATGAACAAGGATCAATGCTAATTAAACAATGAACCATGAACAATGAACAAAGATTGATGATCGATGAACAATGAATGATAAACAACGAACAATGATCAATGATCAATAAAAAATGAACGATGAACAATGAACGACGATCAATGATCAATGAACAATGAACGATGAACAACGATCAAGGATCAATTATCACTGAAGAATGCACGATGAACAATGAATGATGAACTATGAACAAGGATCAATGATGAATGAGCAATGAAGGAAGAACAATGAATGTTGAAAAATGAACAATGAATGAAGATCAATGAAATGGAACAAAAGATCATCGAACAATAAACGATGAACAGTGAACAAGGATCAATGATCATTGAACAATGAACGATGAAAAATCAACAATGAATAATGAAAAATGAATAATTAACAATAAACAATGAATGATCAACAATGAACAATGATAAATGATTAATGAAAAATGAATGATGAACAATGAATGATGAACAATGAACAAGGATCAATGATAATTAAACAATGAGCCATGAACAGTGAACAAAGATTGATGATCAATTAACAATGAACGATGAACAATGAACAATAAACAACGAGTAAAGAATGATGAACAATGAATAATGATCAATGATCAATAAACAATGAACGATGAACAATGAACGACGATCAATGATCAATGAACAATGAACGATGAACAATGATCAAGGATCAATTACCACTGAACAATGCACGATGAACAATGAATGATGAACTGTGAACAAGGATCAATGATGAATGAGCAATGAAGGATGAACAATGAATCTTGAAAAATGAACAATGAATGAAGAACAATGAACAAAGACCAAAGATCATCGAACAATAAACGATGAACAAAGAAGAAGGATCAATGATCATTGAACAATGAACGATGAACGATGAACAATCAACAATGAAAAATGAATAATGAATAATTAACAATAAACAATTAGTGATTAACAATGAACAATGAAAAATGATCAATTAAAAATGAATGATTAACAATGAATGTTTAAAAATGAACAATGAACGATGAACAATGAACAACGATCACTTGAACAATGAACGATGAACAATGAACGAGGATCCGTGATCAAACAACAATGAACGATGAACGATGAACAATGAACAATAAACAATGAATGATGAACAATGAGCAAAGATCAATGATGCATGAACAATGAACGATGAACAATGAACAAGGATCAATAGTCAGTTAACAATAAACAATGAACAATGAACAAGGATCAATGATCAATTGAACAATAAAGGATCAACAATCAAGAATGTACAATCAATGAACGATGAACGATGAGAAATGAATGATGAACAATGAACAAGAATCAATGATAATTGAACAATGAATGATGATCAATGAATAATGATTGATGATCAATGAATAAAGAAGAATGAACAATGACCAATGAACAACGAACAACGAATGATGAACAATGAGCAATGATCAATGATCAATGAACGATGAACGATGAACGATGAACGATGAACAATGAACGACGATCAATGAACAATGATCAAGGATCAGTTACCACTCAACAATGCAGGATGAACAATGAACAAGGATCAAAGATCATTGAACAATGAACGATGAACAACGAAAATTGAACAATCAACAATGAATAATGAACAATGAACAATTAACAATCAAAAATGAATGATGAACAAGGATCAATGATCAATGATTAATGAACAATGAATGATAAAAAATAAACGATGAACAATGAACAATGAACAACGAACAATGAACGATGAACAATGAATGTTGAACAATGAACAATGAACGATGAACAATGAACAAGGATGAATTGAACAATGAACAAGGATCCATGATCAGAGAACAATGAACGTTGAACAATATACAATGAACAATGAATGAAGAATGTTTAACAATGAACAATGATCAATGAACAAAGAACGATCAACAATGAATGACAATCAATGATCAACGAACAACGAACAATGAACGATGAACAACGAAAAATGTACAATGAATGATGAACAATGTGCAAGGATCAATGATCCATGAAAATTGAACGATGAACTATGAATGACAATCAATGAACAAAGAACTAGGATCAATGATAATTGAACTATAAACGATCAACAATGAAGAATGTACACTCAATGATTATCAACGAATGAGGATGGATAAACAATGAACGATGAACAATGAACAAGGATCAATGATAATTGAACAATTAGTGATGAACAACAATCAAAGATTGATGACCAATGAACAATGAACGATGAACAATGACCAATGAACAACGAACAATGAACGATGAACAATGACCAATGAACAACGAACAATGAATGATGAACAATGATCAATGATCAATGATTAATAAACAATGAACGATGAACAATGAACGACGATCAATGATCAACGAAAATGTACGATGAAGAATGATCAAGGATCAATTATAACTAAATAATGCACGATGAACATTGAATGATGAACAATGAATGATGAATGAAGAACAATGAAAAGGTTAAAGATCAATGAACAATGAACAATGACCAATGAACAAGGATCAAGAATAATTGAACAACGAACGATGAACAATGAACGATGAACAATAAACAATGAATAATGAACAGAAATATTAACAATAAACAATGAATGTTGAATAATGAACAACGATCAATGATGAAAGAACAATGAACGATGATCGATGAACAACGAACAACGAACAATGAACAATGAGAAAAGATCAATGATCCATGAACAATGAATGATGAATAACGAACAAGGATCAATAGTCAATTAACAATAAACAATGAACAATGAACAAGGATTAATGATCAATGAATAATTAACGATGAACAATGAACAATGCTAAATCTATGATTAACAATAAATAAGGATAAATGAACAATGACCGATGAACAATGAATGATGAACAATGAACAAGGATCAATGATAATTGAATAATGAACCATGAACAATGAACAATGAACGATGAACAATGAACAATGAACAACGAACAATGAATGATGAATATTGAAAAATGATCACTGATCACTAAACAATCAAAGATGAAAAAGGAACGACGATCAATGATCAATGAACAACGAATGATGAACAATGATCAAGGATCAATTACCACTGAACAATGCAAGATGAATAATGAATGATGAACTATGAACAAGAATCAATGAGCAATGAGCAATGAAGGATAAACAATGAATCATGAAAATTGAACAATGAATGAAGAATAATGAACAAGGATCAAAGATCATTTAACAATAAACGATGAACAATGAAAAAGGATCAATCATCTTTGAACAATGAACGATGAACAATGAATGACGTAACAATCAACTATGAATATTGAACAATGAACAATTAACAATTAACAATTAATGATGAACAATAAACAAGGATTAATTATCAAAGTACAATGAACAATGAACAATGAATGATGAACAATGAGCAAAGATTAATAAGCCAAGAACAATGAACAATGTTCAAGAAATGATTAACAATAAATAAGGATCAATGAACAATGAACAATGAATGATGAACAATGAATAAGGAATAATGATAATTAAACAATGAACCATGAACAATGAACAATGATTGATGATCAATAAATAATGAACGATGAACAATGAACAATGAACAACGAGTAATGAATGATGAACAATGAACAATGATCAATGATCAATAAACAATGAACGATGAAACAATGAACGACGATCAATGATATATGAACAATGAACGATGAACAATGATCAAGGATCAATTATCACTGAACAACGCACGATGAAAATGAATGATGAACTATGAACAAGGATCAATGACGAATGAGCAATGAAGGATGAAAAATGAATGTTGAAAAATGAACAATGAATGAAGAACAATGAACAAGGACCAAAGATCATCGAACAATGAACGATGAACAATGAACAAGGATCAATGATCAGTGAACAATGAACGATGAACATCAACAATTGAATAATGAAAAATGAATAATTAACAATGAACAAGGATAAATGATCAATGAAAAATGAATGATGAAAAATGAATGTTGAAAATTGAACAATGAACGATGAACAATGAACGATGAACAATGAACAACGATCACTGGAACAATGAACGATGAACAATGAACGAGGATCCGTGATCAAACAACAATGAACAATGAACGATGAACAACGAACAATAAACAATGAATGATGAACAATGAGCAAAGATCAATGATGCATGAAGAATGAACGATGAACATGAACAAGGATCAATAGGTAATTAACAATAAACAATGAACAATGAAAAAGGATCAATGATCAATTGAACAATAAAAGATCAACAATGAAGAATGTACAATCAATGAACGATGAATGATGAAAAATGAATGATGAACAATGAACAAGAATCAATGATAGTTGAGCAATGAACGATGAACAATGAACAATGATTAATGATCAATGAACAAAGAATGATGAACAATGACCAATGAACAACGAACAACGAATGATGAACAATGAGCAATGATCAATGATCAATGAACGATGAACGATGAACAATAAACGACGATCAATGATCAATGAACAATGATCAAGGATCAATTACCTCTCAACAATGCATGATGAACAATGAATGATGAACAAGCATCAAAGATCATTGAACAATGAACGATGAACAACGAACGATGAACAATCAACAATGAATAATGAACAATTAACAACTAACAATAAACAATGAATGAAGAACAATGAACAAGGATCAATGATCAATGATCAATGATCAATGTACAATGTTCGATAAACAATAAACGATGAACAATGAACAATGAAAACAATGAACGATGCACAACGAATGTTGAACAATGAACAATGAACGATGAACAATGAACAAGGATCAATTGAACAATGAACAAGGATCAATTGAACAATGAACAAGGATTTATGATCAGAGAATAATGAACGATGAACAATATACAATGAACAATGAATGAAGAATGTTGTACAATGAACAATGAACAATGAACAATGAAAAAAGAACGATCAACAATGAACGACAATCAATGATCAATGAACAATGAACGATGAACGATGAACAACGAACAATGTACAATGAATGATGAACAATGTGCAAGGATCAATGATCCATGAAAATTGAACGATGAACTATGAACAACAATCAATGAACAAAGAACAATCAATGATTAACAATGAATAAGGATCAATGAACGATGAACGATGAACAATGAATGATGAACAATGAATACGTATCAATGATAAATGAATAATGAATGATGAACAATGAACAAAGATTAATGATCAATGAACAATGAACGATGAACAATGAACAATGAACAACGAATAATTAATGATGAATAATTAACAATAATCAATGAACAATGAACGATGAACAATGAACGACGATCATGATCAATGAACAGTGAACGATGAACAATGATGAAGAATAAATTTTGAATGAACAATTCACGATAAACAATGAACGATGTACTATGAACAAGGATCAATGATCAATGAACATTGAATGTTGAACAATGAATAATGAACAATGAACAATGAACAAGGATCAATTATCATTTAACAATGAACGATGAACAATGAACAAGTATCAATGATCATTGAACAATGAACAATGAACGATGTACGATGAAGAATGAAGAATGAAGAATGAATAATAAACAATGAACAATTAAAAATGAATAATAAATGATAAACTATGAACAAGGATCAATGATCAATGATCAATGAAAAATGAACGATAAACAATGAATAATGAACAATAAACAATGATCAATTATCAATCATCAATGAACAACGAACAACGAACAAGGATCAATGATCAATGATAAATGATCAACGAATAATCAACGATGAAAAATAAAGAACAATCAATCATCAATGAATAATGAACGATGAACAATGAACAAGGATCAACTGAACAATGAACGATGAACAATATATAATAAACAATGAACAATGAATGATGAATGATGAATGATGAACAATGAAGAATGATCAATGAACAATAAATGATGAAATATGAACAACGATCAATGATCTATGAATAATGAACGATGAACGATGAACAACGAACGATGAACAATGAACAATGAACAATGAGGAAAGATTAATGATCCTTGAACAATGAACGATGAACAATGAATAATGAACCAGGATCAATAATGATTTAACAATAAACAATGAACAAGGATCAATGATCAATGAACAATAAACGAAGAACAATCAACAATGAACAATCAATGATTAACAATGAATAAGTATCAACTAAAACTGAACAATGAACAATGAATGAATAACAAAGAAAAAGGATCATGATAATTGAACAATGAACGATGAACAATGAACAAAGATTAATGATCAATGAATAATGAACGATGAACAATGAGTAATTAACAATGAACAATGAACGGTGAATAATGAACAATATTCAATGATCATTATACAATGAACGATGAACAATGAACGACGATCAATGAACAATGAAAGATGAACATTGATCAAGGATCAATTATCAATGAGCAATGCACGATGAACAATGAATGATGAACTATGAAGAACGATCAATGAACTATGAATGTTGAATAATGAACAACGATCAATGATCATTGAACAATGAACGATGAACAATGAACAAGGATCGATAATTTTTGAAAAATGAACGATGAACAGTCAACAATAAATAATGAACAATAAGCAATTACCAATGAACAATGAATGATGAACAATGAAAAAGTATCGATGAAAAAAGAACAATGAACAATGAACGATGAATGATGAACAATGAACAATGATCAAAGAACAATGAAAGATGAAAAACAAACAACGATTAATGATCTACATATAATGAACGATGAACGATGAACAACGAACCATGAACAATGTATGATAAACAATGATTGATGAACTATGAAGAAAGATCAATGATCAATGAAGAATGAACGATGAACAACAAATGATGAATAATGAACTATCAATGTTGAATAATGAACTAGGATCAATGATCATTGAACAATGAGCGATGAACAATGCACAAGGATCGATGATTATTGAACAATGAACGATGAACAATCAACAAGGAATAATGAACAATGAGCAATTAACAATGAACAATGAACAAGGATCAATGAAAAAAGAATAATGAACGATGAACAATATACACTGAACAATGAATAATGAAGGATGAATGATGAACAATGGACAATGAACAATGAACGATGAAAAATGAACAACGATCAATGATGTATGAATAATGAACGATGAACGATGAACAACGAACGAGGAACAATGAATGATGAATAATGAGCAAGGATCAATAATCCATGAACAATGTACGATGAACAATGAACAACGATTAATAATCAATTAACAATAAACAACGAACAATGAACAAGGATCAATGATTAATGAACAATAAACGATGATCAATAAACAATGAACAATTAATGATTAACAATGAATAAGGATAAACTAACAATGAACGATGAAAAATTTGTTATGAACAATGAACAATGAACAAAGATTAATGATCAATGAAAAATGAACGATGAATAATTAACAATGAATAACGAACAATGAATAATGAACAATACACAATGATCAACGAATAATGAACGATGAACAATGAACGACGATCCATGATCAATGAACAATGAACGATGAGCTATGATCAAGGATCAATTATCAATGAACAATGCACGATGAACAATGATTGATGAACTATGAAGAAGGATAAATGATCAATGAAAAATGAACGATTAATGATAAATGATGAACAATGAACAACAAAAGATGAAAAATGAACAATTAACAATAAACAATGAATGATGAACCATAAACAAAGATCAATGACCAAAGAACAATGAACGATGAACAATGAATGATGAACAATGAACAAAGATAAATAAGCCAAGAATAATGAACCGTGTTCAATCAATGATTAACAATGAATAAGGATCAATGAACAATGAACGATGAACAATGAATGATGAACAATGAACAAGGATCAATGATAATTAAACAATGAACCATGAACAATTAACAAAGATTGATGATCAATGAACAATGAACGATGAACAATGAACGATGAACAACGAGTAATGAATGATGAACAATGTACAATGATCAATGATCAATAAAGAACGAAAGATGAACAATGAACGACGATCAATGATCAATAAAGAATGAAGGATGAACAATGAACAAGGATCAATTATCACTGAACAATACAAGATAAACAATGAATGATAAACTATGAACAAGGATCAATGATGAATGAGCATTAAAGGATGAACAATGAATGTTGAACAATGAATAATGCATGAAGAACAATGAACAAGGACCAAAGATCATTCAACAATGAACGATGAACAATGAACAATGATCAATGATCATTCAACAATGAACGATGAACAATCAACAATGAATAATGAAAAATGAATAATTAACAATAAACAATGAATAATTAACATTGAACAAGGATAAATTATCAATGAACAATGAATGATAAACAATGAATGATGAAAAATGAACACAGAATGATGAACAATGAACAACGATCACTTGAACAATGAACGATGAACAATGAATGAGGATCCGTGATTAAACAACAATGAACGATGAACGATGAACAAAGAACAATAAACAATGAATGATGAACAATGAGCAAAGATCAATGATGCATGAATAATGAACGATGAACAATGAACAAGGATCAATTGTCAATTAACAATAAACAAGGATAAATGATTAATTGAACAATAAACGATCAACAATGAAGAATGTACAATCAATGAACAATTAACGATGAAAAATGAATGATGAACAATGAACAAGAATCAATGATAATTGCACAATGAACGATGAACAATGACCAATGAACAACGAACAACGAATAATGAACAATGAGCAATGATCAATGATCAATGAACGATGAACGTTGAACAATGAACGACGATCAATGATCAATGAAGAATGATCAAGGAACATTTATCACTCAACAATGCACAATGAACAATGAATGATGAATTATGAACAAGCATCAATGATCAATGAGCAATGAAGGATGAACAATGAACAAGGATCAAAGATCATTGAACAATGAACGATGAACAACGAACTATGAACAATCATCAATGAATAATGAACAATGAAAAATTAACAATAAATAATGAATGATGAACAATGAACAAGGATCAATGATCAATGATCAATGAACAATGAACGATAAACAATAAACGATGAAAAATGAACAATGAAAACAATGAACGATGCACAATGAATGTTGAACAATGAACAATGAACAATGAACGATGAACAATTAACAAGGATCAATTGAACAATGAACGAAGAACGAAGAACAATGAACAAGGATCTATGACCAGAGAACAATGAACGATGAACAATATACAATGAACAATGAATGAAGAATGTTGAACAATGAAAAATGAACAATGAACAAAGAACGATCAAAAATGAACGACAATCAATCATCAATGAACAATGAACAATGAACGATGAACAACGAACAATGTACAATGAATGATGAACAATGTGCAAGGATCAATGATCCATGAAAATTGAACGATGAACTATGAACGACTATCAATGAACAAAGAACAAGGATCAATAATAATTGAACTATAAACGATAAACAATGAAGAATGTACAATCAATGATTAACAACGAATGAGGATGAATGAACAATGAACGATGAACAATGAATGATGAACAATGAACAAGGATCAATGATAATTAAACAATGAACGATGAACAACAAACAATGATTGATGATCAATGAACAATGAACGATGAACAATGAACAATGAACAATGAATGATGAACAATGATCAATGATTAATGATCAATGATCAATAAACAATGAACAAGAAACAATGAACGACGATCAATGATCAATGAAAAATGTACGATGAACAATGATCAAGGATCAATTATAACTAAACAATGGACGATGAACAATGAATGATGAACAATGAATGATGAATGCAGAACAATGAACAAGGAATAAAGATCAATGAACAATGAACGATGAACAATGAACTAGGATCAAGGATCATTGAACAATGAACGATGAACAAGCATGTGGCTCAGGTATATCGATACCATCAGGATGTAATTAATTTTCAAGTACCTGAGACTTGCGGCGTACAACTGCGTAGAGCTGAACAGAGTTTTGTCTAAACCATAAACAAAACAGGACCAAACCGTAATTTAAGTGTTATGGTCTGGGCTACGGTCTAAGTGGTCTGGTCCGATTTTTTTTTTTTAAATGGTTTCCGGTCTGGTCTAGGTCTTAAAATTTTCAAACCAGACTGGACCGAAAAACCGTAATAAAATCCAATCTGGTGAAAACCGTAAACTATAGACTGGAACCCACATTAATAATGAGAAGGCCCAAGTTTAATATTGTGTCTGGCAGCCCAAGTACCATTTTATTTAAATGTTAGGGCTTGAAAAAAGTGGAAACCTTTTGTGTTCTTTGTTCTCAAGAGAAAGCAAACGGCGCTCCAGCTCCTCCCTCCTTCGACCTACTATGCTTTAACCTTCAGCTTGAAATTTCCAAATCTTCAGCACTACCTTCAGGAATCAATCTTCTCCATCTCAGCTTGCTTCTTTCTTGGTTCTTTCATGCTTCTTTCTTGCTTTCTAATTTATAGTTTCTTTCTAATTTATAGTCTCCATTCTCCAATCTCCCAACGGTTGATGGTTCTACCTTCAGCCTTCCAAATCTCAAGTGCTAATTTTCACCACAGAATCAAGTGTAGAATCTCGTAATGTAAGTATGTTGGTTGATTTTTTGATTTTTTAGGGTTTTTTTGATATTATGTTGAATGTTGATAATTTTTCGGTAGAAATAGTCTTTGAAATGCAAGAAAGTGCTCCTTTAATTATGTAGATTGTTGATATTGTTTGGTGGGTAAATAGTTACTGGCTTCCTCTTAGTAATTAAGGTTTGGTTGATATGTTGTTGATATTGGTTGATAACATAGACTAAATAGATTGTTGATATTTATTGAAAAAAGAATATTTGGAATATATGTGAAATAGTCTTTGAAATGACAAGTTGTAACTTGTAAGTATTGGTGGTTCAATTGTAGATGTCGATGGATGAACCTTTTATAATTTGCGATAAAAATGAAGTGGATGATCAGTATGGTAATGAAACCAAAACAGAGGAAGCTATGAGCAAAAAAAGGAGGAAGCTTGTGAAACCAAGTTCCGACATATGGGATCACATCACCAAATTTACAAGCAAAAATATGGAAAACAAATGTAAGTGCAACTATTGTGGTCGTGAATATAAGTGCAATCCTAGTGTAAATGGGACTAGTACTTATAGAGCACATTTAAGTAAGTATCCTAGATTTTCACTTAATAACAAATCAAATACTACTCAAACACAATTGAGTTTTCAATCAAGTGTTAATGAACAAGGGAAAGAAGAAGCTCACATAAAGAGTTGGATGTTTAACTATGAGGCTTGTAGGAAAGGCTTAGCGTTTATGATAATTGTTGATGAACTTCCCTTTAGATTTGTTGAAGCCCAGGGGTTTAGGTACTTTTGCTCACTGATGCAGAATAAGTTTGTGGAATGACTATTGCAAGAGATTGTTACGAGAAGTTTTTGGATGAAAGGTTCAAACTAAAATCATTTTTAAAAACTAAATGTAGGAGAGAATGTCTTACTACTGACACGTGCACTTCAATCCAAAAAATTAATTATATGTGTTTAACTGCCATTTTATTGATAATGATTGGAAGTTAAATAAAAGAATCTTAAACTTTTGTCCAATATCAAGTCATAAAGGTCAGGCCATTGGAAAGGTAATTGAGAAATGCTTGCTTGCTTGGGGTCTTGAAAATGTGATGAGCATTACTGTTGACAATGCTAGTTCTAATGACACTGCAATTGCTTATTTAAAAATAATAGTCAAAACGTGGGGAACTAGTGTGTTGAATAGAGAAAATTTGCATGTAAGATGTATTGCTCATATCATGAACTTAGTGGTTAATGATGGTCTTAAATTAGTTACTGATGTTGTTTGTCGAGTTCGAGGTGCTGTTAAATTTATTTTATCTTCTCCATCTAGAATTGAAAAGTTTTATAAGTGTGTTTCGAATGATTCCATCAAAAAACATGTTATCTCTTGATGTGGTCACACGGTGGAACTCAACTTATTTGATGTTAAGCATTGCTTTGAAGTTTATATTGGCATTTGAGAGGTATGATGGGGAAGATCCAAATTTTCATTTGCATCTTGTAGATCTCCATGGTTATGGGAATGGTTTAGGAAAGCCTACTACTGATGATTGGGACCAAGTGAAGAACTTAGTTCAATTATTATAAGTGTTTTATAATCTAACTTTGCGTGTGTCTGGTTCACAATATGTTACTTGTAATGGTTGTTTTGATGATATAACTGTTGTTGATTGTTTGCTAAAAGAATGGTGTGAAAGCCCTGATTATGAGTTTAAGTAAACGGCAAAAAGAATGAAAGAGAAGTGTGATAAGTGTTGGGGGGATCCTAAAAAACTAAATGTTATGCTATATGTTGCAGTTGTACTTGATCCTAGATATAAATGGGAAACTGTGGAATTTGGGATAAGACAAATGTACACAAAATATAATGATGCTTCTGTTGTTTGTATGCGGGTAAAGAATGCCCTTTATGATTTTATGATGAATACAAAGGCTTTCATTCCACACCCGCAACAAAGAACCAAAGTGATGGTGCTTCAAGTTCTAGCAAAGATGTAGAACCTGGTCTTCCGAAAAAAGGACTTATGAGATCTAAGTTCAAAAAACTCAAAGAGTCTCGTGAGGATGAGGAATTGACTAAAACAGAGGTGGAAAAGTATTTAGATGAGGTTACAAAAGAAGATGGAGATGGCTTTGATATTTTGACCTGGTGGAAAAACAATAGTTCAAGGTTTCATATTCTTTCTATTGTAGCTCGTGATGTGCTAGCCATTCCTGTATCCAGAGTTGCATCGGAAAGTGCCTTTAGCACTGGAGGTCGAGTTCTAGATTCATTTCGAAGTTCATGAAGTCCAAAGATGGCGGAAGCTCTTATTTCTTGTCAAGATTGGCTTCGTGCTTCTTCTCCAAAAGTTCAGGAGTGCTTGGAGGACATAGCACAACTAGAGAACAATATGTGATCTTTCATATCATTATTTGTATTATGTTTATTTTATAAAATCATATTTTTTGATGTTTGTTTTTATGTGTAGAGTTATCGAAGATCAATTTGGCTCCTTTAATTATCGACGTTCCTTAATGCATGATGCTTATTTATGGATAAAGTCGCTATTGCTGAGTGCTGACCAGTGACTACTATGAATTTACTTTATGTTCTATATTATAAAATTGGTGATGTACTTAATTATTGTAAGTTTGTAATGTTTCGGATTTGGTGATGTATATTGTCTATAGATTATCATTTATCTTAGATTCTCAATAAAAAAATACATAAAAAGAAAAAAACCGTACACCAAACCAGACAATTCAGAACGGTCTGGTCTGGTTTGGTCTGATGTCTTGACTTGTCTGGTCTGATCTAATAATTTTCCAAATCGAAATTTCTGGTCTGGTCTGATTTTTCTGTCAAACCAGACCAGACCGGACCGTGTGCAGCCCTACAACTGTGAGATTGGCTTTTAACACTTCATCAACCAACGATTGAAAGTACTCTTTGTCATCGGCGTTTGCGTGCCGTACTCCTTCATTAGTGTCAGCTTCTGCCTCTAGTACGTTAATGTTTTCCAAAACGGATGTATGTCATCTAAATATAACGCTCCTTGTGACCTAATCGACAAATAAAAGTAACAAGCACAGGGCAATCCATGGGTGGTTTGAAGTGCACAATCGCATTTGTCAAATACATAATCACCCAACTCTAACATACGGTTATGCTCAAGCAACAATTGTTCCAATGCAAAAATAAATACATGACGATATAATGGCCTCATAAAATTATTTCGCAAAGACCTTACAATAAAATTTATAGATTCCTGTAGCGCTTGTCGGATCTTCGATTTCTGATTTGTTATTTGTGTGTGCGCCCTGACGAGTGTTGGCTTTCAACTCTACTGGTAGTCTGGTTACCCATGTGTAAACAGTCATTCGTCCTCGCACGCACAAATTTCTCTTTATGTGGAATCCATGTTCCAGCCAAATATCGAACGACCCTTCTATTCCTAGTCGACCACGTAGCCACAATCGATTCCAATCTGTTTTGGAATTCGGCGACGGTGGAACTGTTAACCAAGGGGTTCCATCTAGTTTGCCTGAATATCTGCCCTTGTTGATATGCCATATGCATAATAAATGTCACACATCTACATTAATTAGAAGATTTAATATAACTGACATATATTTAACAAATAGAACGACAATAAATCAATATAACCTTTTTACCTGGGAAGACATCACGTGTAGCTGAAGATAAACCCTCGTCTCTATCAGTTACGATTACCTTTGGGGTTTGAGCACTGCCGAAAATATCTCTCAATCTCTCCAACACCCACGAATATGACACAGCCGCCTCATCTCGCATCAAACAAAACGCAACCAAGAAGTTGTGATTGGTTGGCGTCATTCCGATTATTTCACAAAGCGGCCACTTTTGTTTGTTTGTTTTGTACGTCGTATCTATCAACACAACATAGGGCCATGTACGTATCATCTGTATGGATGTGAGATTTACAATTAACATTCTACTCAATTGCCCGTCACTGTCCAAGTTTGTCCAGACCACGTAGTTATGCTCTATGGCCATATAAAGACAGTGTTGGAGCGGAGTCCTACCCTCGATCTCTTCTTTCCTTATTGATTGTCTAACATTATATACATCTGATTCATACTAGCAAAAATACCAGGAAAATTTTGTCTAATTGAGGTCATGATAAAGGCAGGCTGCATGCCGGTTGCACTAAGGTCTCGTATGTGCTGCCGAATATCTACAGTCAACTTATTTGCCCTTACATGACCATCTCTGTACACTAAGAACGGGTGGTTATGTGTTCCTTTTTTACCAGGACACACTCTCACCGTCCAAGGTTTTTCCCCTGGTTTACGACTACTACATAGAATCATAAATTTACACCTACATGTTCTACTTTTAAAACTAGGTCGGGTAGCGTTATCTAAGTTAAAATCACTCCTAATATTACCATAACGGTGACATCTTAAATACTTAACTCTAGAACGTCCTTCTTTTTGTTTATATGAAGCACATGTAAATTGAAAGCCAATTCCTATTGCAATCTCATCGGCCCAAGCATGTAATTCATCTACATAATCAAATTCTCTATCCGTAACAAATCTACAAGAGTAATCTACATTGTCCCTTAAATTTTCATAGTCCTGCAAATGTAACATAGATTTACAATCAATAATAAATAGTATTGAAATTATAAAATAATTATTTAGGTAAACAATTAGGTAAATAAAATACATATAAAATAAAATAATTTAAATAATACTAAATTAAAAAATAATTAAAATAAATTACTAGAACATAAATTATAAATTAAATAAATTACTACAACATAAATTATAAATTACTACAATAATTTAAATAAAAAAATTAAAAATAATTCAAATAGTATAATTAACAATAATATAAATTATCAAATAAAATAATATACTACAAGATATACAAAATATAAATAAAATATAAATTAATTTAAATAAACAAGAGGGAAAAGAGGGAAAAAAAAATTAAAAAAAATTGCAGTCGCACAAAACGTGCGACTGGGCCACGGTTGGGTCGCACAAAACGTGCGACTGGGCCACGATTGAGTCGCACGTTTTGTGTGACCCAAACGTGGTCCAGTCGCACGTTTTGTTCGACCCAACTGTTGGTCTAGTCGCACGTTTTTGTGCGACTTCAATTTTTTTTTTTTAAAAAAAAAAAAAACCATTCGAATCAAATAACCTACGTACCGAATCGGATTCATAGTCGTTTTGGTTAGCTATTGTAAATCAATTCCAACTTTTAGCTTGTTTCAACTCAAAGAGCTTTTTCAGAGAGATTTTAGAGAGATGTTAATGTGTTTAAGTTCCTATATTATGCAGGGGCGATATTGAAAATTCAATATATATAGGGTACCGATAAAAGTGTTCGGGATTTCATTTCCTACGCTTTAGCTCCACAAATTTTACGTTTTGATTAAGTGGTTTTAGAATGATAAAAGTGTTATTGAGTGAAATTAAAGTGTGTTAAACAAATTTTAAATACAAATGTATTTTCATCAATTCATTAAAATAAGAGTCGTCATAAAATACAAAGGATGGCCAAATTTAATGATGCCCAAAATTTATTACCAAGGGTATTTGTAGCCGGCATTGCGAATCCCCACAAAATCATTGAAAGAATGACTTTTTCACCTAACGCAGAAAAAACTCCCGTTTAACGCAGCTACACCCTACCACTCAATTCTTTATAGCTCTCAACTCTTACACCATATCTTTCTCTATCTTTCTTCTCCACAGACCACAGACCACAGACCACAGACCTCATTCATTATTATCCCTTTGCATATCCAATTTGAAGAAGGCAAAAAGAATGACATCAAAAGACTGCTGCCATGACGAGGACGAGAAGAAGGAAACAGCCCGTCGTATAATAGGTGGTATCTTAACCTTCATAGTAATAGTCCTGTTGGTGGTATTCATAATATGGGTGGTCCTTCGCCCGACCAAACCTCGCTTCATCCTTCAAGACGCAACTATCTACGCCTTCAACTTAACAGCACCCAACATCCTCACTGCCACTCTTCAAGTTACAATCTCTTCCCGAAACCCAAACAATCGCATCGGGGTTTACTATGAGCGTCTGGATGTTTATGCTTCTTACCATAATCAGCAAATCACACTACCAACAAGACTTCCTTTTGCTTATCAAGGTCATAAAGATATTACCATTTGGTCACCTTTTCTTTACGGTAACTCTGTTCCTATTGCTCCTTATTTAGGTTTGTCAATTCAGCAAGATCAGAATGCCGGTTTGGTTCTTATCAATATTAAGATAAATGGAAAAGTTAAGTGGAAAGTTGGAACTTGGGTTTCTGGGAAATATCATTTTAATGCTAATTGTCCTGCTTATATTACTTTTGGAAACAAAGGTAATATTAATGGCTTTAATATTGGTTCTGCTGCTGTTAAGCTTCAGCTTTCTAGTGCTTGTGAAGTGGATGTCGCCGTTTAATCACCTTTTTCCTCACTTTTGATTGATACAATTACAAGTATAAGATAAATTAGCTTCAAACTTTATTTCTTATACGATTTTTGTTTCCTTTTTTTTTCTTTAATTTTTCTTTTGGTGGTTATTATTAAATGTTAAACGTGGATTGGTAAAGATAATAATGATTAAGGCCGGGACTTTATTTTGAGTAATTTGTAAATGTTATGATATTAATGATTAAAGCCAATTTCCATGTTTTATAAATTAATCCATTTCCAATACTGCTAGTATTATGCTGTGGTCTTATAAAGTAAAAAACCAAAGTTCAAAGTTTTACCTTGTGTTTTGATCTTGATGGGATAGAGTTTGTGTTAATTGGAATGCACATGAACCACTCTTTTTTTCTCTTTTGCCCGATCCTTTTATTTTTTTTATTAATAATTTTTATAATATATATATTAAACTTAAAATTTCAGTAATTTTAACTGAACTTAAATTAATACTCAAAATAAATTTCAGATTTTTTCAAATGTTAAAATTACTTTATGTAAGTTTGTCAATAAACTAATTAAAGCTTTTATATATCTAATTGAGGCTGGATAGTTAAAAATGATTAAAAAAATAGATGTTAACTCACTATATGTTAAGATAAATCAAATAAAATTTCATTTAACTATATTTTAATTTATAGATTAAATATAAATTAGGGAAAAATGTAAAAAAGTATCTAATATAAAATAATTTTTTCAAAAAGTACCTAATAAAAAAAATTTTGTCAAAAAATATCTAACAAAAATTTTTCTTTTCCAAAGAGTATCATTAACGTTTTTTTTAGTTGACTATCAAATATAACGATTGACTGGTCAAAATCGAAAATTCATTTTCCTCATCGTTAATTTCTTTTCCAATTCAACTTTTTCACTGTCTTCTTCCTCTATTTTTTACTCAAAATCGAAATTAAATTGGAAAAGAAATTGAAGATGAGGAAGAAAAATTTTCGATTTTGACCAGTTAACCATTATATTTAATGGTCAATTTAAGGAAAACGTTACTTGGTACTCTTTGAAAAAGAAAAAAATTTTGTTAGGTATTATTTGACAAAACTTTTTTATTAGGTTATTTTTAAAAAAAATATTTAATTAGTTACTTTTTAACATTTTTCCCTATAAAATTACTCAATAAAAATAAATAGAACATTTAAAAGAAACTTAAAAAATATATTGCATGTACTTTAAATCCTTCCACCTCTTTTTCTTTCTTTATGATTATCTGTTTCTCTTAGTTCATAAGTTGAGTAATTTAAAAAAAAAAAAAACAGAATAAAAAAGTGAAATATAAATGAAAGTAATAATACTAGAGATTAGTTGGTGACAAAAATGTAAGATAAAAGTATATTAAAGAGCTCAAATTATTCAAAGAGATAACGTAGTGTCGGTAGTATAAATGGTAAGAGGCTTGACTTGGGATACGTCGTTTTTTGAGAACAACTAGCAATAATTTGGTGAAGCTTCCTTTCCTTGGAGTGGCAAATACTCATGTGAAGTTGGTTCAATTGTTACAGACTCCATGTGCACCAAAATTCTATAACTATTAAAGTACTACATTATTCTTGTTATTATAAGTCTAATAAGTATTTGATGCTTACAATGATCAAATATATATTTAAAAAAATATTTTCCCGTTCCAATTCACTTATTAATTTTTTACGCAATTTAATGTACTAATTCAATTATTAATATCTCTAAATATATATAATAAAATAATTATAAAAATTTGATATTAATAATTTTTGCAATGAGACTAATCAAACAAGATCTCACTTGACTATGTTTTAACCTATAAATAAAAAACTAATCACAAATTAAGAGTGATGAATAAGTAGTGTTATTTTATCTAATATTATAATTAATTTGAAATGGAGCAAGTATATGCAAAGTCATCCTAACATAGAATTAATACAAGGAATATAACACTGTAAAACGGTCCTAACACATGGGATCATGATCCTTACCTTCTTGATAATTATAATAATATCAGGTCCTCTCTTGAGAGACCATCTTTTGTGAAGATGATTCTTAAGATCTCAACTCAAATCTAATTTATATTAATTTTAAAAAATTATTGCTGAAATAAATAAAAAAAACAAAAATGAGCGTGTGAGTAGAATGTGAAAAGTGACATAATATATTTGAGGTTATAACAACATTTGTTTGGGTTATAACATAATATATTTGGTGTTATAACAACATACACTTGGGGTTATATATAAGATAATTTTTTTCGGGTTATAACATAATATATTTAGTGTTATAAAGATACTATACCCCCAAACACATACCATTATACACCGAAATATATAATGTTATAATTCCAAACACAAACCATTATATACCCAACTATATAATGTTATAATCTCAAACACAGATCATTATATATACAATTATATAATACTATAACCTCAAACACAAACTATTATATACCCAACTATGTACTGTTATAACCCAAATACAAATCATTATATACACAATTAATTATCCGCACGTGTTTAGAAACTTTAATTAATTTTTTTTTTTCTAAAATTAAAAATTGAGTCGGCCCAAAATTGAGAAGTCTCTTGTAGAGACGGTCACAAATAAGATTTTGTGTAATAATATTTGCATTTCAAAGCCTTAATTCCAAATTAGAGTACTTATGGTCATAAAATATAGGGCCTTAATTCAATTTGTATTATAAGCCGTCCCTTAATAGTAATATAAATCAACTAATTTTTTTTTTCTGATTTAGTGGTTTGCAATTTTATACGCTCATTTTTGGTATAATTACAAGCCACAAATCAGACGATATCGAATAAATTACTATGTATCTTTTTTGAGGATAAAATTAAGATGTTTAATCAATTTAGAGACTCTTATTGTACACATGTTTGTTAATAAGAGCAAAAGTGATGATGAGTTGATCAGATTGCATTAGACTTACAGCATGCATGTCTTAGAGGAACTTGATGTAATTTGTAATTAAGGTGTTATTAAAACGACATACACCACGTGAATTATGAGTAAATCCCTATAAAGGTCAATGAAAAATAAATTGATATTTCATATGGTAGTATTAAACTCTGACGAAACGTAAAATACAGTAAATTTTATTGGTATTATTTTTTAATTAAAATAATTATATATTTTATGTTTCGCTAAAAATGAGTGCTACCATTTAAAAATCTCTATAATAAGATAATATCTTATGGATTAATAGTTTTGCATATTTCCAATTCAAGTTATTAAACCTTCTTAAAACTAAATTAGCGAAGTTAAATTATTTTTAAAAAATTTGACATGAAAAAAACTCCCAAACAACCCTATGAACAAACTAATAGTAAGATATATTATACCAATTGGTTGATGCAAATTAAGGTATGGTGTTGAGCGTTAATACTTCATCTTACGTCGTCTTCATCCATTTGTACCATTAAGCAAGTGGAAAGGAATCATTTTAATTTCAATGATGTTACACTAAAGGCAATGTTAGGTGTTGTGTAACTTCATTATCCCACATGGATGAGACACCAGTTAGAACTTAGAAGTTGGGTGAGCCAAATTTAGATATTGAGTACTAGTTAAGCTAACGTATACGTCTATATTATTATGAAAGAGCATAATAAAGTATTTTGTTGAATCATTTATAAATTTTAGCCACATAATTTAGATTATTTTTAAAGTATAACTTTAAAATATAAGATTTACAATTTATAGTCACTCTAAATCAAAGTATATAAACATTTTAACCATCACATCCATGCGTTCATAAGGTTTAAAATATATATTTTTTCAATTTATTATCGTTTAAAAATTTAGCTCCGCATTGGATGATGAAAAATATAAGGATGTGGGTTTATAGGGTTCCTTATCTCATATGGTTAGCACTTAATGCAATTACCAAATTTATTTATAGAAAAAATCCCAAGTTTGGATTTTTTACTATATATATGAATGATTTTTTTTAAAGGAACCTAAAAATTCATCGATAAAAATGTCATACGACATCTACAATGAAAAAAAAATTGATCAAATATATAAAAGTTTTAATCAAACAAAATTTTGTATGGAAAAAGTCACGATCATTATAAAGATCTAACACTGAAGTCTTCCCTGTATCATAATGATGCTTTATATATCCTTCCTAAAGAGGTCTTTAGATCTGGTGTGACTTTGAAATAGAAATAAGTTTGATACTATTGATTGTATTAGTCGAAGTGATACCTGTGATGATGCTATTTATATATATATATATATATATATATATATATATATATATATATATATATATATATATATATATATATATATATATATATATATATATATATATATATATATATATATATATATATATATATATATATATATGTATATATATATATATATATATATATATATATGTATATATATATATATATATATATATATATGTATATATATATATATATATATATATATATATATATATATATATATATGTATATATATATATATATATATGTATATATATATATATATATATGTATATGTATATATATATATATATATATGTATATATATATATATATATATATATATATATATATATATATATATATATATATATATATATATATATATATATATATATATATATATATATATATATATATATAGCCTTATTAGTATTAGAGGTGAACACGGTTTGGTTTGGTCTGGTCTGACACTAAAATCAGACCAAACTAGAAATTCCGATCTGAAAAATTTTCGGACCGGACCAAACCGTTTAAATCACCAGACCGGACCGAATCAAACCGTTTTACAACGGTCCGGTCTGGTCTGGTTTACGGTTTTTTATTTTAATATTTTCATCCAAATTAATACATGTATTTATGCAAATATTTCACACCTACAATTAATAAATATAATAATTTGTAATTAGTTGATAACATCAACATCATTCAACTATATAAAAATAACTACATCTTAAAATATCTAGGTAGCAACTTAATTTTTTAACCACAAAATTATAATTTTTGGCCATAGTGCGGTTTGCGTTCCGGTCTGGTCTGAAAAATAAAAAACCGAGAGCAAACCGTAAACTGTAAAATTTAATTTGAAAAAACCAGACCATACCATTTAAACCGTAAACCAGACCAAATAATAAAATTCCTATTTGGTTTACGGTTTAGACCAAACTTTGTTCAGCCCTAATTAGTACAACTTAAAAAAGAAATAAGAATGTGGACTTCACAATGGGTAGCATAGGCTACCCATGATTTTCCTCCGTTTTACTATACTTGCTACATTTGACTTTTTACACAATTTAATATATTATTTTAATAATTTATATATCGAAATATGCACATCTAAAATTTATAAAAAGTTAATTTTATGAATATAGGCGATTAAAAAATTCAAACAAGATCCCACTTGCATATTTTTTTTTTTACATTAAGCCGTACTATATAAAATAAGCTTGAATGATGAATAGTGCCAGTAACCGTAATGCAGCGAGTTTTGTAGAATGGAGGAATTATTTCATTAGGTCAGTTTGGATGACACACATTGCCCTTTTAGACAGTGACATGAAATTGCTATTGTGATATTTTACTTACAGAATAATTTAGAGTAATGAAAAATTTTTTGGTTGTTCATTTTAAAAATAATAATATGCCAAATTTTTTTATTAATTTATTTCAAAATGTTGGTATTACCCATAATTTTGAGTTCTGGATCCGCCACTTGAGATCCTCTCTCTGAGAGACGGTCTTTCACAAGAGTAGCTGAAACGTCATACGACGTCTACAACATAATAACAATCGATCACATACATAACAATTTTAATCAAACAAAATTCTATAAAGAAAAACTCACGATTATTATGAAGGGAGATCTAATTGTGAAGTCTTCTCTCCATCACAACGCTGCTTGATGCTGCATCTTTCGAGGTGGTCTTTAGATCTAGTGTAGGTATAAAATAGAAATAAGTCTGATATTATTGACTATATTAGTCAAATTGACTTCCGTAATCACGTCATATATTTTAACATCAAATTGATAATAAGACTTCAAACTCTCACTATGCGAGACTTGAAAATAGAGAAAATGCACTTGTAACCAAAACTGAAAAAACAAAAATAAAAAGATTGGAGACTTACCATCAACCATAAGGTTGATAGTAGCCCCAAATTTAACAATAAAGTCTAGGTTTTTTTAGAGAAAAAAAAAAGGATAGCGAGGAGGATTGCAATTGATAATAGTGGTATCTATCTTTTAATCATTTTCCTATATATTATAAATGGTATTTTTATAAGACTTTTTCAAATGGATTTTAAAAGCTTATGTCTCAAACTTACTTCTTGTACAGTACAAAAAAACATAAAATTGCTCTAGCCTAAAGGCGACAGGCTGTAGTGCATCGCCCATTTTTTGAACGAGCGACTAACAGACGATAAGAAATGATAAGATTGAACTGGCAATGCTTAGGATCTAATTTTTATTTTTTCATTTGAATTTTTTGTAACTAGCGACGCCCAGTTGTTAGTTGTTACCCCTAGGTTTACAACGATTAAATTCTTTCTTTTAATATAGTCATATTATTTCTTTTAATTTGAAATTTCTAAATTCTTTCTTTTAATATAGTCATATTATTTCTTTTAATTTGAAATTTCTAGAATTTGGCTATGGATTGGAGACAGCCTTTAGTCGTCGTACTTTAGCCATGTATAAACAACAACCACATAATAGTTTATGTTCTTTTATATATATATATATATATATATATATATATATATATATATATATATATATATATATATATATATATATATATATATATATATATATATATATATATAAAATAAAAAGGGGTGTGAAAATAGGAAGGATAGGAAGCAATCTCCACCGTCCGATCAGAAATCAATGGTTAGGATGAATAACATCTCTGCACGCGGTTTTTTTTTCTGGTTTTCTTAATTTGTTAAATATTAAACCGGTTCATTTATTTCTTTCACCCTTTCTCTTCTCTGTCTTCTTCAATATCATTTATTGTGCTCGATTGTTCCTTCGATTGTACCTGCGATTTTTACTCTTCGATTTTGCCTTTGATTTTTACTCTTTGATTGTGTTTTCGATTTTACTCTTCGAATTGAATCTGGTATGTAATCAATATCTCAATCACATTTTCGATTTTTGCAACTTTATTCATATATTTTTCGATTTCACAGTTTGCGATTTTGCGATTCTTGTGCTTCTTGTGCATGTCACAGTTTGCAATTAAATGTTATGAGTATACAATGGTACTTGTGCGATTACAACAAATGATTCTTAGAGTAAATGATTATTCAATGTTTTTAGGGTTTATTTAATCGTTTTTAAGGTTTTATCTTGTGCGATCTACGATTCTTGTGTTTACTCAATGTTTAAAGGTTTTATTCAATCGTTTCTAGGGTTCTTTATGTGATGCTTTCTTAATAAATATGTTCTACTACTTTCTGAAAACGTACTGAACCAACTCATTCTCGAGTCATGAACATGTGATGCTTTCTTGTTCAAAACGTAATGCTTTCTTGATGAACATGTTATGATAAACCTGTGATTCTTAATGTACTGAATGAACTCAATGTGTTTTGATTCTAAGTTTTCAAAATTTTATATCAGGGTTTAGGGTTTTTCAAATTTTAAAAATATGGTAGTTATCACTCGAAATTTTGCACAAGTTGCTGAAGAAACTATAATCCCACATCCTCTAGAAGGTATATCACTTGAAAACGATTCTTCTATGCTATAATTATGTTATAATTATGATTTGCAAAATGATGTGCTCGTTTTTAGAGCACATTTATCTCCTCATTATAGTGTCGAGTCTCGCGTTTTAGAATGCTTTTTACACACTTTACGCATGATTTTACCTTGCTCTTGTCTCCATGGTGTTTTGAGGTAATTTCACCTATTTTCGGAGACTTCAAGGTATTTTACGTTGCGTACGAGACTTAGACACTTTGATCGAAGATTAGAGGCGCGTATCGGAGCCATGACATGCTTTCCAAGCCCTACTCAAGGTCCTCGCAAAGTCCGGAAGCCATCTAAGGCTTCAAAGATTCGATTGGGCCAAGGAGAACAAGGATTCGACCGTATCCAAATACCATTCGGTCGAATGGAGCTAGATTCGGGCGAACCAAGAAGCAATTCGGGCTAATGGGCTTAGAACTTCAAGGAGATGTGCTGAAACATGTTGGAAATGGCGAATGAAGCCCTATTCGGTCGAATGGGTGCTCATTCGATCGAATGACACCTCCATTCGGCCGAATGGGGGTCTTTTTCTACGCGACTTGTTTTCTTCGCAAGTTTATTCCCGAGGGCTTTTAGGGCTTTTTACCCCTTTTGTTCCTTAGCTTATAAATACCTCTCATGTCTGTAAAACCCCTCATGCTTAGGGGGATGCCTAGTTTGAGTGCCTTAGTGCCTCATTTTAGAACCCCGACTTACCATGACACTCGTTGTAGTAGTATCAAGGTGATTATAAATATTGTTTGTATAACTTGGTTCTTAGTATTAACGACGTGCTAGAAAACGGTTATCACCAAATAAGGTCATTTTAATCATATTTGAAAATGATTTTGTATTTATAATTTTGTAGTTGTAAAAGCAAATGATTATATGAGAAAAAGAATACCACCTCTCAAACAAAGAGTTGATCCTAATGTTTTTATTATGGATGTAATAAGAGATGTCAATGCGGAAGAATTAGGTGGATTAGATACAAATGAAGAAGGTCTTGGTCCTACTGTTTTTTTTTTTTTTATTAATCTTTGTTTTGCATATAATTTTATTGTTATTTTTTAGAGAGACAAAAAAATGAAGAAATAGAAGAACAATTTTTGTCAAAAAGACATAGAAAAAGAATTAAAATTGTTGCTTCGAAAAAGAAAAACAAGAGTAGTATTGCAACAACATCTACAACAGTTCCAAAGGGAAATTAAGTTGTTATAGCTCAACAACTATTATCTTTAATAAAACATGTGGTGCTTTCTTGTTAAAAATGTGATGCTTTGTTGATAAAAATGTGATGCTTTCAGAGTACACGTACCTGTTGCTGTAAGAGAAGAAAATAACAAGAGGAATATTGCACCAAGTTCTACATTAACGCCAAAGAAAAAGTAAGTTTTAGCTGGATAAACATATGATAAGATGCTTTTTTCCTAATGTCTGATTAAATAAAAATGTGCTTTTGATCGAACACGTGATTCTGATAAAATATGATGCATGTGATTCTGATACAACATGTGATTCTAATCAAATATGATGCTTTTTGAACACATAGTGAACCCTTACTGAACTGTGATGCTTCCTTGATTAATATGTGATGTTTTCTTGTTCATATTATGATGCTTTCTTCATAAACATGTGATTTTTTCATGGTTTACAGGAGAAAAGGTCAACTTCATATGCTTTTATCTCCTTCCCAAATGGTTTTTTTGTGTGAGAATTTGAATGATAAACAAAGGACTGATTTGAATGATATTGGCTTTGATAGTCTGCTTATGTTGAATATTAAGAAGAGTTATCACGGTATGGCCAAGTATTTTATCGAGCAGTATGACATTAGTACTTCAGTTTTTATTGTGAATCAAACATGCAAGTACAATATCACTAAATATGATGTTTGTGATATCTTTTGCTTGCCTTTGAGTGAGAATGTTGTTAATAAACAAAGTAAAGACATTTCAGAATATGATTTGTTTGAGGAATGGAAAAAAAACTTGGATGGTATTGGTTAATAAGATATATCTGCTGATGTACTGCATCACAAAATAGTACATGAGTTAACAGATGGAGGGGATGATTTAGAGATACTTTGTAATGTATTCTATGATTGTAGAAATACAAAGCGATGGTCGAATGCAACAAGAGTGGGGGGGGTGGTGAATTGTTGTGTATTAAGCTTACGATTTTTGACTCTAATTTTGCGGAATTATAACAAGAAAATAAAATTTAAACTTAAAGTGAAAAAGATAAAAGGAGACAAAGATTTTACGTGGAAATCTTCTTGGCCTAATAAGAAGAAAAAACCACGACCCCCTGGGATTTCAAAATTCTTACTATGTTTTAGGCAATCAATTACAACTACACAAAACAATTTGCTTCACTCGAAGCTTCTCTATTCTAGGCCTACTTCTCTTTCTCTTCTCTTTCTCCTTCTCTTTCTCTTCTCTTTCTCTTCTCTTTCTCCTTCTCCTTCTCTTTCTCATGCTTCACTTGAAGCTTCTATTTTCCCTAGATTTCCCTTAAGTCTAGTTACAACAAAACACTCAATTACCCTTACAAGGCCAAATTCTCAAGAGGATAAAAATTAAATAGTTGCTTAAGAAAAATATAATATAATAAATTAATTGGCATTAAATAGCTGAAAATATTTTTCTTAATTGATCTCCCTCATTGAACACTCTTGGATGCAAAACTGGTTTAGGCGTAGTTCCTCCTATTTATAATGGGAACAGCCGCAACTTTCTTTTGCAAAATAATTTCAACTAACTTACTTGTTCCTAAAGGAAAAGATAGTGGAGAACCAGAAATAGAACTGATTACCATCTGCTAAAAATAGGAGACGGTTCCTTCAAGCTAAAAATAGCATAGGAGTTTAAAAATGAAGATCCTAAATAAAAGGAGACCTTTTCTCAACAAAGAATAAGTCTTAGGTTATTTTTAGATGACTAAAAATAGTTTTGCCAACCAACTTATTAATTAATTAAGCAACTAATTTAACTCTTAACCGTTACATCAACTTAAAAACAGAAAATAAATTATTTGCAGTTTTCCAGCCGATGTCTTCTCCAGACTTGCAACATAGGAACAGTGTACTGTCTCCATCTACAACTTCCGTCAGATTGTCAACTTTGGGAATAGTAGACAGCCTGTCTACTTTTAACATCCTAAGCATTTATCTGACTTCTTGGATATTTACGACACGTACATCCTCCACGAGCCAAGTCATAGGCTTCATCAACGTTTTAACAAAATCGGATATTTACCTACAAAACAATCTCTAAAACATGTTTGTTTATTTAAAAGTGAAGTCATCATCAAAACTTAAGAGGCCAACAATGATAACATACTTGACTCCCAATTCACATAAAATAGTTGATCTTAGTTTACTCAAACCATTGGTTGAGGTGAGTGAGATTAATTGGTGTGGTCTGGTTTTTGAGAGGTTTAAACGTGGTTGGGAGAGATGCCAAACCAAAAATTTGAAAAATATTCCTTTGTGTATGGCCATATTAGAGATTTGCTTTTACCAAAGAGTTAGCTCTTTAGGTATTTTTCTATCATCAAGGTTACCCTTAATCCAACATTGGACTTTTGAGAAGTTGAAGAATAGGGCACAAGTTGAACTTAATGCTCGATCCTTTGGACTGGGTGACTTTGATGGAGACACGTACCCAATTTCAAAGAAATTAAGAAAGCATTTGCACGATGACGATGTGGAGTTACAGGACAATGAAATGTATCTCAGAAGTCCAGTTCCAGATGGTTTGGTGGCATCCTCTGATCGACAAATTCATGAATCAGTTGTTGATGTAAGTTAATTGAACTATTTGCATCATATTTGCATCATAGCACAACAAGTAACACGTTTTCAAACTAAAAGTAACACTTTATATCCATAACACATTTCATATGAGTTGGATTAAATTAAACTATTTTTTCTTATATTATCTATTATATTCTTTCTTAAGGAACTTATGGAGGAAGTGAGCAAGATGAAGAGAAATATGGAAATTGTTACTCAACATCATTTATCAAGATTGTTAAAGCTTAAGGCAAAAGGGAATCAAGCACAAGATGTTTGACAATCATCAGATTCACCAACACTATCATAGTAGTACTCCGACCCGAAAGTGTTGAAGGAGATTGATGAGATGGTTGGCAGGATTAGAGTGGTAAGATAAAGAACTGCTGATATTGGCTGACCGAACTTCGACTTGGGAATATCTGATCTTGATACAACACCTCCTCCTCCATCACCTCCGAAGATGATTAGAAAGAAAAGAGCAAAAACGTAGATTTGTTATGGACTGACTTTGTTTATTTTGACTAAACTTGTTAGCTAGTTTTACTAAACTTTTGGCTAGTTTTATTTTGACTCTATATCTTGTAAAAACTTGTTGGCAAGATGCAAGATGTTTTCTTAATTATAGAAATGCAAATATTAAGATGCAAGATGTTTTCTTAATTATAATGTGATGCTTTCTTAATAAATATGTAATGCTTTCTCCAGGTTCTATTTAATGACCAAATCAAAATGAGAGGCTTCCTTCATGCTTTCTTCATAAATATGTGATGCTTTCTGGATAAATATGTGATACTTTCTTAATAAACATGTGATGCTTTTATAACCTTACGATGCTTTTCTTAATAATTATGAAGATGCAAATATGTGATGCTTTCTTTATAAACATGTGATGTGATGCTTTCCTTATAAATATGTGATACTTAATAAATATGTGATGCTTTTTCCAAGCTATCTCTTTAATGACCAAATCAAATTGTGATGCTTTCTTCATAAATATGTGATACTTTCTTGATATTAATGTGCTGCTTTCTTTTATCATAAATATTCATATAAAAATGAATTTATGATGAAATACATATCATAAAATGCTTTCTTCATAAATATGAATATAAAAATGGACATAAAATGAGATGAAAACATAACATAAAATGTACATAATCCAAGCAAAGTAGTTAAAGTTCTATTCCGTGCTAATACTTGATTAAGATCATTGTGTTCTTAATCTTTCCACCAGAACGTACTTTATGTGCATGACAGCATAATATAGAATACATACAAATGTGAAACAACAACAAAGCAGCAACTTGTAAATCAATACGTAAAGCAGCTACAACAACAAGCAACCCAAAGCAACTTGTTCTTCTTGTTGGCCAATTATGACTATCATGGTAATCTATACACATTTTCAAAGTCAATTAATATAAAATCAATATTTTTCAAGCGCAAGAGACCAAAAAAATATTCATACAAAAGAATGCATACCTTATGTACATAGATGTTCTCTTTAATGACCAAATCAAAATGAGATGCTTTCTTCATGCTTTCTTCATAAATATGTGATGCTTTCTGGATAAATATGTGATACTTTCTTAATACACATGTGATGCTTTTATAAACTTACGATGCTTTTCTTAATAATAATGAAGATGCAAATATGTGATACTTTCTTGATAAATATGTGATTATTTCTTTATAAAGATGTGATGTGATGCTTCCTAAATAAATATGTGATGCTTTCTTATGATTCTTTTTTAATGAACATGTGATACTATCTTGATAAATATGTAATGCTTTCTTCATAAAAATGTGATGTGATGCTTTCTTAATAAACATGTGATGCTTTTATAACCTTATGATGCTTTTCTTAATAATTATGAAGACGCAAATTTGTGATGCTTTCTTCATAAACATGTGATGTGATGCTTTCCTTATAAATATGTGATTCTTTCTTAATAAATATGTGATGCTTTCTCCAGGCTATCTCTTTAATGACCAAATCAAATTGTGATGCTTTCTTCATAAATATGTGATACTTTCTTAATATTAACGTGATGCTTTCTTTTATCATAAATATTAATGATGAAATATATAACATAAAATGCTTTCTTCATAAATATAAATATAAAAATGAACATAAAATGAGATGAAATACATAACATAAAATGGACATAATAGAATACATGTAAATGTGAAACAACAACGAAGTAGCAACTTGTAAATCAACATGTAAAGCAGCAACTTGTAAATCAACATGTAAAGCAACAACTTGTAAACAGCAACCCAAAGCAACTTGTTCTTCTTGTTGGGCAATTAGGACTATCATGGTAATCAAAAGAAACCTATACACATTTTCAAAGTTAGTTAATATAAAATCAATATATTTTAAGAGTAGAGACCAAAAAATATTCATACAAAAGAATACGTACCTTGTGTACAAAGATGTTCTTCTTGTTGGGCAATTACGACTATCATGGTAATCAAAAGCAACCTCTACAAATTTTCAAAGTCAGTTAATATAAATTCAATATTTTTCAAGAGCAAGACAAAAAAAATATTCATATATAAGAATACGTACCTTATTTACAAAGATGTTCTTCTTGTTGGGCAATTACGACTATCATGATAATCAAAAGCAAACTCTACAAAATTTTCAAAGTCAGTTAATATAAATTCAACATTTTTCAAGAGCATGACACCAAATAAGTATTCATATAAAAGAATACGTACCTTATTTACAAAGATGTTCTTCCTGTTGGGCAATTACGACTATCATGGTAATCAAATTCCCCACAAGTTTTACACTTTCGTTTGTTCTTCTTGCTTTGCTCGATATTTTGTTCCTTTTCATTAACTATCCTCTGCCTCTTTCCCTTATTTTTTGATTGTATTGGGTTATGGATTTCCATTGTTGACGATGAATTTGGCCCTAACAAAAATTCTATTTGTTGTTCTTTCGTAATTTCCAACCTTACATCATCACTTTCCTCCAATTTTCTACTAAATTCCTTGAGGTTTTTTAGAAGTGATTGTAAGTCACTTTTACTCCCTTAAGCTAAATCAAAAAAATGGAATATTTCCGACCAAACTTCCCCCATCAATTTTCCCGTGTTGTCCAAATTTTTATGGTCTTCAATCAAATTGCCATGCATATAAAAAATAGGCTTCTTCATAGAAATGATCTAAGATATATTGCTTTGGGATATGTGTTATTTGCCTTGCACTCATAACACAAATCGCATGACAACATAATAGTCCAATACGTTTGAACAACTTACACCCACAATCTACTTGAAGCTCATCAATTGAACTCCCTGCAATAAATGTGACTTTGTACATCTTGTCTAATACCGAGTCCAAAACAATTATAGTTTCAACAATTTCACTTTTTTCAATACTTTGAATATAAGTCTTGAAACTATACTTATAAACTTCATATTGAAATAGAAAAAATATTGTTCTTGTATAGACTTCACTAGCATGCTTTTCAATTGGCAATGGAGTTTTTAATTGGGGTACCGTATGAAGTGATGATACATTTAGCTTTTCTTGTTTATATATTTGGGCATCCATTGCACTTTCATAGCTCATGTAAAAATCAACAAGCGTCATGTATGGGTTTGAAAAATTGTTAAAATAATTGTTAATGCTCTCTGATCTAGATGTAGTTCTCAAAATCCGTCCCAATGTGATGTCCCTAAAATATGCCGGTATCCATTGGTCTCGTATGCTAAACAAGTTACGAAACCATTTATCCTCAAGAAGATTATACTTTATCATGATTGCCTCCCATTTCTCCTCAAACTCACTTTCTTCTTGTTCAACATTCCACACACAACTATTTAATTCTTTAAAAAAAAACTCATCTTTGTTCAATTCTGGTCCTACTTTGTATATGACTTTGCTCATTATGTGCCACATACAAAGTTTATGTATTGTATTTGGAAAAAAAATTCTTAATTGCGATTTTCATTGTTGGCCT
>NC_080051.1:7055652-7233152 GCF_026212465.1 Amaranthus tricolor
GAAATGGAATCTTGGTACTTGGATCTAGCTATCAAGGTCCTAAAACAATTCTAACAATCGCCGTGGACTCTTAGAAGCTAAGCTGAAGGAGGGCTGCTCGACAGTTTGCTAGATCAGAATTGTTTAAGTGTTTGTGGTTGTTTCGTGTTCTTTTCATGATCATTTGTAGTTTTTGTCTGTGTCATTAATCAAAGCTTACGCACAACATTAATCCTTGCATAACCAAGGCCTTAATCAGCCCCGATTTCGCATCAAAACCAAGTTTGAGCTACTTTACGCGCGAAATTGACAAAAACGCTTAAAAACCTTTAAAATCGCAACTTTACTTCTAATTTCTAGCATATGACTAATATTTTCAATTATAACCATTTCAACACAATAATATATGGCAAATAGTGTTGTGTGCCAAGTTTCGTGCATAAAAAACCATGTTTGACCTACTTTACGCGCGAAATTGACAAAAACGCTTAAAAACCCTTAAAATCGCAACTTAACACCTAATTTCTAGCATATGAATATTATTTTCAATGCTAACCATTTCAACACAATAATATATGCCAAATAGTGTTGTGTGCCAAGTTTCGTGCATAACAAACCATGTTTGACCTACTTTACGCGCGAAATTAACACAGCAGCAAACTAGTGACCAGACCACCATGCACGACACGTGGAGACAAAACCTATGCATCCAGGACCTAGGCTAAAGTGGAAATGGAAACTTGGTACTTGGATCTAGCTATCAAGGTCCTAAAACCATTCTAACAATCGCCGTGGACTCTTAGAAGCTGAGCTGAAGGAGGGCTTCTCGACAGTTTGCTAGGTCAGAATTGTTTAAGTGTTTGTGGTTGTTTCGTGTTCTTTTCATGATCATTTGTAGTTTTTGTCTGTGTCATTAATCAAAGCTTACGCACAACATTAATCCTTGCATAACCAAGGCCTTAATCAACCCCGATTTCGCATCAAAACCAAGTTTGAGCTACTTTACGCGCGAAATCTACAAAAACGCTTAAAAACCCTTAAAATCGCAACTTTACTTCTAATTTCTAGCATATGACAATTATTTTCAATTCTAACCATTTCAACACAATAATATATGCCAAATAGTGTTGTGTGCCAAGTTTCGTGCATAAAAAACCATGTTTGACCTTCTTTACGCGCGAAATTGACAAAAACACTTAAAAACCCTTAAAATCGCAACTTAACACCTAATTTCTAGCATATGAATATTATTTTCAATTCTAACCATTTCAACACAATAATATATGCCAAATAGTGTTGTGTGCCAAGATTCGTGCATAACAAACCATGTTTGACCTACTTTACGCGCGAAATTAACATTGCAGCAAACTAGTGACCAGACCACCTTGCACGACACATGGAAACAAAACCTATGCATCCAGGACCTAGGCTAAAGTGGAAATGGAATCTTGGTACTTGGATCTAGTTATCAAGGTCCTAAACCCATTCTAACAATCGCCGGGGCCTCTTAGAAGCTGAGCTGAAGGAGGGCTGCTCGACAGTTTGCTAGATCAGAATTGTTTAAGTGTTTGTGGTTGTTTCGTGTTCTTTCCATGATCATTTGTAGTTTTTGTCTGTGTCATTAATCAAAGCTTACGCACAACATTAATCCTTGCATAACCAAGGCCTTAATCAACCCCGATTTCGCATCAAAACCAAGTTTGAGCTACTTTACGCGCGAAATTGACAAAAACGCTTAAAAACCTTTAAAATCGCAACTTTACTTCTAATTTCTAGCATATGACTAATATTTTCAATTCTAACCATTTCAACACAATAATATATGGCAAATAGTGTTGTGTGCCAAGTTTCGTGCATAAAAAACCATGTTTGACCTACTTTACGCGCGAAATTGACAAAAACGCTTAAAAACCCTTAAAATCGCAACTTAACACCTAATTTCTAGCATATGAATATTATTTTCAATGCTAACCATTTCAACACAATAATATATGCCAAATAGTGTTGTGTGCCAAGTTTCGTGCATAACAAACCATGTTTGACCTACTTTACGCGCGAAATTAACACAGCAGCAAACTAGTGACCAGACCACCATGCACGACACGTGGAGACAAAACCTATGCATCCAGGACCTAGGCTAAAGTGGAAATGGAATCTTGGTACTTGGATCTAGCTATCAAGGTCCTAAAACCATTCTAACAATCGCCGTGGACTCTTAGAAGCTGAGCTGAAGGAGGGCTGCTCGACAGTTTGCTAGATCAGAATTGTTTAAGTGTTTGTGGTTGTTTCGTGTTCTTTTCATGATCATTTATAGTTTTTGTCTGTGTCATTAATCAAAGCTTACGCACAACATTAATCCTTGCATAACCAAGGCCTTAATCAGCCCCGATTTCGCATCAAAACCAAGTTTGAGCTACTTTACGCGCGAAATTGACAAAAACGCTTAAAAACCTTTAAAATCGCAACTTCACTTCTAATTTCTAGCATATGACTAATATTTTCAATTATAAACATTTCAACACAATAATATATGGCAAATAGTGTTGTGTGCCAAGTTTCGTGCATAAAAAACCATGTTTGACCTACTTTACGCGCGAAATTGACAAAAACGCTTAAAAACCCTTAAAATCGCAACTTAACACCTAATTTCTAGCATATGAATATTATTTTCAATGCTAACCATTTCAACACAATAATATATGCCAAATAGTGTTGTGTGCCAAGTTTCGTGCATAACAAACCATGTTTGACCTACTTTACGCGCGAAATTAACACAGCAGCAAACTAGTGACCAGACCACCATGCACGACACGTGGAGACAAAACCTATGCATCCAGGACCTAGGCTAAAGTGGAAATGGAAACTTGGTACTTGGATCTAGCTATCAAGGTCCTAAAACCATTCTAACAATCGCCGTGGACTCTTAGAAGCTGAGCTGAAGGAGGGCTTCTCGACAGTTTGCTAGGTCAGAATTGTTTAAGTGTTTGTGGTTGTTTCGTGTTCTTTTCATGATCATTTGTAGTTTTTGTCTGTGTCATTAATCAAAGCTTACGCACAACATTAATCCTTGCATAACCAAGGCCTTAATCAACCCCGATTTCGCATCAAAACCAAGTTTGAGCTACTTTACGCGCGAAATCTACAAAAACGCTTAAAAACCCTTAAAATCGCAACTTTACTTCTAATTTCTAGCATATGACAATTATTTTCAATTCTAACCATTTCAACACAATAATATATGCCAAATAGTGTTGTGTGCCAAGTTTCGTGCATAAAAAACCATGTTTGACCTTCTTTACGCGCGAAATTGACAAAAACACTTAAAAACCCTTAAAATCGCAACTTAACACCTAATTTCTAGCATATGAATATTATTTTCAATTCTAACCATTTCAACACAATAATATATGCCAAATAGTGTTGTGTGCCAAGATTCGTGCATAACAAACCATGTTTGACCTACTTTACGCGCGAAATTAACATTGCAGCAAACTAGTGACCAGACCACCTTGCACGACACATGGAAACAAAACCTATGCATCCAGGACCTAGGCTAAAGTGGAAATGGAATCTTGGTACTTGGATCTAGTTATCAAGGTCCTAAACCCATTCTAACAATCGCCGGGGCCTCTTAGAAGCTGAGCTGAAGGAGGGCTGCTCGACAGTTTGCTAGATCAGAATTGTTTAAGTGTTTGTGGTTGTTTCGTGTTCTTTCCATGATCATTTGTAGTTTTTGTCTGTGTCATTAATCAAAGCTTACGCACAACATTAATCCTTGCATAACCAAGGCCTTAATCAACCCCGATTTCGCATCAAAACCAAGTTTGAGCTACTTTACGCGCGAAATTGACAAAAACGCTTAAAAACCTTTAAAATCGCAACTTTACTTCTAATTTCTAGCATATGACTAATATTTTCAATTCTAACCATTTCAACACAATAATATATGGCAAATAGTGTTGTGTGCCAAGTTTCGTGCATAAAAAACCATGTTTGACCTACTTTACGCGCGAAATTGACAAAAACGCTTAAAAACCCTTAAAATCGCAACTTAACACCTAATTTCTAGCATATGAATATTATTTTCAATGCTAACCATTTCAACACAATAATATATGCCAAATAGTGTTGTGTGCCAAGTTTCGTGCATAACAAACCATGTTTGACCTACTTTACGCGCGAAATTAACACAGCAGCAAACTAGTGACCAGACCACCATGCACGACACGTGGAGACAAAACCTATGCATCCAGGACCTAGGCTAAAGTGGAAATGGAATCTTGGTACTTGGATCTAGCTATCAAGGTCCTAAAACCATTCTAACAATCGCCGTGGACTCTTAGAAGCTGAGCTGAAGGAGGGCTGCTCGACAGTTTGCTAGATCAGAATTGTTTAAGTGTTTGTGGTTGTTTCGTGTTCTTTTCATGATCATTTGTAGTTTTTGTCTGTGTCATTAATCAAAGCTTACGCACAACATTAATCCTTGCATAACCAAGGCCTTAATCAGCCCCGATTTCGCATCAAAACCAAGTTTGAGCTACTTTACGCGCGAAATTGACAAAAACGCTTAAAAACCTTTAAAATCGCAACTTCACTTCTAATTTCTAGCATATGACTAATATTTTCAATTATAAACATTTCAACACAATAATATATGGCAAATAGTGTTGTGTGCCAAGTTTCGTGCATAAAAAACCATGTTTGACCTACTTTACGCGCGAAATTGACAAAAACGCTTAAAAACCCTTAAAATCGCAACTTAACACCTAATTTCTAGCATATGAATATTATTTTCAATGCTAACCATTTCAACACAATAATATATGCCAAATAGTGTTGTGTGCCAAGTTTCGTGCATAACAAACCATGTTTGACCTACTTTACGCGCGAAATTAACACAGCAGCAAACTAGTGACCAGACCACCATGCACGACACGTGGAGACAAAACCTATGCATCCAGGACCTAGGCTAAAGTGGAAATGGAAACTTGGTACTTGGATCTAGCTATCAAGGTCCTAAAACCATTCTAACAATCGCCGTGGACTCTTAGAAGCTGAGCTGAAGGAGGGCTTCTCGACAGTTTGCTAGGTCAGAATTGTTTAAGTGTTTGTGGTTGTTTCGTGTTCTTTTCATGATCATTTGTAGTTTTTGTCTGTGTCATTAATCAAAGCTTACGCACAACATTAATCCTTGCATAACCAAGGCCTTAATCAACCCCGATTTCGCATCAAAACCAAGTTTGAGCTACTTTACGCGCGAAATTGACAAAAACGCTTAAAAACCTTTAAAATCGCAACTTTACTTCTAATTTCTAGCATATGACTAATATTTTCAATTCTAACCATTTCAACACAATAATATATGGCAAATAGTGTTGTGTGCCAAGTTTCGTGCATAAAAAACCATGTTTGACCTACTTTACGCGCGAAATTGACAAAAACGCTTAAAAACCCTTAAAATCGCAACTTAACACCTAATTTCTAGCATATGAATATTATTTTCAATGCTAACCATTTCAACACAATAATATATGCCAAATAGTGTTGTGTGCCAAGTTTCGTGCATAACAAACCATGTTTGACCTACTTTACGCGCGAAATTAACACAGCAGCAAACTAGTGACCAGACCACCATGCACGACACGTGGAGACAAAACCTATGCATCCAGGACCTAGGCTAAAGTGGAAATGGAATCTTGGTACTTGGATCTAGCTATCAAGGTCCTAAAACCATTCTAACAATCGCCGTGGACTCTTAGAAGCTGAGCTGAAGGAGGGCTGCTCGACAGTTTGCTAGATCAGAATTGTTTAAGTGTTTGTGGTTGTTTCGTGTTCTTTTCATGATCATTTGTAGTTTTTGTCTGTGTCATTAATCAAAGCTTACGCACAACATTAATCCTTGCATAACCAAGGCCTTAATCAGCCCCGATTTCGCATCAAAACCAAGTTTGAGCTACTTTACGCGCGAAATTGACAAAAACGCTTAAAAACCTTTAAAATCGCAACTTTACTTCTAATTTCTAGCATATGACTAATATTTTCAATTATAACCATTTCAACACAATAATATATGGCAAATAGTGTTGTGTGCCAAGTTTCGTGCATAAAAAACCATGTTTGACCTACTTTACGCGCGAAATTGACAAAAACGCTTAAAAACCCTTAAAATCGCAACTTAACACCTAATTTCTAGCATATGAATATTATTTTCAATTCTAACCATTTCAACACAATAATATATGCCAAATAGTGTTGTGTGCCAAGATTCGTGCATAACAAACCATGTTTGACCTACTTTACGCGCGAAATTAACATTGCAGCAAACTAGTGACCAGACCACCTTGCACGACACATGGAAACAAAACCTATGCATCCAGGACCTAGGCTAAAGTGGAAATCGAATCTTGGTACTTGGATCTAGCTATCAAGGTCCTAAACCCATTCTAACAATCGCCGGGGACTCTTAGAAGCTGAGCTGAAGGAGGGCTGCTCGACAGTTTGCTAGATTAGAATTGTTTAAGTGTTTGTGGTTGTTTCGTGTTCTTTTCATGATCATTTGTAGTTTTTGTCTATGTCATTAATCAAAGCTTACGCACAACATTAATCCTTGCATAACCAAGGCCTTAATCAACCCCGATTTCGCATCAAAACCAAGTTTGAGCTACTTTACGCGCGAAATTGACAAAAACGTTTAAAAACACTTAAAATCGCAACTTTACTTCTAATTTCTAGCATATGACTATTATTTTCAATTCTAACCATTTCAACACAATAATATATGGCAAATAGTGTTGTGTGCCAAGTTTCGTGCAGAAAAAACCATGTTTGACCTACTTTACGTGCGAAATTGACAAAAACGCTTAAAAACCCTTAAAATCGCAACTTAACACCTAATTTCTACCATATGAATATTGTTTTCAATTCTAACCATTTCAACACAATAATATATGCCAAATAGTGTTGTGTGCCAAGTTTCGTGCATAACAAACCATGTTTGACCTACTTTATGCATGAAATTAACACAGCAGCAAACTAGTGACCAGACCACCTTGCACGACACGTGGAGACAAAACCTATGCATCCAGGACCTAGGCTAAAGTGGAAATGGAATCTTGGTACTTGGATCTAGCTATCAAGGTCCTAAAACCATTCTAACAATCCCCGTGGACTCCTAGAAGTTGAGCTGAAGGAGGGCTGCTCGACAGTTTGCTAGATCAGAATTGTTTAAGTGTTTGTGGTTGTTTCGTGTTCTTTTCATGATCATTTGTAGTTTTTGTCTGTGTCATTAATCAAAGCTTACGCACAACATTAATCCTTGCATAACCAAGGCCTTAATCAACCCCGATTTCGCATCAAAACCAAGTTTGAGCTACTTTACGCGCGAAATCTACAAAAACGCTTAAAAACCCTTAAAATCGCAACTTTACTTCTAATTTCTAGCATATGACAATTATTTTCAATTCTAACCATTTCAACACAATAATATATGCCAAATAGTGTTGTGTGCCAAGTTTCGTGCATAAAAAACCATGTTTGACCTTCTTTACGCGCGAAATTGACAAAAACACTTAAAAACCCTTAAAATCGCAACTTAACACCTAATTTCTAGCATATGAATATTATTTTCAATTCTAACCATTTCAACACAATAATATATGCCAAATAGTGTTGTGTGCCAAGATTCGTGCATAACAAACCATGTTTGACCTACTTTACGCGCGAAATTAACATTGCAGCAAACTAGTGACCAGACCACCTTGCACGACACATGGAAACAAAACCTATGCATCCAGGACCTAGGCTAAAGTGGAAATGGAATCTTGGTACTTGGATCTAGTTATCAAGGTCCTAAACCCATTCTAACAATCGCCGGGGCCTCTTAGAAGCTGAGCTGAAGGAGGGCTGCTCGACAGTTTGCTAGATCAGAATTGTTTAAGTGTTTGTGGTTGTTTCGTGTTCTTTCCATGATCATTTGTAGTTTTTGTCTGTGTCATTAATCAAAGCTTACGCACAACATTAATCCTTGCATAACCAAGGCCTTAATCAACCCCGAATTCGCATCAAAACCAAGTTTGAGCTACTTTACGCGCGAAATTGACAAACACGCTTAAAAACCCTTAAAATCGCAACTTTACTTCTAATTTCAAGCATATGACTATTATTTTCAATTCTAACCATTTCAACACAATAATATATGGCAAATAGTGTTGTGTGCCAAGTTTCGTGCATAAAAAACCATGTTTGACCTACTTTACCCGCGAAATTGACAAAAACGCTTAAAAACCCTTAAAATCGCAACTTAACACCTAATTTCTAGCATATGAATATTATTTTCAATTCTAACCATTTCAACACAATAATATATGCCAAATAGTGTTGTGTGCCAAGTTTTGTGCATAACAAACCATGTTTGACCTACTTTACGCGCGAAATTAACACAGCAGCAAACTAGTGACCAGACCACCTTGCACGACATGTGGAGACAAAACCTATGCATCCAGGACCTAGGCTAAAGTGGAAATGGAATCTTGGTACTTGGATCTAGTTATCAAGGTCCTAAACCCATTCTAACAATCGCCGGGGCCTCTTAGAAGCTGAGCTGAAGGAGGGCTGCTCGACAGTTTGCTAGATTAGAATTGTTTAAGTGTTTGTGGTTGTTTCGTGTTCTTTTCATGATCATTTGTAGATTTTGTCTGTGTCATTAATCAAAACTTACGCACAACATTAATCCTTGCATAACCAAGGCCTTAATCAACCCCGATTTCGCATCAAAACCAAGTTTGAGCTACTTTACGCGCGAAATTGACAAAAACGTTTAAAAACACTTAAAATCGCAACTTTACTTCTAATTTCTAGCATATGACTATTATTTTCAATTCTAACCATTTCAACACAATAATATATGGCAAATAGTGTTGTGTGCCAAGTTTCGTGCAGAAAAAACCATGTTTGACCTACTTTACGGGCGAAATTGACAAAAACGCTTAAAAACTCTTAAAATCGCAACTTAACACCTAATTTCTACCATATGAATATTATTTTCAATTCTAACCATTTCAACACAATAATATATGCCAAATAGTGTTGTGTGCCAAGTTTCGTGCATAACAAACCATGTTTGACCTACTTTACGCACGAAATTAACACAGCAGCAAACTAGTGACCAGACCACCTTGCACGACACGTGGAGACAAAACCTATGCATCCAAGACCTAGGCTAAAGTGGAAATGGAATCTTGGTACTTGGATCTAGCTATCAAGGTCCTAAAACCATTCTAACAATCCCCGTGGACTCCTAGAAGTTGAGCTGAAGGAGGGCTGCTCGACAGTTTGCTAGATCAGAATTGTTTAAGTGTATGTGGTTGTTTCGTGTTCTTTTCATGATCATTTGTAGTTTTTGTCTGTGTCATTAATCAAAGCTTACGCACAACATTAATCCTTGCATAACCAAGGCCTTAATCAGCCCCGGTTTCGCATCAAAACCAAGTTTGAACTACTTTACGCGCGAAATTGACAATAATATGAAATACTTATAACTTCTATGGGAGTTGTTCTTTTGGCAACAAAGGCCTCCCAATCCCTCTTCGATATGTGCCCCCATATTTCGTAGGGCATCTTCCAAGGTGCTTGCTCTCCACCTTCGTTTCCCGTTTTGACCTTTTTGGTCGTACGGGCACGGCTATTCGTAATCCAGCCAGTTACTAGCTTGGATTTGAAATCTCTAAATCTTTCAGCAACAGCTGAAAGAAACACATTCTTCTTGTCCTCATCGCTCTCGATGTGGAAAAGATTAATACACAACTTTTAGTGTGATTAATTGATTCAAAACAAAATCAATACACAACTTTTAAACATATATACTTAACGAACTCTAAATAACCACAAAATTATGTAATAATCATTCATTTAACACTAATTAACCCAAATAATAACACAATGTTTTTTAAACTGTCCAAATGATGTTTATTATAGTAACCATAATTAATAATATTCATATAAAAACAATAAAAATAAAATCACATTCATAAACTTGGACAACTAATTAACATTCATATCAACAACTCATTCATTTAACCATAAACAACCCTAATTAAACCTAATTTACAAACTAGAAATAAATTATGATAAATTTAAAACATTCATTCTAATCACATTCTATAATTCTATGATTGCAGAATGTTGTCCAATTTGACTGGAATATTATTACTGCAATCAGCTTGAATATATTGCATTAAATATTGTATTTAGTATAATTGGAAAGTTTTTTGATCCTGTGTTGTTTTATTGTATGAAATTAATTGGTTTTTGACTATTTTTTTGTGATGTACAATATTTTCTTACAACTATTGAATTTGCCTGTATATGCAGTAATAATAGTAATATTTTCTTACTAAAATATTTTTGGAAGGTTTATTATTTTCCCATATTGGTATTTTAATGTGTGATGTTATAACTATTGTATTAATGCAAAATAATTTCTGGAAGCTATGTATTTTTTTAAATTAATGTATTTTTAGAAACAAATTGCTTTTACTATTGAAGGACCAATAATCCTGGTGCATATGCAGCTGATGGCTGTAAGATTGTTATTTTTCATTTAGTAGTAAAATTATAAAATTGTATGATTATTTTATTAAGATTGTTAATGATGACTTCAATTCTATAAAAAGTGATCATTTTAAACTTGTACGTGATTACTTTATAACTAAAATTGGTCACTTTAGAATTGCTACAAATTATTTGAAGGTACTTAAACTCTTTGATTATAAATAATCTTTCTAAAAATTTTTAAAAAAATAAAATTTAAAGTTATAATTGACTTTAATATACTTGCACCATGAATGATGTACTATTGTGCATCTGTTTCTTCATGGTGCATCTTAATTCAGCTTCTGATTATACCGATTTTCAGCAAAATATACAGTGTACACTATGCTGGTTATGATGTAACTATGTCATTCCAAGAAGGGCAACCATGAAAGAAGGGGTTTGGGCCTTATTATGTTTATCTTAATTCAGCTTCTGATTATACATATTTTCATGAACTCTTGGAAGAAGCAAAGCACTAGGTATGTGTAATAACCACCCCTAATTATCATAAGCTTCATATTTCTGCCTTTGACAAGTGAAGTTTGAAGTACATGAACCAAGAAACCCAAAGCTAGCCTTAAGGATTCCCATTATCGAACGACTTCCCTAAGTCTGTTGAACGCGGTTTTGTTTATGGTCGTTTACAGGTCCATGATAGGTTTACCTCATTTACTTTTTCTCTAGATTTTCATATATTCTTATGGTTGTATTCCATGCATCTTTTTCTCATAAATATTTGATACAAATTTTTCTATGCATAGATAGAAGGTTGTAATGTCTGCAAGTCATGCGTAGATTGGACTCGCAGCACCGAGTGTAGCAGGGTCTTGGCAAATTGAAACCAAGGTATGCTACTACTTTTCTTTTCAATGTAATCTTATGTATGCAGTATGCTCTAGGGAATGTATATTAAATAAAATATATAATACCATGAAAGAATAATTTGGTTGAATGGTTGCCTTCTCATTAGATAGATTGGAACGATATTATATACAAAGATACAATCTATAGTTTGGAAAACTAAATATTCACATAATATTCTACACAATCATAATACAAGATATTCTATTAAATAAAATATATTATTCTAACAATGTATGCAGTATGCAGTATGCAGTATTGTTAAAAAAATTGCTTTTTTAAGAAACTTGAATCTCTAATTTCATGCATATTAGAACTTCCCTTACCAATAAACCATTTGCCACAAGGGTCGGCCCTGCCAGTCCTTGTGGCTTCGTGTATGTATGTAATAAAATGAACTACAAATAATCCAAGCTTTAATCTTACCAAGGTTATCAATTTTGGACCCAAGCTGATCATAATGGCGGTTTTAGGATCAAAGGACTTCATGAAGGTGTTTACAACTTATTTGCTTGGTTTCCTGGTTTCATTCCAGATTATGTTTACGCTTAAGAAATTACTATTGCTCAAGGTGCTATACTCCCAAGTCCCACCTGTAATTAGTAGTATATTTAGCGAATATAATGAGATCGATGTTTATTTGAATTTCTTATGCTTACTAGGCTTTTTACTAAAATTGGGTAATCTTGTGTACTTGCCACCGACAAATGGACCAAAATTATGGCGAATTGGGTATTCAGATCGTACTGCAATCGAGTTCTACATTCCGGAAGCAAATAGCTTATTCGTAAACAAACATTACACCGATAGTAATGTGAACCCATAAGTTCTTCAACTTCTATAAATCTATTGTATGTATTCAAGTTACCTCAGCTCAGCTTCTTAAAATTCTTCTAAATACTATTGGCTATTAGGTTTCTGATGTTAACGATTTAGAGCACATTTCCACCCCCATTATAGTTTCGAGTCTCGCTATTTTATATTGGTTTTATACATATTCCGCTTGTTCTTACCTTGTTCTTGTCTCTGAGGTGTTTTGAGGTTATTTCAGGTGTTTTCGGTGATTCTGAGATCAAGCAGCATGAATTTGAAGATTAGACACCATGATCGAAGATGAGACACGCGTATCGAAGCATTCCCAAGAGCCTCACCATGTTCAAGACCATTGCACACTTAAACGAACCAACAAGGAAAGCCTAGGGGTGCCATTCCACCGAATGCCCCCTCAATTCAGGCGAATGGGTGATGTTTTTCACTTGGCTCAAGTCTAAACCCTCTGGAAATGGCGAATGAGAAGAATACGGGCGACCGAAAGAACATTCGGCCGAATGGCTACGTGGCTTGGGCGAATGGACATTGAAATTTCAGGAATCATGGTCAAGCTTGCTGGAAACCCCGAATTCAATCCATTCGGGCGAATGAACCCTTGCTTCGGGCGAATGGACACTAAAAAAAGCATAGTTTCATTTCTTCGCATGTCGTACTTCGTGGGTTATTTAGGGCTGTTATTTCCCTTAGTCCCTATGCTATATATACCCCTCTTTCCTGAATATAATGTTTATGCCTACTTTGAGAGCTTCTTGCCTCAACTTAGAACATCATTTACTTGCTTTCCATTTACATTTATTACCCTCGTTTAGATTTAAAGCTTTCTTTATTGTTTTCATTTATCTTCAAGCATTGTATTTTGGATTCCTCTTGTACTTTCCTTCAAGCTTTTGGTTTATGTAAGTTTTATTCATCTTTATTGCTTTCTTGTCTTTCAATACTTTCATTTAATGCCTTTATTGCTTTCTTGACATTTGTTGGAGTAGTTGCTTCATTTATTGCTTTCTTGTTCTTTAATGTTGCTTGCTATCATTTATTGCTTTATTCTTTGATTCTTGTTTGTTTATTCTTGTTCTTTACGCTTTCGATCATGCTCCTATTTACTTTCTTTGTCTTAGTTATTTCTAGCATGATTAGTTTCCTTAGGGTTTTGGTTTGGTGAAACCTTAGGTTAGGACTTGTTCTTCATGTGTTAGATTAGGGTTGAGGTTGTTGTTGATTGATTGATTGATATTCGATATGAATCTTGCTCTGCATTCCTTAGGAGACATAGGTGATTATAGGTCGTTCGTGTGATTTATAGGGTCACAAATTTCCTCTCATTATTTAGAGTGTCTCAATCGATTGTCGTTCGATGCCCCTTAACTTAGCTTCCCATGAGTTCATAGAGATCGACCTATGGTGGATCCATTCCATCCCCGTTTGTCTTTTATCGTTTGTTATCACTTTTATATTTGCTTATTATTACTTTTAGTAGCTTAGTTCAGACACCCTTTCACCCTTTAACCTCCCTATGTCATTTCCTTTATCTTCCTAGTCTTGTCCTTGTGGTTCGATCCCTGAATTACCACTATGCTAACTGTAGTTGTATTAGGGTGTTACAAATATTTTTTGATTCGGGTCTAGCATTAACGACGTGCAAAAAACCCTATATCAGAATCCAACTAATTCAGGCAATACGACCTTTAGGTGGTATTGTCCCAATTGGAACCCATATTCGTTTTACTTGTTCACGTAGTACATAAGGAGCAAGTAGGCGCACGTCTATATTTGGATGAACTTTTAGCAAAGGTGGTTCGATTGTTATAGTTAAGTTTGGCGTTATTATAACAAATACTATGTTTATCATTAGATGCTTTTTGGCGAGTGAGCTTTTTAACAATCTTAAAATCAAAATCATTTAGCTACTCAAGGATTGCAGGCTTTTCTCAAACTCATGTCTCAAGATCTTGAGTTCGAATTCAAGATCATAATTTTTATTCTAAAGTTCAATGAGCTGTTTCATTTGTCTTATATTCTGTTATTCAAGACTTTCCCACTCGCTTCAAATTTTATTCTTTCAGCCAAGAGCGAGTCATTTTTCCTTTATTAGGTCTCACAACCTTCGACATAAAGAAGAATTCTATCTTGTAAGATTTTCTTTTCGTTTTTTAAGATTTGTTCAATTTGAAACATGTCGAAAAAAGCTCTAACCAATTATCTTTAGAACAAGTGTTAAGAAAATCTAGTACCTCCTTAGAGTTTTCTTCAAGTTCATCTTCTTTGTCACTATTGCCAATTATACACAAATGAGCTTGACCTTCCTCATTTTCTGATTCACCTGACCCCTTGGAGTGACTCTAGTTAGTAACCATTGCTTGCTTCTTGTTGTTCTTCTTGTAATATTCCTTTTTCTTTTTAGGACATTCTTTTACAAGATATTCAATAGATCCACACTCAAAACAAGCAAGTTTTGTTATATTTAGAATTGGAATTGGAAGAGGACTTACCTTTGTAGTCATTTCTTTATTTGTATCTTTTAACTCTTTTTTGCATTTTCTTTATTTCTTCTAGACCTCTTGTTATTAGAGCAAAGGGATCTTCCTCATCATCACTGTAACATATATTTTTTCTTAATCTTAAATATTTTGACAAATTTTATTATCATTTCGTTTTATTATCTCTAGCTAATTCAGTTTCGAATTTTATTTCAATCGTTCATAAGTTCTTGATTTTTTTTTAATTTATTTCTCTCAAAATAAAATATAAGGTTTAAATTATAAGTTTTTTTTAATTTTTTTTTATTTGTATTTGGTAATTTCATTTTTATTTCTCTCCCTTGGTTTAATAATTATATTGTATGTTAAAAATATTAAGTCTAGGTAAATTACCTATAATAACTTAATCTTTTTATTTCCTATATTATTTTATGATAAAAAAATAATAAGAATAAAATAAAATTAAAAAAAAGAGAATTCTAGAAACTAGTTGAGGTGGCGTAAGTAGCTACATGTCCTATTTTTAGTTTTCTTCCTTTATTTAGCCTTATCCTTGAATTTCTTATATACGAAGAAACACAAATAAAAAAAACAAACATGTATACATATATATAATACAAGCTCTATATATAGAGTACATGCTTAATGTAGAGAAAGGAGGGGAACCAAAAAAAGAAAAAAAAAAGAAGAAAATAAGACTTTTTATTATAATTTCACAATTAAAAGTAGAAATAACTTATTTAAATTCTCTAAAAACCCTAGAAAAATTCCGAAAAATCCTCAAAAATTACCTAATAATAGTATTAAGTATTAATTGAAGAAATTCAAGGGAAGAAAGATAATTTTGTGGCTAGAAATTCTACAACAAAGGAAATCGATTAATAATGAAATTATTAAATGTATAAATTCATACATATATTTATTTACATAAAACTATGCCCATAAGTTTTATATGTGTTTATAATATATGAATTAAATTTTCTGTAAATTTTTGTGATTTAATACATTGTAAATTAATTTATATGATTTATTCATTTTAATTTCCTAAAACCGCAAAATCTGAAATAATTTTAATTAAACTAGTAAATATTAATAATTTTAAACTAAAAATTTTCTGTACAAATATATACATGAGATATAATTTGTGTATTAATTTTGCGAATTATAGTTGAGAATAAATATTAATATTAATTTTTGCTAAAAAAAACGCATAAAATAAGGAAATTATATTTTGGGTTAAGAATATATAAGAAAGAAAAGTGAAAACAAATAATTAAAATTATTTTATTTTGGTGAATAAAAATATACAAAAACTCATTTAATAATAAGTAAATTTTTAAAATATTTTGTTTGGATTTTAATCTTAAGGAAATTAATTATTCATAAACTAGATCTAAAACTAAGCTATTAAGAAATTAATTAAATAAAATAAAATTTTATTTTATCAAAATTTGGATAAATGGGCTAGGATCTATAATAAACCCAATATGTCCTTTTAAAGATATTTTTAGTATTTATTAATGATGGAACTATTTATTTTATCATTTATAATAAATAACATTTAAGAAATTGATTATTAAGACATTAATAAAGCTAATTGAAAATTAATCTATAAATAAATACTAAAGACCCATTTAAGTTTTGATTTAATCTAATAATAAATAACTATTTATATTTAAATTGTTATAAATTTATTTCTATTATATGTTATTGTAATGTTACATATATATGAAAACAGTAACATGATAATAAAAGGCTTGATAGTAAGAAAATGCCGAACTATGCTTCCGGCATGTAAAAAAACGTGGGACGTGTTTTCCGGCACGTAAAATACGGCGAATACAGTCAAGTTATTTACCCTGACCTGTGGCTCGAGTAACATTGTACTAGCGGAGTGACGACTCCCACTAAATAAGGAGTTTTGGTTTATCTCACACTAACAGGACCTTACATATATCAAACAAAAATTATATGTGTTACATTCATTAAATAAGTAATCGGATTCCATGCCCTAACGCTCAAGTAGAAGTGTTAGTAAATCACGCCCTGGTACTCAAGCAGAAGGACCAAAAGTTATATATGTAAAATTAATAAAAAACAAAAAAATGAATCCTCTATATTGCATAAATCATTTTGCATTATCCTTATTGAAATGCACATATTTGCATACTTGTATTATGCAAGCATGTTTTTATACTCGGCTTATTAGCTGACCGATTCCCATCGACTGTTCCCTTAAAATGGGAACAGATGCTGCAAGTGACTTTACATGAGGTTATTAAGAAGCTATTGTATCATCTAAGTGATATTAGGATATAATATGTACTTAATTTATATAATGGGTATGTAATAACGATAATTATGTATTAAAGCAAGATGTAACATGTAAAATTATATTTTAATGTTTTTAGTTTTGTTGATTTTTTTTTGAAAATACTGTTTTTTTAATTAGTAGATATCTGCTTTAGCATTACTTACTATAATATTATATTACGCCTAATGTACACTATGTTAGAGATGGGAACGACAACAAAGGGAAGAGGGGGGGGGGGGGGGGGGGGGGGGTGAATTGTTGTTTTGATAAGTTGAATAATTATTGGGTTCAAGTGTTGAGAGGAACGCAAAGTGTGCACAGAAATTTCTCATTTGGGATCTGGTTTGTGTTCCCTTATTCAAATCACTGACTATCAAATCAAGAGGATGACATTTTTGATATATCTAAGGTTTGGGCACAAATTCTCTTGAGGGAACTATTGTAGGCTCAAGGTCATTAACTTGATTGTTATTCTGCTCATTTTCAACTGGATTAGTTAATTTGCTCATTTCTGGGAACAACTGTATTGGGAACAACTTGCTGGTCCTCATTTCCTAGCTGTTCTGTTTGGTTTGGTACTTCGGTTTGTTCTTGAATCAACTGTTCTCCTACTGTTCTTTGATCTTGCTCTTTCAATACATCTTCATCATCTTCCAAATTTGCAAGACCTTTGCCACAGAACTGAGAAATACTTAGTAAGTTATGCTTTAAATTCTCGACCAAAATACATTATCAATTGCATGGGAACTTGACCTTCCTACTTTTCCTTTGGCGATGATTTCACCTTTCATGTTGTCACTGAAAGTCACAGTTCCCCCATTATAGGTTTCTAGTGAGAGAAATTTTGATTTATCACCTGTCATGTGCTTGGAACACCCACTGTCGAGATACCATGAGTTGTTCCCCCTCACTAGAACCTGCATGAAAAATTAATTGTTAGAATTAGGAACCCAGTCTTTCTTGGGTTCCTTGTTGATTTGACATGAATCAACTGGATTTTCCAAATACGATTGACATAGTCTCTATTGGAGACAGTATGCTGTTCCCTTTTGGCACACTGGATTTTTAGATGTCCAGTTTTTTCGCAAAAGGTACAGACTTTGCTACTTGGGAGATCGACATAGACCTTTTTCTTTTTATTATTCTTATGGGAATATAGGCCTTCTGAATTTCTACTTTTAGCATTTAGAATCCATTTGGGAACATTTTTTATTTTCCCTTTTCCTCTTGAATTTAATTTAAGTTCTAATTTATCACTTTCGGATTGGTTGGATTCTAAGGTGATTTTTCATTTTTGAAAATCAAAACATAGGCCATTAATAGATGTGTAATTTAATTCCTTGTTAAAGCCTAGTAATTTATATTGTGTCAATTCAACATTAAGGATAATATTTTCCTTTTTCACTCTTTCCATTGTTTCCTTTAAAATTATGTTTTGATCCAACAAATTGAAAAATTTGTTTTGGACATCGGATCTAAAGGTATTTATATAGAAAACATGGTCTTTAATAATCTTAAGGTCTTTTTCAAGTTGGAGACATTTATCATTAAATTTTTTCAATTTGTCTTGTGTCTCCATAAGCAACTCAATTACTTTATATTTATTCAATTTAAATGGATGGTTAGACAATGAATTAGAAGACTTTACCTCTTTTCCTTTGGACTTCCAATTCTTGCTTTCGTGTGAGGCCATGAGACATAAATTAGCTGTTTCTTCTTCTTCGGGGTTTTCTGTCTCAGCATCACTCTCGGATTCTCCCCATGCAGCTATCATGGCTTTGCGAAAGTCAGTCTTGTTGAGATTTCCTTTGCTTGGTAGTCTTCCTGTATCCCTTGCCTTTCCCTTGCCCTTTTCGTTTTTCCAAATAGGGAAATCTTTGATGAAGTGCTCCGTACTTCCACATTTGTGGCATTCAAGATTGAATTTGGTATTGGTAGTTCTTCTTTCTTTATTATTTCTTTGATTGACATACCTGTTGTTCCTGAAGAACTTCTTGAATTTTCGTACCAGCATGGCAGCCTCCTCTTCATCACATTCTGATTCATCTTGATCTGCTGCTGTCAGTGTCAATCCCTTGTTTCGGAATCTGTCTGCTGTTCCCAGATGTAATTCGTGAGTCATTAGGGAACCAACCAACTCTTCCAGATTGAATTTTGTAAAATCTTTAGATTCCTGGATGGCAGTGACCTTGGCTCTCTAGCGTTCATCTTGAGGGAGACTCCTTAATATTTTCCTTACTTGTTCATCGGTGGGAATAAGTCTTCCAAGAAGACAAGTTCATTTGTGATGTTAGTGAACCTTGTACACATCTCTTGGATGCTTTCTCTTGGTTATATAACAAACCGTTCATATTTGGACATCAACAAGTCAATCTTGGAACGCTTCACTTCACTTGTTCCCTCGTGGGTAACTTCCAGCAGGTCCCAAATCTGTTTGGCAGATTTGCAACCCATTATGCGGTTGTGTTCGTTTGGTCCAAGACAACAGTGAAGTAACTTGATGGCAAGAGCATTTATCTCCATTTTCTAAAAATCTTCCTTTTCATATTCAGTTATAGGTTTGGGGATGATTTCGTAATTAGAGTTTGTAGTTGTTATCTCAAAGTCTCCAATTTCGATAACTCTCCAAACTTGATAATTTTCGGCTTTTATGAAGATCTCCATCCTATTCTTCCAATATGTATAAATTTTCCATCGAACATAGGTGGCCTTTAAGTAGTAGTACCCTTCTTTTATTTGTTCATGCATTGTCGACATCTCTAAAAATACCAGGATATTGCCCTCAGGGTTTCTTGATCAAATGGGAACAGGGCTTTGATACCAATTGTAGATTGTGTTAGAGATGGGAACCACAACAAGAGGGGGGGTGAATTGTTGTTTTTTTAAGTTTAAGAATTTTAGCCCTGTTTTTGCGGAATTAGATTAAAGAATAAAAACTTAAACTTAGAGCAAGAAAGTTAAAGAGACAATTCTAGGCCTAAATAGAAGGAAAAAACCACGACCCCTCGGGATTTCAAAAATCTCCACTATGTTTTAGGCAACTCGTTACAATTACATAAAACACCTTGCTTCACTCGAAGCTTCTCTACTAGGCCAACTTCTCTTTCTCTTGCTTCACTCAAAGCAACTCTCTTAGCTTTACTCAAAGCTATTCTCTTCTCTAACTTCACTAGAAGCTCTTTAATTCACCCCTAGACTCACCTAAGTCGAGTTACAACAAATCTCTCAAAAAGACTCTTTTACAAGGATAAATTCTCTAAGGATAAAATTAATGAGTTGCACAAGAAAATATTATAAGTTAATTGACAATTTTTGAACAAAATATTTCTTGTTAATTTTTGAACAATCAAGTCCTCTATTTATAGTTAATTTCCCTAATAAAAAGGAGGTAACTATCCACTATTCCCTTATCCCTAATAATAAGGAGAATAATATGGATCTTGAAATCCAAGGTCAAAACCCAGGGTTATTGCCTTAATAAAAGGTAAAATAGATGTACACTTGATTAAATAAAACCCACGGTTTTCCTAACAATAGCTACCGTTCCCTTTTACTAACAATAGGCAAATTAGTTATAGTTCCCCTATACTAATAATAGCTTACGGTTCCTTTTAACTATAATTTGCTACGGTTCCCTTTTAACTATAATTAGCTACGGTTCCCTTTTTCAATAATAGGCACGGTCACCTTTCACTAATATTAAGCACGGTTCCCTTTACTAATAATACCTAAATTAGTTACTCACTAATTTTAGGTGGTTATAAAATCTTTTGCCAATAAACTTAATGATTTAAGTAATGCAACTTAATTTTAACTAATACATCAACTAAAAATTTAGAAAATATAATAATAATAAGAATTTTCAGCAGACGTATTATCTCCTAACTTTAGTCTGGGAACAGTGCACTGATTCCATTTTCCAGCAGCATTAGATCATCAAACTTGGGAACAGTAGACCTCCTGTCTACATTTGACATCCTAAGCGATATACCTTATCTAACTTCATTGGATTCCTTTGATGAGTACACGTTTAAAGACTAAGTTATAGGTATTATCAACGATCTTAGTCACGACTGGATATTGACCTGCAAACAATCTCTAAAAATACATTTGTTTATATAAAGTGTAGTCATCATCAAAACCTAAGAGGCCAACAGCTATATTTAGGAAAGAACAGTCCGTTACACTTGGTATCAGAGCCAACGTTATTCGAACAGTCGGATCTTCTTATCTGATACTTGAAAACTCCGCAATAGTATTTTAAATGAAATCTTTTTTATTGTGTAAAATGATGTGCTTATGTGTATTATATGCTAAAAAAATGTGATTTGCTACTTAAAATATAGCTAACGCAAAGCTTTCCTACTTAAATAAAGAATGCCAAGAGGTGGTGGTAGAGGGTGTATTGTAAGAGATGAAACTTTGGAGACGAGGAACAATTTTGATGAAGATACGACGCAAAATGCAAGAGTTTAGGCTTTGGAAAATCAGTTAAGAATGATGGAATGGAATAATGAGAGGCTATTGAATTTAATGGAGAAGTAGATGAGTCGTTCCCATGAAGATGAAGGGAAATTCTATAAGAGATTGTCTAGTCATCAACCTCCAAAATATGATGGAGAACCTGATCCGGTTCGATTTGAGGATTGAATTGCAGAAATGGAGAAACTATTGGTGGCCATTAACTGCCCGTCAAATTTGAAAGTGAAATTGGTCGCATTCTACTTGACAGGCACTGCTGAACTATGGTGGTGGATTGTAAAACAAAATGCCATAGATTCCACTTAGAAATAATTTCTGAAGAAGCTTCGTGATCAATTTTACCCGCCCTCGTTTCAGAGAAAGAAAGAGAATGAATTCTTGTTTCTAAGACTATGAACTATGTCAGTGATAGAATACGCAAATAAGTTCAGAGAGCTGGCTAGATGCACTACCAAAATAGTGATCTTTGATAGGGGCAAGGCGATTAGATTTTTTGAGGGTCTTAACCTCAGGATCCAAAAAGGCTCTTATAGATACCAAGATTTTGATGATTTGTACAATCAAGCCTTGGAGTACGAGTGTATTTTGGAAAAAGAAGACGGGTTTAATAAAAGAAAGAATGAAACTAGTGGTGGCAGTGGATACTAGAAGGCCAAGAATGATAGGAAGAAGCCGTTTCAGACTGTAGCAAGGTCGACACAGTAGAAATGTAGGTTATGTGGAAAAGATCATCGAGGCCGAAACTGTAGTGGGAAGATTGTATATTACGAGTTTCACAAGGAAGGACATTTGGCTAATAGCTGTAGGGAAACGTTCAATCAGAGCAAAACAACATCGGAAGCTGCAGGTAACATAGCATTTGGCAATCAGAGGAATGAGACTAGAGCATTAGTAGGCTTGTATGCAATTGGGGATCAATATGATGGCTTACACCAGGACTTTGAAATTGAAGGTAAAGTAATTTCTGGACAATTTCTGTTGGTAATTTAACAACAAATGTTTTGTTTGATTTGTAAAGCAGATAGGTCTTTTATTTCTAGTGCTTTTCTCCACATATCTTATATTCCTTTGAAACCTCAAAAATCCCAATTGTGTATCCATTTACCTAATAGTACACCTTTCTTGTGTGATCATATCTTTTATGATTTTCTATTTGAGATTTGTGGGAATCTTTTACCAGCTGACTTAATTGAATTTGATTTGGGAACATTTGATATCATTTTGGGCATGGATTGGTTTGAGAGATATGCATCAGAGATTTTGTGTAAGGAAAAGATTGTTAGAATAGAAACTCCCGAGAGAATGAAGTATATTCGAAAAAACTTAAAATCTCAGCTAGAGACAATTTCTGCAATTGAAATGTTACAAATGATAAGACAAGGAGATGAAGAGTTCTTATGTTTTGTTACTACTGAGGAAGTGAAACCTAAACCTAGTTTGCAAGAAACCCCGATCGTTCAAGAATATTTTGATGTGTTTTCCTGAAGAATTACCCGGTATACCTCCAAAAAGAGAAGTAGACTTACATATTGACCTTATTCCTGATACCACCCTTAATTCTAAAACTCCTTACCGTTTTGCTCTAGCTGAATTGGCAGAGCTGAAGAAGCAGCTAGATGAATTGCTGGAAAAAGGTTTCATTCGACCTAGTATTTCACCATGGGTAGCTCCGGTTCTCTTTGTCAAAAAGAAAGATGAGAGTATGAGGCTATGCATTGATTATAGGGAGATCAATAAGATTGCCATCAAGAATCGTTATCCATTGCCAAGGATAGAAGACCTTTTTGATCAGTTAGGGGGAGCAAGGGTCTTTTTGAAGATAGATTTGAGGTCTGGTTTTCATCAATTAAGGATTTCTGAAGAAGATATTCCTAAGACTTCATTCAGAACCAGAAACGGGCACTATGAGTTTCTAGTAATGCCATTTGGTCAAACGAATGCTCCAGCAACATCCATGGATATCATGCAAAGATACTTCAACCCTTACCTGAACAAGTTTGTAGTTGTGTTTATTGATGATATATTGGTGTATTCAAAGAATGAAGAGCAACATGAGAAGCACTTAAGGATAGTTTTGGAGAAATTTAGAAAGAAGAAACTTTATGGCAAGTTTATTAAATATGAATTTTGGTTACAAAAGATATCTTTCTTAGGGCATGTTGTTTCGAAGGATGGAATTTTCGTTGACCCTGAAAAGATTAGGGAAGTGATGGAGTGGCCGAATCCAAGGAGTGTTACTGAAGTAAGAAGTTTCTTAGGCTTAGCAGGCTATTACAGGAAGTTTGTGGAAAATTATTCTAAAATTACCCGACCGTTGTTTGAGTTACCTAAAAAGGGAGTTCGATTTCAATGGGGCGAGAAGCATAGTAAGTCACTAGAAGAGCTTAAGAGGAGACTTACGACTGCACTAGTGTTGACCATGCCTGACTATGGGAAAGAATTTGAGGTATATTGTGATGCATCAAAGGAAGGTTTGGGATGTGTGCTAATGCAAGAAGGCAAAGTAGTAGTTTATGCGTCAAGACAATTAAGGCCACACGAGTTGAATTATCCAGTACACGACATTGAACTTGCAGCAGTATTTTTTCCCTAAAGTTATGGAGCCATTATATCTATGGAGTACCATGCAAGATCTTCATTGATCATAAAAATTTGAAATATGTTTTCAATCAAAAGGAGTTGAATATGCGACAAAGGCGGTGGCTGGAAATAATTAAAGACTTTGAAGTTGACAAAAATTATCATCCTGGAAAAGCAAACAAAGTGGCAGATGCATTAAGTAGAAGTCCGAGGATATCTGTAAATGCTATAATGACGGAATCTTTGGGACTATAACGAGAAATTCAGAAGTTAGATCTATAAATTTTAAATCACTAACAAGTTGTTGAGTATTTGGGAGCAATGACTATATAACCGACTTTGTTCGAAAGAATTATAGAAGCACAACAAGAAGATCCCTAGATAATTGAGTTAATCATTTGAGTTCAAAGAAAAGAGACAGAAGCATTCAAAGTGGGTGAGAAAGGTTAACTGAGAATGAATGGGAGATTATGTATACCAGACAAGATGTAATATGTAAAATTATTAAGAAGCTATTGTATCATCTAGGTGATATTAGGATATAGTATGTACATAATTTATATAATGGGTATGTAATAACGATAATTATGTATTAAAGCAAGATGTAATATGTAAAATTATATTTTAATGTTTTGAGTTTTGTTGATTGTTTTTGAAAATACTATTTTGTTTCTATTTAGTAGACTTCCGCTTTAGCATTACTTACTATAATATTACATTAAACCTATACATAGGACAGAATAGTCCGTTACAATCACTTTCATTGTTTTTGCTTCAGGATTCTTCATGTTTCTTTGCGTTAAGTGCAAGGTTCTTCATGGATGGTATGACATCAGTTTCATCGTCATCCTGTAGGGTAAGCTTATGAGTAGTGAGTTTTCCAAGTAAGATCATCAAGTGATGGCACATTTAGAATCATGGGCTTCTTTTATGGCGGTGACTTTTGGGTCCCATTTAGATCTTGGAAGACATCTCAAAACCTTCTTAACCTACTCTGCATTAGTTAAAGTTTTACCACAAGAGTTCAAACTATTAGTAATTAATTTGAAATTAGTAAACATTTCATTAATTTTCTTATCCTTGTTCATCTTGAACATCTTGTATTGATGCATAAGTATGTTGACCTTTGTCTCCTTGGCTTGGCTTGTTCCTTCATATGACCCGACCAATTTGTCCAATATTTCCTAAGCGCTATTACATAATGAAATCCTATTGAACTCGGTACCATTTAGAGCACAACATAATTAATTCATGGCTCTATAGTTCTTGGACAAGGATTCCAAATCACTTTGAGTGATTCGGATTCGAACTTTTCTACATCATTACTTTTTGCATCCTTTTTCATTGAAACCTTTGATCCTTTAGTAATGATGTCACATAACTCCATGTCTTGATCTTTCACGAATATCTATATCAATGTTTTCCAATGTGAAAAATTTGTTCCACAAAACTAGAGTGGTGAAGAGCACAAACGACCTTGACCAAACAAAGTTTCTCCTATATATTAGATCCATCAAGAGATTGTTAGTCTTCACACGTGAAACTATGCTCTGATACCAATTAAAGGTTCATAGCAGATTGAATACTCTTTAGAGAAGGCGGCGATGGGGGGAGCGCAAATATGAGTATGTTCGTTTAAAATTTTTCCTTTAATTGTTAGCTCAAGAGGTTATGAGACCTTTTAAACAGTTTTCTGGAAACTGTTCTAGGTCGAATAACAATTGTAAAACTTAAGTGTAGAAATAAACTTAGACAAAACAATAGATTTGTTAACGAGGTTCAACTATCAATAGCTTACTCCCCGCCTACGATTTCGTTTCCATCCCTTAGGATTCAACCCTTTTTATTAATGGAACGTAGATCTAAGAAGATCTCTCTATCTTCTCTCACCACGTTCTTCCTCTTGATGAACGATTTACAAGTTCCTTTTAACATAAGATCTAAACCAAATCTCACAAACGAGAAAACCAATCGAATACTTTTAAAAGTATTCTAAGACTTTAAGGCATAAAATGAAATTACTAAGCTAACCTCTTGAACTCTAAATCGTATTACAATTGTGAGAGTTAGAAAAAATAAGAAGAACTAGATTTAGAACACTTTTAGACTTTTAGACTCAAAGAAAATTGATAAAAAAGTAAGTCTTCTGTGTTCGTCAATTCTTAAATGAAGCTCTAATATATTAGTCATGCTTTCTCAGTAGTCATTGAGAACAAAAAGCTTCATCTCTTTATTTATCTTACTTCTGGTTATGTTGGACTTGACTTTCAAAGCTTTGGACTACAAGTTAGTTGTACGCAAATTTGGACTAATTGACCAAAACGCGCAGTCTTTAGCTCTTCAAGACTTAGAAACCTGTCATGTTAGTTCTAATAACAGCAATAACCAAGCGTGTTTATATTTTCTCCTAAGTTAAATAATTCAATCAATTATTTGGTTGTATTGTTTTGGTTTGGAGTAATATATTTCTTTTATTTCTCCAAAAAAAAAAATAATTCAATCAATTAAACCGATTGTTAACCGATTGTTAGATTAACATATATTATCCCAAAATTATAGGAAAACTTCAAAGTAGCTTTTCTTATATTATAGGTACAGTTCACAACACATACAAAATTGTAAGAGCTAGATGAACTAAGAATTACAACTCTTTTGAATACTTAGAGAATACTAAATCTTAAGTCAAGAGAGAAAATTGTAAGAAGAAGTGCATCCTTAATTCTGAAACGAAGCCTTGTATATATAGATGTAACGCCTCAACATATCCTTGAAGAGCAAGAAAGCTTCATCCGTTAATTTTGTTGATCTGGATATTCTGTGCCAGTCTTCAAGACCTTGAGCTCTATCTCAAACTGACGTTGCACTAACAACTCATCTATTTTTGTCATTGTGTGCTGTAATTTGTTTTTAACAACCAATGCTATGCTGCCACGTTAGAACTCATACAAGATATTGAAAACTCAGCAAAAACCAGATAAAATAACTTGTAAATAATTATTTAACTTAATTCCTATTTTTAGCACTAATTTAAATTGTCATTTCCTATTTTTAGTATCAATTTTTACCATCTTATTTATAGGAAACTCTTTAATTAGCTTAACAACACAGTTTAAATTCAAATATTAACGTGTAATAATAATAACAAAACGCGTTTAGCTTGTACTATGGATATTTAATCATCCAACTATTTTAAGCACATATTTTAAATTCAAATAAAATATTCAAACGTTAATAACAAACGTATAAACAAACTTAATTTCAATATTTTAACCTATTGAAATAATTCGAAAATAATTTTAATGAACCATGACCTATTAAAATATTTCAAAGTTAATTTTAATAAACCTTGACCTATTAAAATATTTCAAAGAAAGATATTTATGAAATTGACCTTATTATAAACATAATCATCTTAAAGACATTTAAACGTATTTCAAGAATTATAAATTTAACCTTAAGATAAACTTAAGTCATACATATTTCAATATTTCGGACTTAAATATATATCAATTATACACTTTATATTCAATATGATTTTAAACCAACTTAAACAACTAAATGTAATTACTTAATTTATTTGTTTAATCAATATGTGTTTTGAATTATGATCATTTAAAAGAGTTGAGTCTTCAATCTCCCCCTTGATGAAAGTCAAAACCATATTCTTCTAAATCATATTTCTAAGTTAACATGAATTGAAAAACATAATAATAACAAGATATCATTAACCAGAATGTTTTTAAGATTTTGAACACAATTTCCAAACAAAATAGTAAACCAATAAATTTTCATGCATGGATATTGAAATCATTAAAAAGATAAACTATTATCACAAGTAAACAGATAACTAATAACAATACATGCAAACATATAATAACCAATATTATATTGTAGCATCATATCATCATATCAAAAACATGATTATCAATCATCATCAAGCATCATGAACATAAACAATAATCAGTAACTATGAACATATCACTAAGCAACTATCAATCAACTGAAACAAGTATAAATTTAACAATCATAAATTTCTCAAATTTCTTCCTTTATGCATTATGAACAGAAACATGAACACATCCGGCAATAATATGAACATGAATATGAACATGAACATGAACTAATATGCAATAATATGCAGCATGCAAGGCAAAGCAAGCAAGCAAGCAAAAATGAACATAAACTAATTTACATATCTCCCCCTTTTTGACTTTCATAAAAAAGAAACGGGAATAAAATGTTGGGATTGATAATCAAAACAAGAAAATATAGTTTGCTGAAAATATTTTTTATCAACCAACAACAAATAAAATTACTTCCTTGACCTAGTCTTCCTTTTCTTAGAAGGTTTAGGTTTACCAGAAGAAGTGGTGCTTAGTGTAGCTTCAACAAATGGTGAAATTGTTTGAATGGGGGTGGTATCAAATTCTTCTGGATTCTCTTTTTCCTCCTTCTCTGCATCCTTCTTCTCTTTTTCTTTCTCTTCTTCAGCAGCCTCCTCCTTTTTGGATACCTCCTCTTTTTCAACTTCCTTCTCTTCTATAATTACCTCTTCAACTACCATTCCCTTCATGTCCTTCATAAAAGAGTCTAGCATAAAAGTTAATATGTACACTTTATCATGCAATTCAAGCAAAGACACTTTGATTCCACAAACTTCAGAATCAAGGGACTCTAGAAGAGAATGGGTAGTCTGATATTCCTTAGAATGAGGTTCCAAACGACCCATCTTTTTCTCATACAATCTCTGTAACTCCTCTTTCTCTGTTACAGATAAATTTGAGTATAACTCATATTTACCTCCAACTTTAAAGATCCCCAAGGAGGACAAAAAATTGTTAGAAAAAGATTGAGGGCCATAATAATCAATCTTCTCTAAATCAGTAATGAGGTTAAAATGATCAAAAATGAGGGAAGATCGGGTGCCTACTCCACACCCCAATCCCAAGGGGACGGATAGACCCCTGATCGACCTTTCAAAACTTCGTTTCCCTAAATCTGGGCAAAGGAAGGCCATCCAGCATACACAGCCGGATGGGTTAAAGAAGACTTTCTCTGACGCCCGGATGTTCATCTAGGAGAGGAGAAGTCAGAGTATGTCTCAGTCAGCCTCCATGTCGACCTATCCAAACAGTTTCCGAAATACTTCCATGAAGCATTTGGAGATGCATCAAGGGAGTCAGTCGCGTGGTGTGTTCGCACGTGATCCAGCAGGCTCCGTATGTGCCTCAACGATGGTTTGGCAACCTGCCGGCCGGGTGCATCAATAATTTCAAGACGCTTGCATACCTATTCGTGTCCAACTTCTCCATGAACATCCTTGCCAAAAAGACAAGTCTCGACCTGGGGGCTATTCAACAGGGTGACAAGGAGGGACTTCGGTCGTATGTCAGGCGGTTCAACTTGATGAGAAATTCAGATTCAGGGGCTGTGCGACGAAGTTGCATATACAGACTTCTTCAAGGGTCTGAAGGATGGGTCAACTTTCAAATTTACCCTTGCCCAGGAGGGTAGCTACCCTCCAGGCGGCGCTCATGGAGGTTGAAGCCTATATACAGGTGACGGAACTCTGCGCCGTCAAGCACTCGTCGGAACCCAAGAGGTCTGGGCCGGCGAAAAAGGAAGTAAAGAAAAGATAGGAAGTCTGGGCAGTGGACCGCAATGGTCAGCCGTCCTAGAAGAAGCAAAGAAAGTTGGAACCATACGTCCTCAAGTACGAGTTCAACAAGGACTGCTCCTCCATCCTCATGGAAATTAAAGACCGGCTAACCATTGAAAAACCGACTGCAATGAAAAGTTCCTTGAAGAACCGGGACAAGAGCATGTACTGTTAGTTCCATGAGGATGTCGGCCACGGCACTAATGGTTGCTATAACCTCAGGCATCTATTGGACCGTCTGGCTGATGAGGGGGCTCTGAAGTCCTACCTGGTGAAGTCCAAGGGTAATCCCAAGTCAAGGGGTGGACAACCATCCAAGAAGCCGGCTGCAAGCTCTGAAATTGATGAAGAGCACATCTTCACAATAGCAGGTGGCTTTGCAAGCGGTGGTCCTACCATCCGGGGCACTAAGGATAACATCTAGAAATTGTCCAACCTAGAGGATGAGGGTCAGGCGTCGAAAGACACCTTCCCTGAGGTCTTCATCTCTGAGAAGGATCGGGGCATGGTCAGGTGGCCCCATGATGACCCTAAAGTCATCGAATGCAAGGTTGCCAATCAACGAGTTGGTCGGATCTTAATTGATACAGGAAGCTCGTCTAAACTAATAAGCTACTAGTGCTTGACAAAGCTCAAGTATTGACAAAGCTTAAGTACAAGCCTAGTAGTATGCACAAGGCTCCTCACCCCCTAGTCGGCTTTGGGGGGAGGAGAGATGCATCTGGTGGGAAGGATTGACCTACCCATCCGGCTAGGAGAGAAGGGGGAAGGGCAACACATGGTCGTCAAATTTTTTACGGTCGAGGAAGTGACCGCTTACAATCACATATTGGGCCGTCCTACCCTCAACGAGTCCAAGGCAGTCATCATTCCATCTTTTATGCTGATGAAGTTTGAGAGGGATGACGGGTCAGTAGGTGCCCTGCGCGGGGATCAAAAGATGTCTACGGAGTGCTACCTCTCATACGTTAGGCCGATGGCTACAACAGCCAGTCATAATGTGGAACCGTCTGACCTCGATAACAAGGAAGTTGCACCTACTCCTAAGGCAGCCGGTCAAAAGCGAAAGGAAGACAAATTGGCCCCCGCCAGAAAAACAAAATAACAATCACTAGCCGGGGAAAGGTCGGATGACTCTTGACCCCAGCCGGCTGGTGAGAGCATTGATGTCGTCCTAGACGATAGCCGCCCTGACAAAAAAATCAAGGTTGGGACGATTTCTTTTGAAACGTTGGGGGCAGACTTGCTCCAACTTCTTAGAAAGTTCAAAGACATACTTGCCTTTAAAGTGGAGGAGATGCCAAGCATCAGCCCGGATCTAGCCGTCCACAAGCTAGCCGTCGATCCCACAATGAAGCCGGTTAGGCAAAATAAGAGGGATCATGGCGAGGAAAAGTCTCAGGCGGCAGCCGCCAAGGTCATAAAGCTCCTGGATGTTGGGTTCATTCGGCAATGCTACTACCCGGATTTGGTAGCAAATGTTGTTCTTGTCAAGAAGCCGAATGGTACATGGCAGATGTGTGTAGATTACATAGATCTGAACAAGGCATATCCGAAAGATAGCAACTCGCTTCCTAAGATCGACAGTCTGGTCGACTCTACAGCCGGCCATGCCTTGATGAGCTTCATGGACGCCTACTCAGGCTTCCATCAGATTCCCCTATGGAAGAAGGATCAGGAGAAGACGACCTTCGAAACTGATCAGGGGTTGTACTGCTACACGGTGATGCCGTTTGGGTTTAAGAATGCGCTGCTACCTTCTATTGAATGATCAACACCGTTTTCATCAATCAAATTAGAAGGAATGTAGAGGCGTATATTGATGACATGATAGTCAAATCCAAGGTTTAGGCGAATCACGTAGCCGACCTCCGAGAAACCTTCACCACCCTCAAGCGGCACAAGGTCATGCTTAATCCCAAAAAGTGTGTCTTTGGTGTTGAGTCTGAGAAGTTTCTTAGATTTCTAATTGATCAAAGAGGCATAGAGGCTAATCCGAAAAAAGTACAGGCGGTGATTGACATGAAATCACCCCGCACTGTCAAATCAGTTGCCTGGCGGCATTAGGAAGATTCCTCAGCTGGTCAGGTGAAAAATGCCTTTACTTCTTCCAAGCAATCAGGAAGAGGTCTAGATTTGAATAGGGAGAAGAAGTTGAGGCGGCATTTCAGAGGTTAAGGCAACACTTTGACTCTTTGCCAAGGCTAGTGAGCTCCCCTGCCTAAGGAGGTTCTCTACATGTACCTAGTCGTCTCAGATCATTCCTTAGTGATGTTCTCCTTGCTGAGAGAAACGGTAAACAGCTCTCGGTGTATTTCATCAGCCATATACTCAGTAATGCTGAGCTCCGGTACCTAATGATCGAAAAATTTGGGCTGGCTCTTAACAAAGCAATCAAGCGGTTGAAGCCCTACTTCTTGGCTCATCTGGTGATTGTCTATACAGATCAGCCACTCAAGCGTCTAATGACTACTATAGAGTCATCCGACAGAATGATCAAATGAGCTGTTGAAATGTAAAGCCTGGAGATAACTTTCGAACCCAAGCGGGCAGTGAAAGGTCAGGTGTTTGCTGACTTCATTGTTGAAATGACTAGGCCGGCACAGCCGGAGAATTTCGACCAGCTTTGTAAGTTATTTGTAGACGGAAGTCTCCGGAAGGAGATACATACGAGTATGCACTACAGTTCAAGTTTCAAGCTTCAAAAAATGAAGCTAAGTATGAGGCCCTATTAGCCGGTATACGCATGTGTAAGGCGGCAGGGGCAAGAAAGGTTGACGCCCGTTCTGATTCTTAATTGATCGTTAGCTAATTCAATGGTGACTAGGAGGCCACCTATCCAGCAAGGATCAAATATCTTCATGAGGTTAAAGATGAGGCAGGGACACTTGACGAATTTCATTTAAGTTAGGTGCCCCAATCAAAAAATAATCAGGCGGATGCTTTGTCCAAACTGGCCTCATCCGCCACTTGTGATACGCTTAGGTCAGTCTTCTGGGAGGTCATGGAAAAAAGAGGTATTGAGCATGATCCCATTGGGGTTCTTGACCAAAGCTCTACCTGGATGGACCCCATCCGAGAATATTTGGTAGATGGCATTCTGCCGGATGCCCCTTCAGAAGCGGCAGCACTGAAAAAGCGAGCTCTGAGCTTCGAAATGTACTAGGGGGAATGAAACAGTCGTATTATTAGGAGATTTCATTAGTCGTTGTTAGCGCCTAATTATTCTTATATATTTGTTCGTTACTAATTATAATTTAATTAGTGATGGTAGTAATTTGAAAAATCTCTACAATGATTAGAAACTTGTTAATTCGTAACGTGATTACGAATCGTAACAAGTAACGTAAACTTTGGAGGTAAAACTTAAAGTTGAGCAACTACCCATAACAGTTCGAAAATTTTTTTTATTATTACCCAAGCATATTATGTAACCATGATGGGAGTAAATTAAATATTTCACACATACACAAGTGATTTTTAAACATGAAGTACAAGTTACATAACTTGTTATATGTACAACAATTTTTACCAAAACCTTAAACTATCTTAGATAAACCTTTCCTACACTATAATAGATCAAATGATGGACAAAAATTACCAAAAAACAACCCCAACCAGCCATGCGAAAGCTGTCCTACTCCCCCTTATAGCCCTTCGTATACTTACATACACAAGCTAAAAACTCTACCCAAGAACCCCTTTTGTTCTACCTAAAGCTTGTGCATCATTACAAGCATGCAAGAGGCAAATATTTGAAGCAAAAATACTCTATTTTCTGAATAATTATTCAGCCATAAACCCCAACACATTGCTCCCAAGTTCATCCATGAACAAACACTAGAATCCTTCAAACTTTCAATAACTAAAACACTTTCTTTTCTCATCAAATCTTCTTCAAAAACCCATCTAAAACTTCTGAAAATTTATGTTTATAAACTCAAATCTCCCATAAAAATAATCATCATCTAAAGAGCTTTCCATTGACACCAAACTTGAAGAAATCCACCAAGTATAGAGTAAGTTATGTTCATTTCTTTATTCCACTAGTTTTTGTTAAAACTTGTTCATGTAAAACATATTTTTTTACATGAATCTTTTTATAAACTAAGATCATTATAAAATGAGTATTTTATCTCTAAACTAAGAAAATCATCACTTATAAATCTATAAAAATCGGCCATAATAGAAAGTAAGAAGATGTATTTCCACAAACATATAAATTTTGTTACTTAAAGGATTCAAATAAAATTATGGGACTTAACTAAGTATGTTGCTCAACATAATAAGTATACTCCAAATATATTAAAATCATCACAAGTATTAGTCTAACAACTCTAACTTGGAAAAATTAAGTGCATGTTAGAAATCCAAAATTATTATTGATTTTTGGATGAATGCAATATGTTTAGTTGAAGAGTTGGAGTTGAGACTTGAAGGGCAAGGACCCGAATTTAGAACCGCTTCTAAGAACGCGTAGGAGCTTACGGAATAATTATATAGGCTTGGAGTCGAGGTATGTCACATGGGGTGATTTTTAATGGATTTAAGAATAAGTTGGGAAAGTTTGTGTATAAAACCAATCACTGAATACGAGAAAGAAGATTTTCAAAAGATGGAGATGAACGCTCTTGCTATTAAATTACTTCACTGTGGACTTGGTCCTAATGAGCACAATCGTATTATGGGTTGCAAAACTGCCAAGCAGATTTGGGACCTGCTAAAAGTTACCCATGAAGGTACTAGTGAAGTGAAGCGATCCAAGATTGACCTGCTGATGTCCAAATATGAAAGATTCGTCATGGAACCTAGGGAGAACATTCAAGAGATGTTCACTAGGTTCACAAATATCACGAATGAATTAGTCTCTCTTGGTAAGATCATTCCCGTTGATGAACAAGTTAGGAAAATACTTAGGAGTCTTCCTCAAGACAAACGTTGGAGAGCTAAGGTCACAACCATTCAAGAATCGAAAGATTTCACCAAGTTCAATTTGGAAGAGTTGGCTGGTTCTCTCATGACCCATGAATTGCATTTGGGAACAGCCGACAGTGCTCGAAATAAAGGACTGGCTTTAGCAGCAAAGGATCATGAAGAATCAGAAACTGATGATGAGGAGAGTGCTATGTTGGCAAGAAAATTTAAAAAATTCTTCAGGAACAACAGATATGGAAATCAAAGAAACAACAAAGAAAAGGGAACTGCTAACTTGAAGACAAATTTTGAATGCCACAAGTGTGGGAGCACTGATCACTTCATCAAGGATTGCCCTCAATGGAAAAATGAGAAGGGCAAGGGAAAATCAAGAGAAGTTGGAAGACAATATAAGAAGGGAAACTTCAAAACTGATTTTAGAAAGGTAATGATTGCAACTTGGGGTGATACGGAGAGCGAGGCTGAGACAGAAGCTCCAGTGGAAGAAGAAACAGCAAACCTATGCCTCATGGCATCTCATCACAGCAAGGATGAAGAGTCCAAAGAAAAAGAGGTAATGTCTTATAACTCACTTCCTAAACATCCATCTAAACTCAGTAAGAATAAATTAATTAAGTTGCTCTTGGAGACACAAGAGAAATTAGATAAACAGAATATCAAGTGTCTCCAAATCGAGAAAGACCTCAACTCAAACAAGGATCATGTGTCCTACCTAAATTCATTTAGAATAGATGTATAAAGAAGATTTTTTAATTTGCTAGATTAGAATATTGTTTTGAAAGAGACAATTGAAAAATTGAAACAGGAATTTATTTTTCTTAATATTGAAATAAATCAAAATAAATTGTTAGGATTAAGTAAAGATGTAAACAATATATCTACTCACATGGTTAGCACTGAATTTCAAAAGTTGAAATCAAAATTAGAATCCTATGAAATAGAAAATGAATATTTGAAAAATAAAATAAACTCAAGAGGAAAAGGGAAAATCAATGAATTTCCCAAATGGATTCTAGAAGCTAAAACAAAGAGTAAAGAAGGTCTAGGTTATGTTAAGAATGATAAAAAGAAAAAGGTCTATGTTGATCTCCCTAGTAGTAAAATCTGTTCCTTTTGTGGTAAAATTGGACACCTAAAACATCAATGTATAAAGAGGGAACAGCATACCAAAGCAAATAAAAATTATGTCGAACGCATATGGATTAAGAAATGTGATTCAAGTATTGTCGACAAGGAACCCAAGGATGAATGGGTTCCTGTACCTAACCATTAAGTTGCTTTGCAGGTTCAAGTGAGGGGGAACAACTCATGGTATCTCGACAGTGGGTGTTCCAAGCATATGACGGGTGACAAATCTAAATTTCTCTCACTTGAAGCCTATGATGGGGGAACAGTAACCTTCAGCGACAACATGAAGGGTGAGATAATTGCCAAAGGAAAGGTTGGAAGGTCAAGTTCCCATGCCATTGATAACGTATTTTTAGTCGAGAATTTAAAAGAAATTTGCTAAGTATTTCTCAATTTTGTGACAAAGGTAACTCTGTTAAGTTTACTTCTGAACGATGCATAATTTCTAGGAACAACACAGGAGACCCTGTGCTTGAGGGAATCAGAAAAGGGAACACTTATGTAGTGGACCTGGACACTGTTCCCAAAACCAGTCTAACGTGTTTAAGTGTTATAGAAGAAGACCCACTACTTTAGCATAAGCGACTAGGTCATGCTAGTTATTCATTGATTAATGCATTAAAATCAAAAGACCTAGTTAGAGGACTACCAGCTATAAAATTTCTTAAGGAAGAAATTTGTGATCCTTGTGCCAAAGGAAAACAAGTGAGGTCATCCTTTAAATCAAAGAATTTGGTGACTACCACTAGACCGTTAGAATTAATTCATATGGATTTATGTGGACCTATGAGAACACAAAGCCGTAGTGGCAAAAGGTATGTGTTTGTTGTTGTTGATGATTATAGTAGATTCACTTGGACATTAGTTTTGGTAAGCAAAGATGAAGCTTTTGATGAGTTTGTTTCTTTTGCTAATAAAATACAAAAATCTACCAATAATCAAATTGTTCACATAAGGTCTGATCATGGGAAAGAATTTGAAAATTCAAACTTTATGAATTATTGCAATGAACATGGTATAAATCACAATTTTTCCGCACCTAGAACACCACAACAAAATGGAGTGGTAGAGAGTAAAAATAGGACCTTAGAAGAAATGGCTAGGACCATGTTGATTGCTAGGAAAAATGGACACCTAAAATATCAATGTGTAAAAAGGGAACAGCACACTAAAGCAAATGAAACTTATGTCGAATGCATATGGATTGAGAAACATGATTCAAATTTAATCGATAGGGAACCCAAGGCTGACTGGGTTCCTAAAACTAACCATTAGTTTGCTTTACAGGCTCAAGTGAGGGGGAAAAACTCCTGGTATCTCGACAGTGGGTGTTCCAAGCACATGACGGGTGATAAATCAAGATTTCTCTCACTTGAAGCGTATGATGGGGGAACTGTAACCTTCGGTGATAATATGAAAGGTGAAATAATCACCAAAGGAAAAGTTGGAAGATCAAGCTCCCATGCCATTGACAATGTATTTTTAGTCGAGAATCTAAAACACAATCTTTTAAGTATTTCTCAATTTTGTGACAAAGGTAACTTTGTTAAGTTTACTTCTGAACGATGTATAATTTCTAGGAACAACACAGGAGACCCTGTACTAGAGGGAATCAGAAAAGGGAACACCTATGTGGTGGACCTGGACACTGTTCCCAGAAACAGTCTAACGTGTTTAAGCGTTATAGAAGAAGACCCACTTCTTTGGCACAAGCGTCTAGGTCATGCTAGCTATTCATTGATTAACACCTTAAGATCAAAAGACCTAGTAAGAGGATTACCAGCAATAAAATTCCTCAAAAATGAAATTTGTGATCCTTGTGCTAAAGGAAAACAAGTGCGGTCATCCTTTAAATAAAAGTTTCTGGTGACTACCTATAGACCATTAGAATTAATTCATATGGATCTATGTGGACCTATGAGAACACAAAGTCGTAGTGGCAAAAGATATGTGTTTGTCATAGTTGATGATTTTAGTAGATTTACTTGGACCTTATTTTTAGTAAGCAAAGATGAAGCTTTCGATGAGTTTGTATCTTTTGCTAATAAAATACAAAAATCTACCAATAATTTAATTGTTCACATTAGATCGGATCATGGCAAAGAATTTGAAAACTCAAACTTCATGAATTATTGTAATGAACATGGTATAAATCATAATTTTTCCGCTCCTAGAACACCACAACAAAATGAAGTGGTGGAAAGGTAGAATAGAACCTTAGAAGAAATGGCTAGGACCATGTTGATTGCTAGTGGTCTACCTAAGAATTTTTGGGCCGAGGCCGTCAATACTGCATGCTATATTTTGAATCGTGTACTAATAAGGCCAATCACTTCTAAGACACCCTATGAATTACTCAAAGGTGTTAAACCAAATATTTCCTATTTTCGTGTGTTTGGATGCAAATGTTTTGTTCATGTGAATGGTAAACGAAATATAGGTAAGTTTGATGAAAGAAGTGATGAAGCAGTATTTCTCGGTTATTCATCACATAGCAAAGCTTACAGAGTTTATAATAAGAGAACAATGTGCGTAGAGGAATCTATTCACATAATTTTTGATGAAACTAACTTTTCAACAAGTGAACAGGAAATAAAAAATATCAAAATAGGTCTTGCAAATTTAGAAGATGATGAAGATATGAAGGTGCAAGATCAAGGAACAGCAGGTGAACAGTCGATACAAGAAGATGCAGGAGAAATTGATCAAGTCCAGGAACTACCAGCACAACAGGACCAGCAGACTGTTCCCAATCCAGCTGTTCCCGCAGATGAGCAAAATGATCCAGTAGCTGAACAAAATGCCAATCAAGATGTTGAGCCAGAACATGCTACTGTTCCCTCAAGAGAATTTGTGCCCAAACCTTGGAAATATCAAAGTTACCATCCTCTTGACCTGATTATAAGTGATATGAATAAGGGAACACAAACCAGATCCCAACTGAGAAACTTTTGTGCTCATTTTGCGTTCCTATCATCACTTGAACCCAAAAATCACGAAGAAGCTCTAAAGGATTCCGAATGGATAATAGCCATGCAAGATGAACTAAATGAATTTGAAAGAAATAAGGTATGGCACTTGGAACCCAAACCAAAACACAAGAAGGTAATTGGTCTGAAATGGGTATTTCGGAATAAGCTAGATGAGCAAGGAATAATTGTAAGAAACAAAGCAAGACTCGTGGTCAAAGGGTACAATCAACAAGAAGGTATTTATTATACCGAGACATTTGCTCCGCTAGCAAGGTTAGAGGCCATTAGAATTTTAATTTCTTTTGCTGCATTTATGAATTTTAAACTATATCAAATGGATGTGAAATGTGCTTTCTTAAATGGATTTCTTGATGAAGAAGTGTTTGTTGAACAACCTCCAGGTTTTGAGAATACCTCTTGTCCTGATCATGTCTATAAGCTTGATAAAGCTCTATATGGCTTAAAGCAAGCTCCTAGGCAATGGTATGAAAGACTGTCAAAGTTTTTGATACAAAATAACTTTGTTAGAGGAAAAATCGACAAAACCTTGTTCTTTAAAAATAAAGGTTCTCATATTTTGGTTGTTCAAATTTATGTTGATGATATTATTTTTGGTGCTACTAATGACTTATTATGTAAGGAATTTGCTAACCTAATGGGCACAGAATTTGAAATGAGCATGATGGGAGAACTAAATTTCTTCCTTGGTTTACAAATTAAACAACCTGAAAATGGTATTTTTATTCATCAACAAAAATACATAAAAGAACTTCTTAAGAAGTATGGGCTCAACAACGCTAAAACCAACCATACACCCATGGCTACAAATGTTAGATTAGATGAAGACCTAAAAGGAACTAACATAGATCAAACAATGTATCGAGGCATGATAGGTTCCTTATTATATCTAACTGCAAGTAGACCCGATATTTCATTTAGTGTTGGTTTATGTGCTAGATTTCAATCAAATCCTAAAGAATCACATCTCACGGCAGTCAAACGAATTTTAAGATATTTGAAGGGAACAGACGACTTGTCCTTATTTTATCCAAAAAGTGATGTTTATGATTTAAAAGGTTTTAGTGATGCAGATTATGCAGGTGATCTAGTTAATAGAAAAAGCACGTCAGGTATGGTACAATTTCTTGGCTCTTGTTTAGTTTCATGGAGTTCCAAGAAACAAAACACGGTTGCATTATCCACAGCCGAAGCTGAATACGTGGCAGCAGCAGCTTGCTGTTCCCAAATGCTTTGGATAAAACAGCAACTAAGAGATTTTGGTATTAAATTTGAATGTGTTCCTATTTATTGTGATAATACCAGTGCTATATGTATATCTAAAGATCCAGTGCATCACTCACGAGCTAAACACATACATATTAGACATCATTTTCTTAAGGATGATGTAGAAAACAAAAATATTATATTAAAGCATGTTAATACTAATGAACAAGTTGCAGACATTATGACCAAACCACTTCCAAGAGAACAATATGAAAAGATGAGATTGGAACTTGGTATGATCAAGCTCCACTAAAGTTGGTTGCAAAAAATTTCCAATGAAGCATCATGAAAAAAGAGGGTCAGGAATCAACCTCAAAATTTTGATTGAAAATCAATTAATGCATGGATCAGGTAAACACGTAATGAAGTTTGTACTATGAATATTTTCTTGTTTGCATGTTGTTAGTTTGATCAGACCACAGCAACATGTTTGTTATTTTCTTTATAATTTTTTTTTCATAATTCATCATTTTTCTATTTTGTTTTCATATTTTATTTAATATTCATATTTCATAATTTATTCATATTTCACATTTTTTTTAAGAATGTACGGCCAACTTAAATTAAAAATAATGGGAAATGGTTTTCAATCCCATCTCTTCAAAATCCTTCCATATCAAACGCTATGATTAGAACATTAAAGGGATTGGACTTGAGGTAACCGTCACTTCGCCACTTTATCAAACCTTTCCTTTACTTCACACTTCACACGCCTTCTTCAAACACCGTCTCAAGAAACCGTCCCCCTTCTTCTTTCAATCTTTCAAAATTCAAACATGAAAACACCAAAATCAAGCAAGAAAACTTCTAAATCAGGAAAGAAAGCCTCTACATCTCACCAAAACATCCAGCCAAAACCCTTAAAAATTGTTCATCCACCCCCATTACTGAACGCTGCACCATCACCATCCCAAGAAACCACTGAAAATGTTGGAACAAAACGCAAAATATTCTCACCAAAAAGTGAATCATCCTCCAAAGCGGTCAAGCGTTTGAAGCAAGTTGATCCTAACAGTGCTGAAGAGATTGCAAAGGAAATGTCTGTCGGATTTGGGGTAGATAAGTACTGGTATGACTCTACACACTTTCCTCAACTTCATACTATTTTAAAATTTCAAGAATGGGAGGTTTTGATGACTGAGTATAGTTGTAATCCCATTTTTCCAAACATTATGCGAGAGTTTATTTCAAACTTCTCCAATGAATGTGGAATGTGTTTTAGTATGGTTAGGAACATGAAATTAGAGTTTAACAGCGCTTTGTTGGCAGAATGGTTCAATATTCCGAATGTTGGTTTTGATACATACTGTGTTGGTACTAAGATAGTTTTTTCTGGAATAAATGAAAAACGATTTTTAAGTTTTTAGGGGTTAAACAAAAAAGGGGTAAAATCAGTCACAATGTCTTGTCTCAATTGCATAAATTACTCTATAATGTAGCACAAAGATTCATCTTGCCCCGAAACTCTAAGAGGAGTGAGGTGAGTCTACGTGATGCAACTTTGATTTATTGCATGGACAATCAAATAAAAATAAATTTTCCATCTTTGATGATATCACATTTATCTGACTGCATTGAGAAGAAGAATGTTGTGGGCTATGGTGGGCTGTTGACATGGATTTTTCGTAAGCTTGGGGTACCATTGGATGGGCTGGAGTTCCCAATGGGACCCAATATGAAAATTGGTGCAAGATGTCTGAAGAATTTGCATCTCAAACTAAATAATGAAGGGGTGTTAGTAAATGAATCAGAAGAAGTAGTTGTTATAGGTTCTGATGAGGAGGAAATAGAGGAAGAAGAAGAAGAAATTGAAAAAGAAGTAAAAATAAAGAAGGAAAAAGGAGAAGAAAAAGAAAAAGAAGAAGAAGTAGAGGAGGAAGAACAAGGGCCTGTTCCCACTGAAGAAGGGGAACAGGAGGAGGGGACAAGAAAAGAAGGGGAACAGGAGGAGGGGACAAGAAAAGAGGGGGAACAAGGAGAGGAAGAAGCTTTAGGAGAAGAAGTGCCTCATGATCTCTGTCATGATTCCAGTGATGAAGAGGTTGTGATTGCATTAAGGAGGAAAGGTAAAGCTATTCAAAGGAAGAGTAGGAGGCTTGCTTCAAAACGAAAGGCTGCAATGGTTGATGATACCACTTCTGAAACCATTCCTGAGCCTACTTCAACTAAACCTCTCTCTCCCAAACCAACCACTCCACCACCAAATCACTCTCCATCACCACCTCCATCACCTATTCACTTTACACCACCACCATTTCCATCATCTCCTAGTATTGGTTGTGCTGATCCTATTCCTACAGCATCTTCACATTCTGTTCTCTCCAAGCTTAATGATTTACAGTCTCAATTCAGTGCTTTTCAAGATGAAGTTCGTGTCTCACTCGCTTCAATTGTTGATCAACTGACCATGATGGAGCATCGTCTTGGTGCAAAGTTGGATACAGTAGAAGTGCAGACCGAATATGTGGACGAAGAAGAGACTGCCCCTTGAACCCTCTCCCTATGTTATTAAGATTTGATTGGCTGTTACATTTCACAAACAATTTCACCTTTTACTTTGTACCATCTGGGGTACATTGTTGTTGTAATGTTGAACAATTGCTACTTTTCTTTCTTTGCTTTTATTAATGGTCTGTGACAACTAACTATATGCAGGTTTGATTTTCATTCATGGCACTTACTCTTATTATTGTTTCTTGCTTTCATCACTGACAAATCTATATGGTTTGTGCTGAGGTTTGATAACCCCTAATTCTTTTTGATTGATGACAAAAGCGGGAAGATTATGCACAAACTTAAGAAGAGCAGTGAATACACAGTAACATATCTTGGTTGATTTATATTGTTTCTTATTGATGATAATGTGCTGAGTTTATGCTAGCTTAATGTTCATCTGTGTTTTCAAGTTGATGGATATTTACTTGTTTTTGTCAAGTTGTTTTTAGTTGAAAATACTTAATAATTTGTGTTAGTTTTATTATGTTAGTTTAATTATGTCAGTTTAATTAATTTTAGTTTATTTCATTTAAGTTTTAGATTAATTAATTTTGAAAATTATTAAACATATTTGATATTATGGAGTAAATTGTTGTGAATGCTTGGTAAATTATATTTTAACGAGTTGATTTGCTAAGTTATTTAGAGTTGCTTTAATCTCTAGTATGCTCTAAGAATTTTGTTTTGCTCTATTTTACTTAAGTTTGTTTATAAAGTTTGTCCTCATCAAAAAGGGGGAATTTGTTGGCCTCTTAAGGTTTTGATGATGACTTCACTTTTAGATAAACAAACATATTTTTAGAGATTGTTTTGTAGGTATATATCCGATTTAGTTTGAATCATTGATGAAGCCTATGACTTGGTTCGTGGAAGATGTATATGTCTTAATATGTCCAAGATGTTTGATAAGTGTTATAATGTTCAAAATAGACGTACAGTCTACTTTTCCTAAAATGAACATTCTGACTGAAGTTGAAGCTGGAGACAGTACGCTGTTCCTACGTAGCAGGTCTGGAGAATAACATCGACTGGAAAATTGCGAATTAATTATTTTCTGTTTTTAAGTTGATGTAATGGTTTAGAATTAATTTAATTGCTTAATTAATTAATAAATTGGTTGGCAAATCTATTTTTAGGTTTTCTAAAAATAGCCCAAGACTTTTTCTTAATTGATTTAAGATCTCCTTTTTATTAGGATCTTATGTTTTAATTCCTATGCTATTTTTAGCATTAAGGAAACTGATTTTTTCTTTGAGCAAATAACAGCCGGACACTTTCATAATTCCACCACCTTTTGTTTTGAGAACGTGGGGGTAGTGGGAGGTATGTCTGAGGAAACTGCTGGCTGTTCCCATTATAAATAGAAGGGACTTTGCTCGAACCAAAAAGTATCCAAGAGTGTCCATTAAAGGGAGATCAAATTTAAGAAAAGTATTTTCTGTTTTTAAATGCCAATTACTTTATTATATTTTTCTTAAGTAATTATTTTAATTCTTATCCTCTTGAGAATTGGCCTTGTAAGGGTTGGTGTGTGATTTGTTGTAATTAGACTTGTGGGAAGTCTAAGGGTATAAGAAAAGAGAAACGTGAGAAGAGAAATAGAAAGGGAGAATAGAGAAAGAGAATAAGGCCTAGAGTAGAGAAGCTTCAACTGAAGCAAACATTATTTTGTGTAATTGTAATTGATTGCTTAAACATAGTGAGAATTTTGAAATCCCGGGGGGTCGTGGTTTTTCCTTCTTATTAGGCCAAGAAGGTTTCCACGTAAAATCTTTGTCTCCTTTTTATTTCTTGCTTCTTAAGCTTAAGTTTTATTTTGTTTGTTAAAATTCCGCAAGTTAGAGCAAAAACGTAGTACAACTCAATACACAACAATTCACCCCCCCCCCCCCCTCTTGTTGCATTTGATCATCTCTTCATATTCCAACAACATCAAATAGCCATTCAAGTGTTTTAGAACGCATTTTGATCCAATTTGCCCAAAATAAGGCCTATATGGCTACTAGGATCCCTATTTCCAACATTTCTTTTGAAATCAACTAATTCATCCTCATAACATGTTATTATTACTTAATAATAGGCGGCGAAGGTTTGAAATCACATGAAAAGAGTAATTCAAATGTTTAAGGAAGCATTTCGATCAAAAATGGCCCAAATAAGGCCTACATGACCACTAAGATGCCTATTTCCTACATTTCTTGTCAAATAAACTCATGCATTCTCATAACATGTCATTATTACTTAGTTATAGGTGGATAAGGCTTGAAATCACATGAAAAAAGCAATTTAAGTTTTTTAGGACGTATTTTGATCCAAAATGGCCCAAAGAAGGCCTATATGAATACCAGGATGCCTATTTCCTACATTTCTTTTCAAATAAACTCATTCTTCTTCATAAAATGTCACTATTACTTAGTTATAGGCGGATAAGGCTTGAAATCACATGAAAAAGGCAATTCAAGTGTATAAGGGCGCATTTTGATCCAAAATCACCCGAATAAGGTCTATATGACTACTAGGACGCCTATTTCCTACATTTTTGGTCAAATCATCTCATTCTTACTAACAACATATCATTATTACTTAAGTATAGACGGCTAAGGCTTGAAATCACATGAAAAGAGCAATTCAAGTGTTTAAGGACACATTTTGATCCAAAATAGCCCAAATAAGGCCTATATGTTTACTAGGATGCATATTTCCTACATTTCTCGTCAAATAAACTCATTCTTTCGCATAACATGTCATTATTACTTTGTTATAGGCGTCTAAGGCTTAAAAACACACGAGAAAAGCAATTCAAGTGTTTTAGGACGCATTTTGATCTAAAATGGCCCAAATAAGGTCTATATGACTACTAGGATTCCTATTTCCTAAAATTTTTTGTCAAATCATTTTCTTCTTACTCATAAAATGTCATTATTACTTAGTTACAGGTGGCTAAGGCTTGAAATCTCATCAAAGAGCAATTCAAGTGTTTAAGGATGCATTTTGATCCAAAATGGCCCAAATAAGGCCTATATGACCACTACGATGCCCATTTCCTACATTTCTTGTCAAATCAACTCATTCTTTCACATAACACGTCATTATTACTTAGTTATAGGCGGATAAGGCTTGAAATCACATGAAATGAGATATTTAAGTGTTTTAGGACGCATTTTGATCCAAAATGGCCAAATAAGGCCTATATGACTACTAGGATTCCTATTTCCTACATTTTTTGTCAAATAACCTCATTCTTTCTCACAATATGTCATTATTACTTAGTTATAGGCGGCTAAGGCTTAGTATCATATAAAAAGAGCAATTCAAGTGTCTTAGGATGCATTTTGACCCAAAATGGCCCAAATAAGGCCTATATTACTACTAGGATGCCAATTTCCTACATTTTTTTGTCAAATCATCTCATTCTTACTCATAACATGTCATTATTACTTAGTTATAGGCGGCTAAGGTTTGATATCACATGAAAAGAGCAATTCAAGTGTTTTAGGATTCATTTTGACCCAAATTGTCTAAAATAAGGCCTATATGACTACTCGGATGCCTATTCCTATATTTTTGTCAAATCATCTCATTCTTACTCATAACATGTCATTATTACTTAGTTATAGGCGGCTAAGGCTTGAAACCACATGAAAAGAGCAATTCAAGTGTTTTAGGACACATTTTGATCCAAAATGGCCAAAATAAGGCCTATATGACTACTAGCATGCCTATTTTCAACATTTCTTGTCAAATCAACTTATTCTTTCTCAAAACATGTCATGATTACTTAGTTATAGGCATCTAAGGCTTGAAATCACATGAAAAGAGCAAGTCAAGTGTTTTAGGACGCATTTTGATCCAATGTGGCCTAAATAAGGCCTATATGACTACTAGCATGCCTATTTTCAACATTTCTTTTCAAATCAACTCATTTTTTCTCATACCATGTCATTATTAGTTAGTTATAGGCCTCTAAGGCTTGAAATCACATGAAAAGAGCAATTCAAGTGTTTTAGGACGCGTTTTGATCCAAAATGGCCCAAATAAGGTCTATATGACTACTACGATTCCTATTTCCTACATCTTTTGTCAAATCAACTCATTCTTACTCATAACATGTCATTTTTACTTAGTTATATGCGGCTAAGGCTTAAAATCACATGAAAAGTGCAATTCAAGTGTTTTAGGACTAGCATAGGAACAGAGTACATGAATCAAACATGCATAGCAAATTATCAACATCTTACGCATTGTTTATTACGAAAATCACAATATCATGTGGCATTACCATCGGCGATTTCCATGAAGGACCTTGAGGAACTTGAAAACTTATCTTCTTCATAAAACTATAGAAAAGTAAGTTCAAATATGATTAGTATGACTAATATATGAGTTAGGTAATGATAATCAACACTAGGTAGCTATATTTACTTTTGCAGTATACTCTTCCCCTTTCCTTTTTTCGAACTCATTTCATTTTCCTTTTCCTGTTCCTTTCCCTATCTAACCTTATCTTGAGCCCACAATTCTGGATGAACCCCCATATTTTCCAAATCTAACCATGCACCCTTTCCATCCTTTGATTTGCCTTGAATATTCATCAGCGTTCCCACAAGACCATAACACACATTCTTCTCTATATGCATTACATCAAGACAGTGCCTAACGTCATGTTCTTTCCAGTCGGAAGCTTCCAAAGGATTGATTATTTTTTAAAGAGAGCAGTTGAGTCCGCAACTTTTTCTGTTTTCCCAAATACTGTTCGTATACCCTTAACTCGAGCATAAACCTCCTCACCAGTCAACGGCCTTGGCGCACTCCCCTCTTCCGTTGTCCCATCGAAACCCTTGTTCTGCATACGGTACGGGTGATCGCGCCTGAGCAACCTTCTGGTCCGCACGTACACCTCTTTGTGAGAATGATCAAGGCGCATGCTTGTTGTGTCATCAATACAAATGGGGCATGCTTTCTTTTCCTTTGTTCTTGTACCCAGACAAGTTTTCATATGCAGGATAAACATCTGTGTCGTTTCCAGTTTGCCTTGGCCCCATTATTAGTAGTGAAAGCATTACATACTTACGTTTCATGCACAACCAAGAAGGCAAATTGTTGATGACTAAAAGTACCGGCCATGTGTTGTGTTGGTTACTAAGAGTGCCAAATGGATTCACTCATTCGTGCACAACCCTAGCATTAAATTTCTGACTTCATCACTAAATTTCCCAAACTTCATATCAATGTTCTTCCATTGTGTGGTGTCGGCTGGATGTTTCAGCATTCTGTTTTTCTTTCTTCCCTCTGCATGGCACCTCAAGTTTTTAGAGTCTTTTGGTGTTGAGAAAAGACGCTTAAACCTTGGAATAATGGGAAGATACCACAACACCTTAGCAGGAGGTCCCTTTGTACCAGCATTGCAACTCATGCGCTTGTAGCGCGACTTCTTGCATCGTGGACACTCCTCCAATTGTTCATATTCATTTCAATAAAGAATACAATCATCAGAACATGCGTGTATCTTCTTATACTCCAAACCAAATGGACACATGAGCTTCTTTGCATAATAGTAAGACTTAGGAATTTCATTCCCGTCTGGCAACATCTCACTTAATGCGGTCAACAAAGAAGTAAAACTATTGTCCGTCCACCCATGCTTCGACTAAATGTTTAAAAGTGTTAGCACAGCTGATAGTTTGGAGTATTTTTTGCACCTAGGATACAAAGGCTTTTTAAAAGCCTCCGATAATGACTCAAACACGTCACCTTCAACACCATGCATCATCTCATCCACCCCTTCATCCTCGACCTCATCCACCTGATCATCCTCAAATCCATCCTCATCACCATTATCAATAATATATTCATCATTCCTGTATTCCTCGTCCACACAAATCTCATTTGCTTCTATCATGCACATCATTCCCATTAACATCCCCATTCTACTCTCCTTCTTCACCGTGCCAAATCCACGCATGGTATTTAAGCGTAAACCCACGACAAACTACATGATCTCTAATGATATCAACTATAATCAACACAAGGACAATAGAGGCAATCGACACCCATTCTACACTGAAAATTTGAAGCCCTCTTGCAAAACTCATGAACCTTATCAAATAATTCTAATGTATCACGTCTACCATACATCCAACCACGATCCTTCTTCATTAAGTAAATTGTCTCTAAACATAGCAACATATGACGAATAATGTATAATTGCTAGATATATTATATATGTAAATAAAATTCAAACACACACCATACATACAACATTCTTATAGTAAAAAAATGCATATATGCTTCCAAAGGGTCCTTATCCCTCCAACCTAACCCATCTTTGAACGTGTAATCTCACTAGTGAATGTATGTCGACTTTCCAATTTAAAGGAAAATCTAGCAGCATTTCCCCCCAGTTCTCTAAGACACGATGTAGATAATTACTTACCTACATATGTACCCAGAGAAAAGGGTGAGAAATTGATAAGCCAAGATGTTCCTTAAAATCGAAAAAAAAGACATACATTCACCACCTAAGTGAGAGTAAACGTTCAAGAACAGTCCCAACCGGGGACTATTCAAGACTTTCTCCTAATGAGAAAGCCTTGAACGGGTATCTAGGCATATGATGATGCAAGCATTTTATATATTGTTGTATTTATTTGTCATTAAACAATACACAAGTTGTAATAGCATGAAAAAACTTTTATTAAATGAATAATGAAAAAGAAATATAGATTAGAAAAGTTTATAATTCATACTAATATAATAAGTACAATGGATGTATTCTTTCTAACTTCCCACTTGAGCTAAATATGTAGTCTTCAAGCTAAACTTGTGCTTCAATTCAAATATGAATCTATAAAAAAAACAAAAAGAAAAAACACAACAGAAAACAAAAGTTAGTAAGTAATTAATAGTACATACATTGCTAAAGTGTAACGCATCATTAATCAAACTAACAATAGCTAATCACTAATTTTTTTAAAATTTAGAGTAATTAATGTAATTCCACTAATTTATTCACTAATTTATAACACAATTGCTAATCACTAATTCAACCACATTATATTTTACATACCAAAATTCAACTAATTTCACAAAGTTATTTGCATTTAAATGTGTATTAAGTTCAAATTAGACGATGAGCATATACATAAACTCTAACAATTAATGCAAAGAAAAAAAAAAAGGCAAAGTTAAGTTAATTCATCAGAAAAATAAACCTTAATATTGATGAATTTCAAACAAAACTTAAAACTAACCCTAGATTACAAGAGAACATCGCGATGGTACGTCATTGGAGGATGTAGTTGCAGGTGGTGCTAGTGGTTGAGGGGGAGCCGTGCGGTAGTGGCGGTAGTAAACTAACCCTAGATTACAAGAACGCCTAAATTACTATATACTGGATTCGAAAATCAAATCAACGAAAAACCCTAGATTGCTAAAAGTGAAATCGATAATCTAAAAAGGACAAAAACAACTTCTTACCTCAAAGCTGCTTCAATGGAGGTGAGAACTAAAAGTTAGTAAGTAATTAAGAGTACGCGTAATGGAGGAGTGATATGGACAAAGCTCAGAATGTGCTTCAATGGAGAACTACGAGCACGCGTAATGAAGGAGAGATATGGAGAAAGGTGGAACTTTGGAGGTGGTCGAAGCGAAGAGAAGGGGGAAAACGAGAGGGAAAACAGATAAAATGAAAAGCACGGGGAAAGAAAGAAAGAAGAAGATGCGTACCCTGATTTTTTTTTATTTTGCACCGGTTTGAACCGGTGCTAAAACATTATTTCGCACTGGTTTGGTTTGAACCAGTGCAAAATATCTTTCTCCCTTTTTTGTATGTTGTAATTCGCACCGGTTTGAACCGATGCGAAAAAGATAATTTCGCACCGGTTTATCAAAAAGATAATTTCTTTTAACATCGGTTTTCAAGAACCGGTGCGAAAATTGCGGTGCCTATTTTAATTTTTCTACTAGTGTATGGACTCTAACAGTTTAATGTTGTTTCTAATGAGTAATACATCGTCGACATATAAGACGAGAAATGCGATGTCACTCCCACTGATCTTCTTGTAAACACAAGAACCATCTAGGTTCTTAATAAAACCAAACTTACTGATGGCTTCATCGAATCGCAGATTCCAACTTCTGCTTGCCTGCTTGTCCATAAATGGACTTCTTAAGCTTGCATACCTTCCCAGTATTGCTTGGATTGACAAAACCTTCCAGTTGTTTCATGTACACAGTTTCTTCCAAAATCCCATTGAGGAAGGCGATTTTGACATCCATTTGTTGTATCGTAATATGCAACAATTGCTAGGATAATCCGGACGGACATAACCATGGCGACTGGCGAAAAAGTTTCATCATAATCAACGCCGTGAATTTTCCTATAACCTTTTAGCACCAGTCTAGCTTTGTATATAGATACATTTCCATCTTTGTCTGTTTTCAACTTGAAAATCCATTTGCAGCAGATAGGTGTGTAACCTTCGGGCAAATTAACCAAGTTCCATACTTGATTTTCAGACATGGAGTCCGTCTCGGATTTCATGGCGTCTTGCCATTTTGCAGAGTTGAGGCTCGTTATAGCTTGTTTGCCATTTTACAGAGTCCCAAACTTGTTTGTCTAGAGAAAGAACATAAAGACCATTTTCTAAATATGCCTTACCATATAAATCATTATCGAAATAAAATAAACAACTATTGTTCGTAATTCGAAATTCAAAACCCTTGGCGTCCAATGCCGAAATTGAAATAATGTTTCTGGTAACTCTAGGAACATGATAACAATTGTCAAGTTCTAAAAAAAGCCTAGAGGGAAAAGACAAACAAAGAGTTCCAACGGATACGGCAGACATCCTTGCTCCATTGCCGACCAGAAGCTCTACCTCTCCCTTCTCTAGCCTCCTATTTATCCTTAGTCCCTGAGCATTAGAACAAAGGTGTGAGCCACATCCGGTATCTAATACCCATGATGTTTTGTTAGCAAAGTTTAAGTCTATAACAAAAATACCTGATAAAGAAGTAACGGTGCCATTCTTCTTATATTCCTTGAATTTGAGGCAATCCCGCTTCCAATGTCCCTTCTTCTTGCAATAAAAACATTCGAAATCAGATTTAGAAGAGGTTACCTTCTTATCCTTGCCACTCTTAGTAACACTTGACATAGGCGGAAAATTCTTCTTCTTTTTCTTTTTAAAGCTTCCCTTCTTGTCCGAGCGCTTAAATGGCTTCCCCTTCCTCACCATAAGCATATCATGCTTCCCCTCATTTTTGAGGGTTTGCTCGGCCTACTTCAACATTCCATAAAGCTCGGTAAGGGTTTTCTCCATGCTGAGCATATTATAGTTCATCTTGAACTGATCATAGCCTTTGTGCAGCGAATGGAGAATGATGTCAATTGCCATCTCGATTGAATACCCGGCGTCAAGCCTTTCCATGTTCTCAAATAATCCAATCATTTTGAGTACATGCGGGCTGATCGACTCTCCTTTCTTGAGCTTGCTCTCAAGGATCTGCCTGTGGGTTTCGAACCTTTCAGTTTGGGCCTGCTCTAGGAACATATTCTGAAGTTTAGAAATGATCTCATAAGTTGTCTACTTTTCAAAGAAAGTCTTTTGAAGGTCCAGAGACATAGTGGCTAGCATGATGCATTTGACATCCCGATTGGCAGTTTGCCATCGATTTAGAGCAGCCTGAGTGACCTCCTCACTGGGAGCGTCAGGTATTTCCTCATCAAGGACGTATTCCTTTTTCTCTTGCATGAGAGCAATACGTAAGTTCCTTTGCCAATCAAGAAAATTTGGCCCACTCAACTTCTCCTTGTCGAGAATGAGCGTAATGAAAATTGGTTGTTTGAGTTATTCGCAGACATGTTTCTACAATTGAAAGAATTTGAAATGAAAAACCATTAGTATAACCAATAAGTTTGAAATTTAAAGTGTCCATGCCAAATTCAATCTTATTGAGCATATTATCCACGCATTAATACTAGTCCCTTTTAGGCGAGAATAAAACGATTCCAAGATCCCAAAAATCAAAAGTGATTAAGCATGCTTTGGCTTGTCTTAACAATTAATATTTTAAGGTAAGCAATCCAATAGCTAATAGCTCTAAGCTACTCTTGGTTCGATAAAACGTCGCATCTAATGCTTCCTTGACATTTTATCTCCATTGCCACGACATCTAAGGACTCCTTACTAATATCGTTGAGCTTAACCAAGACAACTTGTATACTTAGTATACCTTGTGTTCCTAGGGAAGTAGTGATGCCTCGCTTTGGCGTAGCCCATCACATATGCGTTTTAGTTCGGTAAGTGTTGTTCTTGGAATGGCAAAATTTAGCTCAATTTTATAGGGACCTAGGGTTTCTATGTTGGTTGATTTAAGTGAACTTAATTAATCATCGCAACATTTGAAATCCTAAACATGCATCTAACATATCATTCACATATATAAGAATAATTATATAAGTAAAAGATGCATTTGGCAATTAGCATGACCCCTTGATTCTTCAAGTCTTCAAGGGTCTTCGATGCACCATCTTAGCTCGTCTTCTTAGAAACGCCTTCTTGAGACATCTCCGCCAAATATGCAAGTACTAGCTACTACGACTAGGATTAATCTAAATGTTAAGGTACAAATATACGCAAAGTTACGCATACCGTATTTAGATTTAGAAAAATACATAACGGATCGCAGTACATATTTACTTTCCAAATCGGGCCCCACTAGTTGCCATATTCACAAAACCTGTGAATCAATATATATTCCATCCATCCATTCACTATAAGTGAATGGCCCATGCGTTTTACAACGAAAAACAAGTAACAATGCATAACGCGCGCGAACTAGTAACTAACTTAGGTGGTTAATCCGATTAACGCGCCTAATTATACTAGTCAAAGTTGTTAAACATTTTATGTGATTAAGAAACAATTAGTTCAAGCAATTAAAGAAGCTCCCACTAAATTTTGCATCCAACTTAATTAATCTAATAAATTTAGCCGATTAACCCAAAATTTGTCAAAAATATTTTGCAAGTGCCGGAGGAATCGAGACCTAGCCTCGTTAAAAAAATTAAGTAAACTAATTAAAACGGCGAAAATTCACAAAACACATAGCCCACGTAACATAAAAAATCAGCCCACTAAAATCGAGTGCCTAGCATCCTAGCCATGGGGCTAGGCTTTCTAGGCACCAAGGTTGTGGCTGATGCGTGCTTGGGCGCAGGCTTGCCTGCCTAGCAAGGCACGCTACTCCTGCTTGCACCTGCAGCATTGCAGCATGCTTCGCATGCTAGCATGCGTGTTGGCGCTAGCAGTGTGTGGCTGGCTTGTTGGGGCTCGCTGCCTTACCGCCCAACAGCACTTGCAGACATCTTCAGCAGCCAAGCAGCACACGTATCAAGCATGCACACAAGTGTGCACCATGCACGCCACACAGCAGCATCATGAGGAATGAGGACCTCCAAGCGCACCTAGGCAGCCATACGTGGGTTGCGTTAGCAGCCCAGCTAGCCTTAGATTGCGCTTGGTCGATTTTGGCTCAATTTTCTTGCTTTTAACTCGGGATTTTAATCTAGATTTATGCGTGACATAAAATTGATTCTAAATTAATTTTAGAATCAACATTGAGCAAGAGTGAAAATATAATAAGTCTAACTTAAATAAATTCAATTTTAGTAGAGCACAAGCCTAAATTATTCAGGAACAATTCTTTAAATCAATTTAGGTCTATCTTGATGCTACAAAATTGAAAAGGGCTATACTCATAATTAATTTAACCAAACATAAATTAATAATGAGATTTGACAAAATTAAAGGTGTTGGAAAATTAAACCCTTTCATCCAATGAAAATTTCCTACAATAACTTGTGTGAAATTAAAAAATTACATCTTCAAATATGAAGATTAATTAAATTTCAATAACAAGTTTTGAAGTTTTAGGACTTCAATCAACTCTAAAATGATTGAATTCAAGAATTAGTTCAACATGGAATTTAGCAAGTAAAGTTCCAACCTAATAAACAATTAAAGATCGAACCTTTGAAATATTAGGGGCTTCAAAAATTACAAATTCACCATAAACATTCACACTTGAAGCAATTTATTTGTAAAAATGTGAAAATTTCAAGTTTATGTGAAAAATGAACTTACCAAATTAAGCACCAATTATGACTTCATAAACATCCTTAATAAAAAGGTTTATAATTGTTGTATATTAGTGATGCAACCACACATTTAATCTACCTTTAACATGCCATAATTAATCAAGGTTTAAAGATTTCAAAAAATTTCGTCAAAAACGAAAAACCCCTCGAAACACATGTTTCTGGGTGGATTTTGGCTTCTGGACAGTCTTCAAAAAGAGTCATAAACGATTTAGAACATCAATTCCACCCAAAAATCACTATTTTTGAGTTGAAATATGGGTACGTAGGCCAAAATTAGTATAAATACGAGATTAAAACTAATTAAAACGAGCTTCTAATATAATTAAGGCAACTAATTAAAACTAAACATCTAGCACCACCAATAGTTCAAGTCCCTGCTATAAGGAGAAACAAGGCAAACATTTAACGAAGAGACAAAAAGTAATTTGTATTTTACCAAAATTAAATTTTCAATTAGACTTTGATCACTTTGATTTTTGATGGTTTATAGGAAGTTGATGTCTTCTAGTTATTTAGCTTTGATTAAGGCTATATGTAGTATTGTACTTCCTATATAGAATGAGTCATCGATATATATTGTTATATGGTATGGAAAAATAAGTTGAAAATAGATGGATTCATTTATATTTTTGGTCTAAATATTTATACGATTTTCCATAAGCTGCTTATTCTCGTTTTTTTTTCCCATTAGCTTTAGAGACATGAAATGTATGCAAACGAAAAAACTATCTTACCGGATTCATTCCGAATACACAAAGAATGAACCCAAACTAGTTTGTAGTCAAAACAATCATGAGCAAGGTGGACATGATTCCTTGTATAATTAATAGCAAACGGCATTGTAACTAATGCTTTTGTCTACAAGCTATAAATACACAGAAAAACACTATGCCATAACAATGTTTGAGAACCAGATTGAGGAGTACAAAGATATCCTACAAAAGGTCAAGAAAACATGAAATTGCCATGCATCACTTAGACCAGTTGTTGACTTGTTGGTCGGTATGCAGCCAGGCCTAATGACTCCTTGATGAGTTTTGGAGGCCAAGCCATACTATAAACGCTAAGTACTGATAAGCACCTGTCCTACCCAAGTATGTTTCAATTGCAGCTATCCCACACACATACAACCAAACTGATTGCTATGGTATTTCCTTAAAAATCTTTGATTGCCATTTACACCTGTCTTTAACCTATTTGCAGATGTATCGGGAGTTATCTTGTCTGTTAGTGAGCTTAGAATTTGACAACTGTGCACGGGAGTTGAACATCCAGTGCGCAAAATTAATTGTGATCACAACCCACAGGTTAGCCAGTTGTTTGCTGCTCAATTTAATTCTTTGTACAATCAATTATTTGAGTAATAAGTTCACTCTTTGTACAAACATGAATCAAACAATCAATCAGTTTTTTTTATTTGTATTTTTTTATCTGAATCAGGCAACAACGATTCCAAGTCTTCAAACTATTGTAGGTGTTGTAACTTGTAACTCTTTGAGTAAGTCCACTCTTTGTACAAACATGAATCAAACAATCAATTATTTCCACTTGCCTAGCAGTTTTATCATCCACTTACCCCTTTTGAAGTCTTGAGCTTGATATTAGATATCACAACCAGTCTCTACGAAAAATTAAACGAAAATCATGACATGATATCTGCGGAACACATTAAAATAACTTTTATATTGTGACATCAAGCTCTCCAACGTATGCAGTTTGTAGGTGCCTAAAGAGGAGAGGGAAAATAAAAATGCAACAAGGAACTAAGGATGCTAATTAATTGGAATAGTGGCATATATAAAGCTTGAATCTCAACTTCTAAAGACATTAGATAATTTAAATGATCCACTTAAAATAGTAATTTATTTTCTTCTATTATATATTTAATGGCACACTTATATACGAAGTAGAAGTTTTATTTATTTATTTATCTTATTTGTCAAGATAGGCATGCGCATTATAAGGGGAACATTCTTCATTGAGTCAAAAGATGAGTTCTCATGCTTATATTGTGATATAGCATCACTCAATTAACGTATTTCAATTTGGATCATATATTTTCAACAAACTTTGTATTATTTCTTGACTATGGTTAGAAATATCTCAGATTGTCTTGAATTCAATTTTCAAGTGACTAGCTATGAATTACAATATACTCCATCCGTATTTAATTAGTTGAAAGAAATGGGTTTGGTGGAAGAATAAAGTTTGGAGTATTATAATTGGGAAGAGAGAAACTAATTATATTAAAGTATGATAATTGAGGTTCATTAGGATAAAAGAAAATATTATTAAAGTTTTTTAAAAACACCAATTCTTATGTGTGGCCAACCATAATGGGGTTAACTTCATTTAGTGTTATAGGGGTTACTCGGTCAGTGTTACAAGGGTTACTTCGTCAGTGTTACAGGAGTTACTTTGTTAGTGTTATACGGGTTACTTGATCAGTATTACATGGATTACTTGGACAGCTATATTGGGGTTACTTTGTTCTTTTACAACCAACAACGCCGTATGGCCGGCCACACACATTACAGACTGTTTTATTACTGGGTGAAAGAAAGGTTAAATGCTTGGAATTCACTGTTTCTGACACATGTTGGTAGTTTTACTCTCATCAGGTTGGTTCTTTAAAGTCTTGGTGTTCGTGTCTTTGTATTAGGGTGGTGCTGCGAAGGTGGAGGCTTGTGTGGCCGGTGTTATGTAGGGTGGTCGTGGCTTGTGTGTCGGGTGTTATGGAGGGTGGTCGTGGCCTGTGTGGTGGTTGGACGGTGATTATTGATCTATTCCCATTTTCTCTCTCCTTCCTTAATCACATGCCCCTCTGTTCTTAATCTCCATTTCTCAGTTTTTCCCTAGGATTTCGTGTCGACTAAAAATTTGCAAAAAATGTGAAATGGAGATAGTTGTAAGAGACTACAAATTCCAATTCTTAAAAATTTTTGATTGATTCTTAATTCATTTAATTTAATTTTTAATTCTTGATTATTAAACTCCAACTTTATCTAATCCCTAAAATCTTATATTTCAACTATTCATATTTTTATTTCTTGATTAAATTTCATGTTTAATTCCCGATTTGATTTTTAAGTACTTAACTTATTTAATTCCTTTAAATTCCCGATACTTGTCCGATTTCTTAAACTAAACTGAATATAAAACTTTAAATTTTTTTTTTATGATTTTTTTTATGATTTCTTTTATGTGCCCAAAAATTTTGATTATTACTTTATATTACGAAAATTTCAAAATCGTTAATTAGTTTACAGTTTACTAAAACTTTAAATTTAAAATTTTTATTTCTTAAATAATTCCGTTAACAACTATTTTGATGACTTTAACACTTTTATTAAACTATTCTAAATTATTATATTTTTATTAATAAATTTAACTAAGTTTTTAAGCTAGTTTAATACCTAAACTAATTTTTAAACACTTAAACTTATTTGGTCGAAACCTACCATAATATGTTAAATTTAGTATACTTACATAAGTAAAGTAAGTTTGAAAAGAAATCAAACTCTTTCGTACCACCATGTTGGAAGGATATGGACTTAGATTTGGAGCATGCTTTTTTTTTTTTTTTAATCCAAATTCTTTAAGATTCTTTCCCCTAAATAACTTTCTTATATACTAGCTTTTACCAAAGGCTTCTACATAGAAAATTTGAAGTAAAACTCATCCATTTCCCACCCTTCTACATATACATCTACAATTTCATGCCCCATAATTTTTCTTCCATTTTCCTCCTAAATTCACTTTATAATTTCAAGTACTAAATTCCCAATTTTTTTTATATAGTTAATGAAATTCAAGAAGAAGGAGTATAAATAATTATTTTCCTAGCATTTTGAGGTTGGAAAATTATTTTGGATACTTAGAAGATCATTATTTTAGAGTTGGATAATTATTTTGGAAGCTTAGAATAACATCACGTTTGGAGCATGGAGCTTGGAGTATTTAATTAGCTTGGAGGATCATATTTGCTTATAGTACTTTGTACTACTACTCCTTGATGTTCGTATGGTATAACTTCTTACCCTACTCTTTATGTGGAATTTTTACATTATATTTACTTTATAATATGAAAAGTATTAAATATGTTGAGTATCTTTAAGTGAGAAGTTAGTTTAATGAAATTATAATTATGATTATTTAAGTATGTTTATGCTAAAAGTAATTTTAGTATTCTAATTAGTAATTTTTGAATATGTTTAGAAAGTTGGTGAAAAAAATATGTTTAGTATTCTAGTGATATTAAGTATTATTTTTATGTGTTACATTAGAAATGTTATTATATTTAAGATTTTTTTTTTGTTAGAAATTTTGTTAATATGTTTATGTTTGCCTATAAACAAGTTTATAAAGTTGTGTGCTATTTTATGAACATACTTTTACTGAGTATGGTTATGTTAAAATTTTTGTCATTATACTTTAATTTATTGTATCTTTAAAGTTATATTAAGTTTCTATTTATTGTGTAAAAGTTTTTTTTAGTGATTATATGAGTTATTTAAATTTAGAATTTATTATGATAAACTAATTAAGTTTTTTTTTTTTAGTGAAAAAGGTAAAAATAATCATATGCCATTAGGCAACTATCATAAAAGAAAAGGTTTTATTTACTATTTTAATTTATTACAAGCATTTGTTTTAATAATAAAATAACAAGTTGAAAAGATGAGTTTTGAAATTTTTTTTTATAAGTTATAAAATATTAAAGTGTTTTATTGTGTATATGAGTTTTTTTTTTTATAAAAGTAACTTTTGTGATATGAAGTAACTAGTTAGTACAAAATATTCTTTAGTTGACTATTTGACCAAAATTTATTTAAAATGATGTAAAAGTAGTTTTATATATATATAAATTTGCCCTTTTAATTAAAATTTTGAGTGAAATTTCGATTTTATGAAAATATTAAAAGAATAAAGTTCTTACATGCTTTATAACAAGAATTATGGATTTTTGTGAATATATAAGTTTTATTTGTTTTATAACTAGAAGTATTGATTTTTGTGAGCTTATAAAGTGTTACTTGTTTTATAACTAGAAGTATTAATTTCGTAAAATAATAAGTTTTATTTGTTTTATAATTAGAATATTGATTTTTGTAAACTTGATAAGTTTTACTTGTTTTCATCTTGAAATATTGATTTTTGGTGAATTTGTTGAATTTTAAAAATTTATCCATAGAGTATAGTTTTATTTGATTTATAATTAGAATATTTGTTTTTGTGAAACGAATTAAAATATTTATTTGTTTTAAAGTTAGAAATGTTGCTTATTAAAACTTATTTCAAGAGAAATAATATTGAATAGCTACTTGTGAAAAATATTAATCTAAAGACTATGAATAGATTATTAAGTTATTAGTGTAAATTTATTTAACAAATGAACTATTAAAAATAAAGTTTTAAATAAAGTTTAATGTGTAAAACTTTAGTAGTGAACTTAGAAGGACATATAGGTAGAATCTTATTAAATAAGAAAGTTACCATCTAAGTTGGTCAAAGTAAAAGTCAACTTGTAGTAGTAAAATGTGATGTGCTTGTGTGCAATTATCTGTGTATTGATTGAATGACCATGATATTAAGGTAATGTCGAACCATGGACCGGCATGTAAAATCCCGGCGCCCGTGTTAGCCGGCACGTAAAATGCGGTGTAAGACAGAGGGTTAGCTACCTATCCTGTAGAAGCTCGAGCATAATTGTATTGCAGGGGTAACGACTCCCACCACAGTTAGATGTAGGGTTTCGGCCCTAATCTAGCAAGATCCTTACATATATCAGGTGTCATATTGTTGTGCTTGTTGATCAGTGATAAACTTGACTATTGTTGATGCTATGAGGCATGGTACGGTTATGAGTATTAACCAACTGAACTTGCTTAAGTATTAAGATTACCGAATTGTATAAGTGGCAGTAATGTACTTCTGCCAAGGGTGAGAATGGTATCTAAATGACTTAAAAGTATGGAACAGTAAAAGAGTTTGGTGAAACTATACAGTAGTGTCAGCTAATTATGAGTTCATACTTTAATTATTATATTTTGTATATGTAGTGTATTATTTCCATATTTTGAGCTGGATAGGGAGTTATGCTCGGTGTTAAGTGCTGACCAATTCAATCGGTTGTCATCCGTATTATGGATGACAACATGTTGCAGGATTTAGTTTCAAGTTTCGATCCAGGCCACAACTATAATTTATTATGCTATCGAGGACTTAGCTGCAAATTATTTATATACTTCATGTTTGATGATCTTGAGGTACTTAATTTTGATTATTGTGTATTTTTGAAACAAATGATATATATTTCATTTTCCTAATTTTATGTAAAATTTATCATTTCTAATAAACAATTTTTAATTTTTAAAAGTTTTTAGCAGATAAACATTTTGAGACTTCCACATTATTTTTGTAAAAATTTTCATTAATGTTAATTACGTATCGAAATTACCGCTTCTGTTACAATAGTAAATAAACTACAAAGCCGAGAGCTATGGAGCATTAAAAGGGAAAATACCTTAGCAATAAAAGTGTTAGAACAGGGTCATCTTTATTTAAATAATTGGATCAACATGTTGGGAAATTAAGGGCACTTAAGAGCCCAACAAGTTAGCCCTAAAGGAAGAAGTCAAGAGGGAGTAGGATTTAGTAATGACAGTTTTGTAATTATGAGTTTTTGTTTTAATAGGGGAGTATAAATACATCAAAACCTCAAGATTTTTCACGCTAAAATCATTATTGTCAGATTTCACAAAAATCGCAAAAGTTTTCTCTTTCTTTTCTATCTCCTTTTTCTCTTTCTTTTTCCTCTTTTATTTCTCTCTTTTCCCATGCCTCTCTCTCCTATTCCCCCTCATGCACGTCGGCAGCCACCGGCGCCACCACCAGCCACCGGAAGCCAGCAGCAGCAGCCGACGATCACCGCTGACCACCCTCCTTTTCTCTTTTTTTTGTTGTTGTGTGGTTCAGTATTATGATTATTAAAAAAAAAAACTTTTTTCTCTTCGTAATCTAATTCTAGTTGTTTTTATTAATTTAAAACATGATTTTGATTTTGTTTAGGTATTAATTTAGGTAATTGATATTGTTAAATAATTTATATAATTTTCAGATTTTATTAAATCAAAAACTCCAATTTACAAACCCTAGAACTTGGGAATTTATGGTTTATGATTAGGGTTTGATCCTAAGTTGTTGTTGTTTAATTAATGGTTTAAACATATTTTTGACGAGTTTGAAGCCCTCAAATTAATGCTGTAATTTATTTATACATACTACTTTTTAATTATTGAGTTAGAGTTTGATTACCCATAAAAGAGAAAAAAGTTTTAATGATTTAAATGTGATTTCCTAGTTTATTAGTGATGTTTTAAATTAAATAAGTATGCTGGGACTTTATTTAAGTCATAAAAACTAAGTCTTTTTGAATGGAATTGAAGTACCCACTTAAAGAAAAGGTTTTATGGCTTTTATCTCATTAAATTGGGTTGACTAGTATGGTTTAAAGTGTATTATAGTTGCAGGGAATTTGTGAGAATAGTAGATTAATTATAGTTATGTAGTCTTAGTAGATTTCTAGCGAGTGTGGCCGAGTTTAGGCATTTTTTTTCAAGGTACGTATGCGCACAAGAATATTTGTGTGTGTAGTATCATGCTAGGATTCTAAAGTATGATTTAATGATGAATTAGTAGCATGTTTGGTTGATTAGAATTAATGTTGGTTAAGCATGAATTGTTATGCAAGCATGTGAATATGTTATTCGAGGCATGATAACAGTTGATTACGTATGAATCATAGAAGTATGTTTTATTTTCAAGTATCAAGAAAGCATGTATTTAATAAGCAAGACTTATATATGAGTTAAAGAGCTAAAGTTAGAATTATTGATCATGATACAAGAATTTATTTCTCACGCATTTATTATTGGTGTTGAGTCAAGAAGTTAATTTATTTATTTACTTGTTCATGTAAGGTGATTTCGAGTCAAGGAAGTTTAGTAGTGCATTTTATGCACCAAGGTAGAAATAGTGCAATTTTGTGCACAAAACTAGGCTAGGAACCTGAATTAAAATAAATAGTATGTGCTCACTAATTAATTCAAAAATGAATTGGAAGTACATGTTGAATGTTTCTATGTTTATTCTTGATTGATTGGTTTGAGTCATCACATGTTAAATTGGTAAATCACGTAAAGTGTAAGAGAATACGCACCAACACTCTTGGAACGTATATACCTTGAGTATGGACAAATAGGTGGAGTTAGGGGGTTTTATATTTAACTATAGCTTTTACAGGGGTACAGGACGCTTTACTTTCTTTTATTATTAATGCGCTGGAATTCCGTCACAAGTGTCACATAGTAGATGCCTATTAGGGTAGGTCCCTGATTAGAAACTCAATAATTAAATAGGCTATTTTCAAGGAAGGAAACTCGTTCGATGTGTAATCCAAAATTATTTTTTATAATTAATATTGTTAGTTATGAGTCAAAGGTAAGTTGTCTTGTGAATGTATGACGAGCATGTTTTAATTATTTTATTTTAATGCTAGGATATTCATGTTAGTGTGGTGCATATGAACTCAGCTTTGCTGATTCGTACTTTTGTGTTTGTGTTTGGCTTTCCTTTGAATTGGCCCTACTATGACCCATTTATAAGGTGAATAGAGGGTTGAATAAAGAGGAAGTAACAAATACTTGAAGCATGATGGGATAGAGTGTAGAGAGTTATTTGTTATATTTCTTAGTTTAATATTTTTGAATTATTGGTTATTGCTTAGGGACTAACAATATTATATTTATTTTTAATTGGTTTTTACGAAGGGCCATGTTTGAATTGGTTCCAACTTGTGACTATTTTATTCTACATTTGTTTTGAGGTTCTGAACTCAAGTTTTATTTTAAAAATTTGGTTTTTGTATTTAGACTTTTGCTGTGTGACTTTGAAAATTAGTCTTAGCTGTTATCACGATAACGGTAATATTTTGGTTATTTCCTAAAAAGGGTTTTATTTAGAGTAAAATGAGTATATTTAAAAGAAGGAAATTTCCAGGGTATTACAAGGTGGTACCTGAGAGCTTTGGTTGGATTTTACCACTAAAGCCAAAAACTTTGTTTGTTTTTAATAAGGTTGAAACTTCTTTTTTTTAATGGTCCGAATTTTTTTTATCAATCAGGGCCGAATTTTTTTTTAGATAAAATGGGGGTGTCCGAATTTTTTTTATTATGTTTGGACAATTATTTTCAAAAAATAAATTCTTTTTATGTATAAAAAAATTGTATGTGTGCAGTATGCGAAGGAATTAAGGTATGTAATTATGCGTTTACTATTTATGAAAGCATGTGGTGAGATTGGATTGGAAAAAAAGGGCATATAGGTTAGAATTGTATGTCTTCCTATGTGCATATTTATTTATGTAAGGTGTTCAAGCATGGTATATGATACTATGTATCTATGTGAAAGCATGTTTATGTGTAATAACCTAAATTGTATGATTGAACAGTAAACATAAATTTATGCAAGGAGTTGTATATTGCTGGAAAAAGGAATTTATGTCATTGAGTCATAACCCGAGATACCTTGTAGGCTGTTTGATTTACCTAGTAGATTCACTACCACGGGTACTTTAGTAAAGAAGGACTATGAGCATGTGTGGGATTATATTCGCAGGATTCACTTTTACTGTACTTATAGATCTGATGTGTTTGGAGAGCATCATCTTGACCAACCTGACCATGTCTCTGCCATGATTGTTCAATTTTCGCCTAACTATCCTCCCTATGAAGCTATTAAGAGTCCCTTTCGTGATTTTCATTTGCCTGATGGTGTAGCTAACTATACTAAGTATAAGGACTCTAATGGTCAGTGGGGAGCAGATTGGAGATATTTATACTGTTACATTGCTCACAAAGAATTCATTTACCTTAACCTTCAGTATGCTTCTTATCCTAAGCCTTACCATAACTTTGGTGATCCAGCTTCACAACAAAATGCACCTTATTATTCTTCAGAAAATGATGATTCCTTGTCTGAGTCAGAACCTCAGCAAACTTATGAGAGTCAAGGTGAGCCAATGGAGCAAGATAATGAGTTTGAGATTCTTCATGTGAAATCATCCCTAATCTAAATCCACTAAGCCTTCCAGTAATCATTAACTTAGAATTTGATGAGTCTGATGAAGATCCTGAGGAAGATGATGATGATGACGATGATGATGGAAATGATGGTGATAATGGGGAATGATCCTGAGTATAATTCAAAGAAGTACAAGGAGATAAAAGACAAGATTGACAATGTCAACATTTGAAGATTATAGACTAACTTTCTTTAGTGTGTTGAGTATTTATTTCATTCTTTATTCATAGTTATAGTTTAATAAAGTACGACATGAGTAATAAGTAGCAAAGACAAATTTGAGATATTCCAAACATTTCTTTTCATTATTTCAATAAAGTATTAGTATTTCTTATATTTATTTCCATTTTCGAACAACCTTATCAAACGTCATTTATTACCTTTATTTTCTGTAAATGGTATCAAGGGAATGACTCAAAATTTTTTTTTTTTTTTATGATGTACTAACCTAAGTGAAGTGGTAGCATGACAACCAAAACAATATGTTGAATTATTAGTAGGGGAAATACGTAGTTGCTTCTACCATAATTCAAAATGCCTACTTGTATGCTTAAATTAAAGTAGCTTGGTTATCGTCTAGTTAGAAGAGAGTTGTGACCAACCTAATAGTAGTCATCTCTTTATTTAGAAGGACTAGAATAGCAAGGAGAAACAAAAATAACAATGATCTGAATGGGGTAGTAAGGCAATTAGCTATTATAGCTCAACAATTAGCTAAAAGGAATTGTTGGAACAAGTAGTAATGTGTGTGAATTTTGGAAAAACACCAAAGTCCCACATTGGTGAGAAATAGAAGTTTCACTCACTTTATAGTATAGAGAGTGAGCTAAAGGGGTGTGGCCCTTGGGCTACCCACATTTTGTGGAGAGGGAAGGACTTACCTCTAAGCCAATCTATCACACACGCGCGCCGAACGGTTTTACATATACTGAAACATCAGAAATCATTTCATATAAAAAATTATTTTCTCTTCTTCTAAAGTTTCGAGCAGCATTCATTATTGTTTTCAGTCTCATTTTCGGTAACATTGTTCTTACTTTTTTTTTTAAAAAAAAAGATCGTTTATAACAGGAATAACAATAACAATCCTGACCTTGCTAGGGAGGTGTTTAAGAAGATAGCCCAAAGCAAACCTCCTACTTACCAGTGAGAACCTGACCTAAATGTCCTTGAAAGTTGGCTGAGAGAGTTGGAAATGTTGTTTGTGGCAGTAGCATGTCTTAATGAATCCACAGTGAGTAGTGCAGCTTATTACTTAAGGAGTGAAGCATATCTGTGGTGGTAGCTGAATGAACAAGCTGTGAGAGCATTACCTAATTTTGGATGGAACGTGTTCAATGAGCAAGAAGAAAAAGTTTAATAACCACCTGGGTAATAACTTCCAAAACAATAGCAATACAATACCACGAGGGTAAAGCAAATGTAGTTGTAGATGCTTTAAGCCGCAAAGCAACTCAAGGAGTGAACGCTTTGGTAGTGGCAGACGTACTTTATAAGGAAATGAGTAAGTTGAACCTTGAGGTAGTACCACGTGGAAAGTTGGAAGGAATGATTAATAATTTGAGGATCCAACCAACGATATTCGATGAGATTAAGGATAACCAAGTAAGGGATGTGAAATTAGATCGCATAAGGGAGAAGATCAAACAAGGGAAGACGGATGATTTCAGAATCCATGATGATGGGAGTATTCAATTCAAGGGGAGGAGGTGAGGAGTTGAAGAAGAAGTTGATGGAAGAAGGGCATAATACACCTTATTTAATACATCCAGGAGGAGATAAGCTTTAAAAGTGTTGGACCTCTTAAGTTTTGATGATGACTACACTTTATTTAAACGAATGTGTTTTTAGAGATTGTGTGCAGGTCGATATCCGATCGTGATTATGATCGTTGATAGTACCTATGACATGGTCTATGGAAATGTACGTGTCAAAAAGATCCAAAAGATGTTAGAAGAAGTATATCACTTAAGATGTAAAATGGAGACAGAAGGTCCACTGTTCCTAAGTTGGATGTTCTAACAAAATTGGAAAATGGAGACAGTGCATTGTTCCTAGATTGAAGTCAGCTGAATACACGTCTACTGAAATTCTGTTCTTAATTATATTTTCTATTTTTAGTTGATGTATTAATTAAAGTTAATTTTTTGCATTTATAAATTATTAAAGTTAATTGGCAAAGTATTTTCCAAAATTATGTTCGTTTTTAAGCCTTTATTTTAGGATCTATATTTGGTGAATATTGGATTTAGTAAATATAGGAACAGCAACTGATAATATTTAGGAAGCCATGATTGCAGCGTGGGGAGAATCTGAAAGTGATGTTGAAACTGAAGTTCCCGAAGAGGAAGAGACAGCAAACTTATGTCTCATGGCCACACACGAAAGCAAAGGAAAGCAGGTAAATACTACAAACTCTTTTTCTTTCCATCCATTCAATTTGAATAAAAATAAATTAATAGAGTTGCTATTGGAGACACAAGCTAAACTAGAAAATTGCAATGATAAGTGTCTTCAATTGGAAAAGGAGCTCAAAGTAAGTAAAGACCACGACTCCTATATAAACACCTTTAGATCCGATGTCCAAAACAGATTTTTCGGTTTGTTGGACCAAAATATAATTCTAAAGGAAAATATGGAGAGAATTAAAACGAAAAATGTTATTCTTAATATTGAGTTAACGCAATATAAATTGTTAGGGTTGAATAAAGAAGTGAACGATGCATCAATTAAAAACCTGCACAGATTTTCAAAATTTGGATAGTAGCTTGGCATCCAACCGTATCAACAATGATAAGAATCAGCTTGAATTGAATTCAAGAGAAAAAGGGAAAATCAAAATTACTCCCAAATGGATACAGGATGCCAAAAATAAAAAGGGCCTAAAGTACTTTAAGAATAACAAGAATAAAAAGGTTTATGTTGATATCCCTAGTGACAGGATCTGTTCCCTCTGTTGAAAAACTGATCATCTAAAAGACCAGTGTACCAAGCGGGAACAGTACACTGTCTCCAACAAAAATTATGTCGATAACGTTTGGATTTAGGAAGCAGATTCTTGTAAAATCGACAAGGAACCCAAGACAGCCTGGGTTCCTGTTAGTAACAATTAAATTTTTTCAGGTCCAAGTAAGGGAGAACAACTCATGGTATCTCGACAGTGGGTGTTCCAAGCACATGACGGGTGACAAATCTAAATTTCTCTCACTTGAAACCTATGATGGAGGAACAGTAACCTTCGGTGACAATATGAAAGGTGAGATCATCGCCAAAGGAAAAGTTGGAAGGTCAAGTTCCCATGCCATCGATAATGTGTTTTTAGTCGAGAATTTGAAACATTACTTACTTAGCATTTCTCAGTTCTGCGACAAAGGTAACTCTGTAAACTTTACTTCTGAAAAATGCATAATTTCTAGGAACGACACAGGAGACACTGTGCTCGAGGGAATCAGAAAAGGGAACACTTATGTTGTGGACCTTGACACTGTTTCCAAATCCAGTCTAATGTGTCGAAGTGTTTTAAAAGACGACCCACTTCTTTGGCATAAGCGTCTAGATCATGCTAGCTACACTTTAATTAATACTTTAAGAACAAAAGACCTAGTAAGAGGACTACCAGCTATAAAGACCTAAAGGATGAAATTTGTCATCCTTGTACCAAAGGAAAACAAGTAAGGTCATCTTTTAAATCAAAGAATGTTGTGACCACCTCTAAACCGCTTGAATTAATACATATGGATCTTTGTGGACCTATGAGAATACAAAGCCGTCGTGGCAAAAGATATGTGTTTGTTATTGTTGATGATTATAGTAGATTTACATGTACTTTATTTTTAGTAAGCAAAGATGAAGCCTTCAATGAGTTTGTTTCTTTCGCTAACAAAATACAAAAATCTACCAATAATCAACTAATTCACATAAGGTCAGATCATGGTAAAGAATTCGAAAATTCAAGCTTTATGAATTATTGCAATGAACATGGAATAACTCATAATTTTTCCGCACCAAGAACACCACAACAAAATAGTTTAGTTGAAAGAAAAAATAGAACTTTAGAAGAAATGGCTAGAACCATGTTAATTGCTAGTGGTCTACCTAGAAATTTTTGGGCAGAGGCTGTCAATACTGCATGTTATATTTTGAATCGTGTATTAATAAGACCCATTACTTCTAAGACACCATATGAATTGCTTAAAGGTGTAAAACCAAATATTTCCTATTTTCGTGTGTTTGGATGCAAATGCTTTGTTCATGTTAATGGAAAACGAAATATAGGAAAGTTTGATGAAAGAAGTGATGAAGCAGTATTTCTTGGCTATTCATCTCATAGTAAGGCATACAGAGTTTACAATAAAAGAACAATGAGCGTAGAGGAATCCATTCACATAATCTTTGATGAAACTAACTTTTTGACTAGTGAACAGGATATAAAAAATGTTAAAATAGGTCTTGCAAATCTGGAGGACGATGAAGAAGAAATGAAAGTGCAGGATCAAGGAACAGCAGGTGAACAGCCTATTCAAGAAAATGCAGAAAGGTCTGATCAAGTTCAGGAACTACCAGTACATCAGGACCAGCAGACTGTTCCCAATCCAGCTGTTCCCACAGATGAGCAAGTTGATCCAGTAGCTGAACAGAATGAAAATCAAGCGAATGAACCAGAACATGCTACTGATCTCACAAGAGAATTCGTGCCCAAACTTTGGAAATATCAAAGATGTCATCCTCATGACTTGATTATAAGTGATTTGAATAAGGGAACACAAACTAGATCCCAAATGAGAAACTTTTGTGCACACTTTGCGTTCCTATCATCACTTGAACCCAAAAACCACGAAGAAGCTCTAAATGATTCCGAATGGATCGTAGCCATGCAAGATGAATTTAATGAATTTGAAAGAAATAAAGTATGGCATTTAGAACCCCAACCAAAACACAAAAAGGTGATTGGATTAAAATGGGTATTTCGGAACAAATTAGATGAGCATGGAATTATTGCAAGAAACAAAGCAAGGCTCGTGGTTAAAGGATACAATCAACAAGAAGGAATTGACTATATCGAGACATTTGCTCTAGTAGCAAGATTACAGGCAATTAGAATTTTAATTTCGTTTGCTGCATTCATGAACTTTAAATTATATCAAATGGATGTGAAATGTGCTTTCTTAAATGGCTTTATTGATGAAGAAGTTTTCGTTGAACAACCCCCAGGCATTGAAAATACCTCTTCTCTTGATCATGTCTACAAGCTTGATAAAGCTCTTTACGGCTTAAAACAAGCTCCTAGGCAATGGTATGACAGACTATCAAAATTCTTGATTGAAAATAACTTTACTAGAGGTAAAATCGACAAAACCTTATTCTTTAAGAATAGAGGTTCTGATATTTTAGTTGTTCAAATATATATTGATGATATTATTTTTGGAGCCACCAATGAATTACTGTGTAAAGAATTTGCTAACCTAATGAGCACTGAATTTGAAATGAGTATGATGGGAGAACTAAATTTCTTCCTTGGTTTGCAAATTAAACAAACAGCAAATGGAATCTTTATTCACCAAAAAAAAATACATAAAAGAACTTCTCAAGAAATATGGCTTGAATAATGCTAAAACCAACAATACACCTATGGCTACTAATGTTAGATTAGATGAAGACCCAAATGGAACAAATATTGATCAAACTATGTATCGAGGCATGATTGGCTCTTTATTATATCTAACTGCTAGTAGACCCGATATTGCTTTTAGTGTTGGTTTATGTGCTAGATTTCAATCTAATCCTAAAGAATCACATCTCACTGCAGTAAAACGAATCTTAAGATATTTGAAGAGAACATATGACTTGTCCTTATTTTATCCTAAAAGTGATGTCTATGACTTGAAAGGTTTTAGTGAAGCAGATTATTCAGGAGATCTTGTGAATAGAAAAAGTACTTCAGGTATGGTACAACTTCTAGGCTCATGTTTAGTTTCGTGGAGTTCCAAGAAAAAAACACCGTTGCATTATCCACTGCCGAAGCTGAATATGTAGCAACAGCTGCTTGCTGTTCCCAAATGCTTTGGATAAAACAGCAACTAAGAGATTTTGGTATTAAGTTCGAATGTGTTCCTATCTTTTGTGATAATAATACCAGTGCCATATGCATTTCAAAAGATCCAGTGCATCACTCAAGAGTAAAACATATCCACATTAGACATCATTTTCTTAAGGACAATGTCGAAAATAAAAATATTATCGTCAAGCATGTAAATACAAACAAGCAGATAGCTGACATCATGACAAAACCTCTTCCGAGGGAACAACATGAAAAGATGGGATTAGTACTTGGCGTGATCAAGCTACATTGAAGTATGTGACAAGCATGATCCTTGGAGGCAAAATGAAAATTGAAAAGGTCAATCATCCACAAAATTTTTGATTGAAAAGTCAATTATTGAAGGATTCAGGTATACAGTTAATAAAGTACGTTTTATGGATGTTTTCTTGATTGCATGTTTTGAACTGATCAGACCAAAGCAGCATGTGTTCGTTCTATATTTCTATTCTTATTACAAAATAATATAATGATATCATTTTTCAATTTTCATAATTTGTAAGTTTTTTGTAGATGGTCAACCTAAATTAATCAAATAGTGGGAATTGGATTTATTCACTCATTCCATGAACTTACCCTCAAACTCTTCATTAACCTACTATGTTCATATGGAGCAATTACTGAAAAATTAAACCACTAAGAAACTGTCCCTTCACACAAATATTAACCCCTTCCTCAAGACATACTCTTCACGTCTACTCATTACACTCATCAAATCATCATTCTCACTTCCTCTCTCAATACCCTTTCAAGATCATCATGAAGTCACCAAAATCCTCAAACTCCGGCAAGAAAGTGAGCAGGAAAACACCACAATCTAGCAACACGTCACAACCGCAACCTCTGAAGGTGGTTCATCCATCACCACAGATTGATACTCCACCATCTTCATCCACTGAAATAAAAAATGAAACACCTATACCATCTTCATCCATAGTGCATGAAAGAAACAAACGCTAGATCACCTCTCCAAAAAGTGGTTCATCATCCAGACCAATCAAACGCTCAAAGAACACTAATCCCAACAGTGTTGAAGAAATTTCTAAGGAAATGTCCGTAGGGTTTGGTTTAGACAAATACAGGTATGATTCTACTCCTTTTCCACAACTTCACGCCATTTTACAAAATCAAAATTGGGAAATATTAATGACCGATTACTACTGCAACCCAATTTACCCAAACCTAATGCGTGAATTTATTTTAAACTTTTCAATTGAGAGTGGAGTATGTTCAAGCACTGTAAAAGCAATAAAAATAGAATTTAACAGTTTGATGTTGGGGGAATGGTTTAATATCCCTGCTGTTGGTTTTGACACTTACCATGTTGGTTCAAAAGTTGTGTTTTCTGGTATTAATGAAAAGACTGTTCTGAAATTTTTAGGAGTTCATGAAAAGAAAGGAAAGATTAGCCACAATATTTTGTCTCCATTACACAAATTATTGTATAATATAGCCCGTAGATTTATTTTACCTCGCAATTCCAAGCGTAGTGAAGTAAACCTATGTGACGCTTCTTTAATTTATTGTACGGCAAATCACATAAAAATAAACTTTCCTTCTTTGATGATTTCACATTTATCGGATTGCATTGAGAAAAACAGTATGGTTGGATAAGGAGGGTTAATGACTTGCATCTTCAGAAAATTTGGTGTACCTTTAGATGGCTTTCAGTTCCCTATGGGTCCTAATACGAAAATAGATGCAAAATGTCTACATAACTTGCACCTAAGATTAAATGATGAAGGGATACTGGAACATGCCATGGAAGAAGTTGTGAATGTTGAATCTAAGGAGGAGAAGGTTGAGGAAGTAAAGGAGCAACAAGTTGAGGAGGATCAGGAGGAAAAGGAGCAGGAACCTGTTCCCTCTGCCACCACTGATAAGGTAGAAACCAGTTTTGAAAGCAAACAGGGGAAAGCAGCAAGTAAGGGGAAAACAAAAGATAAAGGAGAAGACTCAAGTGATGAGGAGGTTAGGATGCCTATGAAGAAGCAGCCTGTTTTAACACAGAGGAAAAGTAGGCGGTTGGCTTCTAAACGTAAGGTTGTTATGGATGATGACATCACCTCTCACAACATTCCTAAGCCTACAACAAATGCACCTCCCTCTCCTAAGCCGGCTACACCACCATCACATCAAATTCCATCACCACGACCATCACCTATACAGTCTATATCACCATCATTTCCAACACACATTTCACCAAGTATAGGCTATGATAACTCTCCTTCTGTTCCTGCTGCTTCTCTAGACTCCATCCTTTCAAAGCTCCATGACCTCTAGTCTCAATTCTTTGCATTTCAAGATGAAACTCGTGTCTCACTTGCCTCAATCACTGATCAGCTCATCCAGATGGAGAACCGTTTTGGTGCCAAGCTGGACACAGTTGAAGTGTAGACTGAGTTCGTAGATGAAGATGAGACTGCTCCCTAACTCCTCTTCCTACATCATTTCAAAATTTTTTGGCCCTACTATCTGTCACTTTATAAAAAATTTTCTTTATGTACCATCTAGGGTACGAAGTTGTATTTATTTTGTTGAAACAACTGCTACAATTTCCTCTTTTTATAATGGTCTGTGATGTTTATCTATATGCATATTTAGATTGCATTTCTTGGTGCTTGCTTTTATTTATAGTTTCTGATTATCTTCTTTGACTATATGATTAGTGTTGTGGTTGGATTATCAGCTTCTTTTTGATTAATGTCAAAAGGGGGAATATTTGGCACAAACTTAAAGGATATTTGAGTATGCTTGGTTTATATCATTTCTATATCTGTTGTTCATTAGGTTTGTGGCTATGTTCTCTGAATCTGAATTCTATACTCTAATAAGTTAAGCTCTAATCAGTCTAAATAAGCTTGGTTATGAATTAGTTAATAAGTTAAGCTCTGATCAGTCTGAATAAGCTTGGTTATGAATTAGTTAAGAAGTCAATAAGTTGTTGTTTGATGATTGCTCTAATATTACTTTGTATTATCATTTTGATTACTTATGATCCAATTTTTATGCTCTGATACTCTGTAATATGATAAAGTTCTGTTTATGTTCGGATTAAGGATTTTTGTAAGTTTTGTTATGTTTAGATTTTATTTGAAGCCTTAAGCAATAAACTACTTCCAATTCTTTGATTTTGCTTAGGATATTTTTGAATATTAGAGTAATCTGTATTTAAGATATGCTTGGTAAATTGTATTGTAATGAATTAATTTACTAAGTTATGTAGAGTTGTCTTAATCTCTGGCATTCTCTATAATATTGATTTTACTCTATTTTTGTTTAAGTTTGTTTAAAAGTTTGTCATCATCAAAAAGGAGGAATTTGTTGGACCTCTTGAGTTTTGATGATGACTACACTTTATTTAAACAAATGTGTTTTTAGAGATTGTGTGCAGGTCGATATCCGGTCGTGATTATGATCGTTGATAGTACCTATGACTTGGTCTATGGAAATGTACGTGTCAAAAGGATCCAAAAGATGTTAGAAGAAGTATATCGCTTAGGATGTAAAATGGAGACAGAAGGTCCACTGTTCCTAAGTTGGATGTTCTAACAAAATTGGAAATGGAGACAACGCATTATTCCTGGATTGAAGTCATCTGAATACACGTCTACTGAAATTCAGTTCTTAATTATATTTTCATTTTTTAGTTGATGTATTAATTAAAGTTAATTTGTTGCATTTATAAATTATTAAAGTTAATTTGCAAAGTATTTTCCAAAATTATTTTCGTTTGAAAGCCTTTATTTTAGGATCTATATTTGATGAATATTGGATTTACTAAATATAGGAACAGCAGCTGATAATATTTAGGAAGCCTTAGCTATTATTAGAATAACCGATCCTAACTTTAGTAAATAGGTAACCATCTCTAATATTAGTAAATAGTAACCGTCCCTATTATTAGCAAACCTTAACCGTATCTATATTTAGCGTAAAGTACCCGTGGTTATTATTAGAAACAGGGAACTGTAGCTAATTTTAGTATATGGGAATTGCTGCTAAAAAGAACAGTATCTATTATTAGTATATGGGAACAACGGTTATTATTAGATAATCGTGGGCTTGAATTTCTCAAGATTAATACCTATTTTTAGAGACTAACTGTAGGATGACTTGGTTTTTAAGATCCACATTATTCTCCTTATTATTTGGGATAAGGGAGTAGTGGTTGGTTTCTTCCATTTTATTAGGGAATTTAGTATAAATAGCAATCTAATTCGGCTGTTCCTAAGTGCATCCATCGTATGAGCTTAATTAATTCATGCGATTATTTTGGAAATTTACAAAAAATATTTTGTTTTAAAATTGCCAATCAACTTACAATATTTTCTTGTGCAACTTATTGATTTTATTTTTAGAGAATTTTTATCCTTTTTGTAAGGATTTTTGAGTGATAGTTGTAATTAGACTTGGGTGAGTCTAAGGGGGTTTAGATAGCTTTGAGTGAAGCTTGTGAAGAGTTTAGCTTTTAGTGAAGCTAAGAGAGTTGCTTTGAGTGAAGCAATTGAAGAGAGAAGTTGTCCTAGTTGATGCGCTTCGAGTGAAGTAAGGTGTTTAATGTAATTGTAACGAGTTGCCTTAAACATAGTGGAGAATTTAGAAATCCCGTGGGGTAGTGGTTCTTCCTTCTAATTAGGCCTAGAAGGTTTCCACGTAAAAATCGTGTTGTCTCTTTCATTATTTCGCTCTAAGTTTAAGCTTTTATTTATTTTATTTAATTCTGTAAAAACAGGGCAAAAATGCTTAAACTTGTAACAATAACAATTCACCCCCCTCTTGTTGCTGTTCCCATCTCTAAATCAGTCTACAACAAGGACATGAAAAGGTGTATAGGTGGCCTAAGATTAAAAAGAAAGTAGCAGAGTTTGTAGCTAAGTGTCTAACCTGTTAGAAAGTGAAGATAGAACATAAGAGACCATAGGGAACAATACAACAGCTCGAAATCCCAGCTTGAAAGTGGGATTGAATCTCGATGGATTTTGTCACTAGTTTACCTAAGTCTAAGAATGGGAATGATACCATCTGGGTTGTGGTGGATAGACTTACCAAGTCGACAATGTTTATACCAATGAAAGAGACATGGAAAATGGAACAACTTGCAAAGGCTTACATCAAGAATGTTGTGAGGCTACATGGAGTTCCTAAGGATATCGTTTCTGATAGGGATTCTAGGTTTTTTTTGCAATTCTAGAAAAGTGTTCAGGAGAACTTTGGTACGACATTGAAGAAGAATACAGCATTTCACCCTACAACAGATGGACAATCTGAGAGAAATATCCAAACCTTGGAAGATATGTTAAGATCATGTGTGTTAGATTACCAAAATGGATAGGAAGATAGTTGGACTTGGTAGAATTCCCTTACAATAATAGTTACCATGCAAGCATAGGCATGGCACCATTTGTGGCCTTGTATGGAAGAAAGTGTACATATGAGTCCACTATGTTGGAGTGACATTAGTGAGACAATAATTCTAGGTCCTCAATTGATAGAAGAAACAACGAAGCAAGTGAGAAAAATCCTAGCTAAGATTCAAGCTGCTCAAGATGGACAAAAGAGATACGCAGATTTAAAGCGTAGAGAAGGGGAATTTCAAGTTGGTGACAAGGTTTTGCTCAAGGTATCACCAATGAAAGGAGTAATGATATTTGGGAAGAAATGGAAGTTGAGTCCAAAGTACATTGGGCCGTATAGGTTTTTCAAAGAATAGGAAAAGTGTCTTATAGATTGGCATTGCATATGGACTTTAGCAAGGGACACGATGTGTTTCACGTTTCTCAATTAAGAAGTTACTTCCCAGACAAGTCGCATATCCTACAACCTGAAACCATATTATTAAACCAAAGCCTAACCTATGAGGAAAGACCTGTATGACAATCAAGAACTACGCTTATGTACACAACCAAGAACTTCGAGAAACCGATATTCAACAATCAATGTAACAAGAAGATTTTGTTTGAACTTGACATAAATTCTAGGTGAGACTCTCTTCTTAAAACATTATTTCCTCCCTACAACGGTGCTTGGGAAAATAACTGGAAATATGTTTTGAGATACAAAGAATTACACTGAATTTCGAGCACACGGAAATTAGAACGATGTAAGAGAAACTTAAATGGAAAGAGATACAGAAAATTACAACGAGGATTGAAATTTCTCGATGTAAAGTGCTCGAGAAGAAAACAAATCAGAAATTACATGTGCCCAATAACACACAAGCCTTCTATATAGATAGAATAGCTCACACCCTTTAGGAAGCAATGTATTACTTCACGAAACGCAAGATTTATTCACAAACTAATGTCGTACTTCAATCAATTCCATTTATCCCAAATAAAACATGGTTAATATAACCATAATAACCGTTGGTAGTTATAAAAAAACTGCCAAAAGAATAAACAATGTTGCAAGATAAATCCCGCACACAGCATAGACTCTGCGAGCCGCGTAGAAGGCCACGTGCCACACACTTGGTTCTGTGTAGTTTCGCGAGCCGCGTACCTGCTTTGTTATTTTCTTGCATCTTTACAACAATTTTCTTGCAAACTTACTTTTCTTGCAACCTTGGAATATACTTAATTCATTTATTTAAATTTAATTAATTAAACTTTCCGATGACCATTATACACTCTAAATTACAACAATTGGTGTATGATTTGGAATATATACCGGAAATATGTTTTGAGATACAAAAAATTTTACTAAATTCCGAGCACATGGAAATTAGAATGATGTAAGAGAAACTTAAATGGAATAAGATACGTAACATTACAAACGAGGATTGCAAGTTCTCGATGTAAATGCTAGAGAAGAAAAGAAATCAGAAAATTCATATGTCGAGAATAACACACAAGCCTTCTATATTTATAGAATAGCTTACACCATTTCACGAAGCAACGCATTACTTCACAAAATACAAGGTTGATTTACGAACTAATGTCGTCTTTTAATCAATCCTTTCATCCCAATAAAACATGGTTAATACACCTATAATAACCGTTGGTAGTTATAAAATAACCAACAACGTCGCAAGAAAATCCCGCAAGATAGCATGCTCTCCGCGAGCCGCGTAGAAGGACGCGGGCCGCAGACTTAGTCCTGTCCAGTCTCGCGAGGCGCGAGTATTCATATACACTCTAAATTACAACAGAAGTGTTGTTCGTGGCTTTGTTCCAATCTCCATTTTAGTATTGGTAAATTGAATTCAATGTTTGGCTTAGAGTTCTTTGCATGTAAAATTTCAATTAATGGCATTTTGGTTCAATAAGGTTATACAATTTATTAGTTATTTTTGTTTTCATTATTTCATTCTTTTACGAGATTAGGTGGTTGAGAGTAATTTTATTTAGATTTAGTTGAATAATTTTACCGGTGGTTTTAGTTTGATTGTTTATCTCTATATTAGAACTATGATTTATATAATTGCCATTGTTAATACTTCAATTCTTAATATGTTAGGCTAGATTTAATAAGGTAAGGAGATATATTATACGTTGGATTATTGCGTTGTGAGAATAAGAATGTAGTAATTTGACAATACTATGTTTATTTCTTGATTGGATTGATATTCTGTTTTATTGGTATGAAGTGGCAGATTATACTCCCTCCTATTCATAAAGAATGAGACATTTTCTTATTGGGTAAATTCACTAAAAAATTTCCATTTTTATTTTTGTCATTCTTTTTTATCCTTTTACCCTTACTACAACAACACATAAATATCAATATCCATTATGGATGAAGAGAGTTTTCCACTCACTTTTAAGTCCCCCACCCCTTTTTTTGGTGCAAAAACCAAATGTCCCATTCTCTATGAATAGGAGGGAGTATTATATAACGGCCATCTTTAGTATAATTTGTTATTAATTTAATTGCTAGAGTATTACCGTTTGATACGTAATTGTCCGGGTTAGTACTCCTTAGTAGAACTTAGGTTTTTGATAGGTGACTAAAACTTGTCTAATGCCTATGATTATCAACCCTTTAAGTTGCGCGAATCCGAGCTTGTGAGATTTGTGGCTTAAGTTAGTTGCTTCCTAATTACTAATGCTGCTACTTAATCGAGTCTAGAGAGCTTGTTCTAGATTGTTAGTTAGTTAGATAATATTCCAAGAGCTTGTTTGGTTTACTTGCAATTAAGGGAAGCTTTGAATACTAGTTGGTGTTCATTAGTTAACATCAAGATATATGCATGGTTTATGTAATTCGATGAACAATCGATATTTCAATGCTATAATTTATCTCCCGATCCCTATTTTGTCATTCTTGATTTTTAATATACTTTTAGTTTTATATCTCCGTACTTAGCTCCTTTTCAAGTCCGTAGTTTTATATATTAGATCGTAATAGTCATTTTTCAAATTAGGGGTTTTTGACATACACAAGTAATAATTTGATAATCTAATTCTCTGTGGGATCGACCCTAGCTTACCCTACTACATTTTAGGAGGTTTTAGTTAGGTTTATTTTTGGTTAACACGCGATAGTCGTATCAAATTTTGGCGTCTTTGCCGGGGAATCGGCCTTTTATTACATTATTACTTGTGTTTTTGCTAATTTTCCTCTAACTTGTCATCTAGTTCCTTGTTTGTGTATGTGTGGCAGAAGCTCGAAGAATCAAAGATTAAGGGAATTCGCAACAAAGAATCAAGGACTTATAATTAATCCTTTTTCTACTCTTCCTGTAGCTAAAAGGACTCGTGCTCAAATACTGGAGCAAGCTCGTCATATTCCGTTACCTCACAGTAAAAGTTCATTTTCGGACGAAGAGGGTGAATATATTTTTGAGATGGGTGATTATACACTAAAGCGAGATGGGTGATTATACACTAAAGCAGCTCGCAGCTCCAACGTTTGATACAAATTTATTGTGCATAGTAGACAATGAGGCAGAAATTGAGATCAAGTCGGGGTTGATTAGAACTTTTCCCACATTTTCAGGTTTCCGTAATACTAACTCCTTGGATTCAGTTCACATGAATGAGGCTAGAAGATTTTTAAAGGAATTTCACATAGCATGTGGGGGGATGAAACCCTCTGGGGTCACCCTTGACCAACTCAAGTTAAAGGCATTTCCTTTTGCCTTGTCTGATGCTGCTACGGAGTGGTTGTTTGAAGTACCTGCTGGAACCATCACAACATGGGATCAAATGCTAAAACTATTAAAGATATTTTCCAGCATCTTTGATAGCCAATACAGGAAATAAATACGTGGAATTCGACAAGATGATCCAGAGACACTTCATGAGTACTTGGAGCGTTTCAAAAAACTATGTGATAGTTGTCCAAACCATCAGATCAGTGAGCAATTATTAGTACAGTACTTTTACGAAGGACTCAAGGAGACAGACAGAATCTTAGTTGATGTAGCAAATGTTGGAGCACTGGTTGACAAAACACCCGCAGATGCAAAGAAACTGATTGCAAACATGGCTACAAACTCTCAATATCGAGGAGGTCGAAATATCAAGTCCACTTTTATACTTCAAGTTAATGAAGTGGTGAGTTTTAACCTCGAGCAACAAGTAGCTAAACTCACTTCCTTAGTGGAGCGAGTAATGAACGAAAAAGGGCAAGAAAAAGCATATGGCCTCTGTTCAATGGTAGGACACCCAACTGATATGTGCCCTACTATGCAAGAAGAACAAGTGAATTCTATTGGTGGTGGTCAGGGGCAGCAAAGACCTTATGATCTGTTCTCTAAGACTTATAATCTAGGGTGGAGAGATCATCCAAACCTGAGATATGGTAATGCTCAGCAGTAGGCAAGCAACTCTAACCTATGACCACGAGTTTTCCAGCAACAACAAGCATCTAATCCTCCACCTGGTTTTCATCAGCAACCAAAATATTAGCCTCGACCTCAAAATCAGCAAGTTTCCCAGCCACAATCTGGTAGCATGTCTCTGAAAGATATCATGAAGGCAATGGCTTACAACACTTTGCATTTTCAGCAAGAGACCGAATATAATGCACTTACACTCAAGAATTTGTGGGAGACCAAGGGGTCTCTCATTGCTTCGCTTCAGTCGGTCGTCCCCAAGCAAACGGCTAGATGGAAGCTTTCAACAAGTTAATCTCAGATGGCATTAAAAAGAAATTTGAAAGGGTTGGCGGACTACATGTAGATGAGTTGCCGCATGTCCTATGGGCCATCAAATAACTAAAAAAGGGGCGACTTGTGAAACCCCATTTCTCATGGTTTATGGTGTTGAAGCTGTCTTGCCCATTGAACACTATGAGCCGACTCTTCGAGTCATGCTTTATGACGCAGAGGCTAACTGGGAGGCCATGCGGCTAGCATTGGACTCACTCCCAGAACGCAGGGGCAATGCCGCCATGCGTCATGAGATTTATCGTCTGAAATAAAGAGAGCCTACAAAAAAAGAGTACACAAACAGCCCTTGAAAGTACGGGACTTTGTGTTACGAATGATGGAGGCAACCGGTAAGGCCAATGAGCAAGGAAAGCTGACTCTCAACTGGGAAGGCCTCTACCGGATCTATGAAAAAGTAAGAGGCAGCACCTACCGCCTGAAAACTCCAGACGGCAGGCAACTGGCCAAAACTTGGAATGTAGACAACTTAAAAAAGTAATACTTCTAAGACTTGTAATTTTTTGTAAAGTAGAAATCTCATCAATAAAAATTTGTTTTTTATTATTTGTTTTTATGTACATCTCCCAATGGGAGTACCATCTGTACAATGTGCATGCAGCCTTATTAAAAATCTTACATTTGCTCCAACATGAGTAGACATAAAATAAGCCTAAAACCTTAGCAGCTTTACGTTGTTCCTTTTAGAATAACCTAATAAGGCCAATGGCCGGATGATGAGGCAAATAGTCGAATGATGAGGCCAATGGCCGGATAACATTAAAAACCATCGCCTGCTCCAACATGAGAGGGCATCTAGAGACGCCCATCTTGGTGAATTCGTCGCAGAGAGCATCTCCCATTTGGGTGGTACATTGCTCTATAAACTTCAAAACAAATGGCCCTACCGACTATCTAAATCAAGGCTCGTAGTCGTTTGAATTGATCAAATGAGACTTAGATAACAAAATCTACTGACTATTTTAATACAAACGCTAACCAGTTATAATCTTCGTCAGATACCACCTGCTATTGCTCAGGGGCAATACAGACTGCTGAATTTGAAGATATAAGCTAAGTCCGATACTTAGCAGCTAATTGAAAAAAAATAAGCTAAGTCAAAAACATGGTTGCTAACCATTTAAAGTAACTAGATATGGCCAATGGCCGTCTGCTACAAAATAATTCGTCTGCTCCAACTTGAGTAGGCGTCCGGCGACGCCCATCCGGATGAATTCATCGCAGAGAGCATCTCTCATTTGGGTGGCACATTGCTCTATAAACCCAAAAACAAGCGACAAAGACTGATTAACCTAATAAGGGCTAACTCACAGTCGTTTGATCTGAACAGCCTAAAAGGGAACCTAAACAGTATGAAAAAACTGCATGTCTCATGACACTAGCCGGTATTCGGCCATTATTCCCACTTAGTTTAAGAAAACCATGATAACTAAATATGCCGCTTGTAATATAACAAGCGGCCACTATCTTGGTTGGATATCCTTTTTAACGCCTGTTATAGCCAAGGTACAATACAAACGACTAATTTCCAAATAATAAAATAAGCTAAGTCAAAAAAACTTAGCAGCTAAGCATTGTTCGTCTTAGAACTATCTAATGAGGCCAATGGCCGGATAATATTGAGCACTTATCCAGCTGTGCAATGGCCAACTGTCCGCCTGGTTTGGGGCAATCACCTTAGTGATTGATTAGCTTGGAACTCGGTCATACTCTTTAAAGTATCAAAAATTTCCAAGTCAATCAATTTACCTTTGAAAACCACGCGCACAACCGCCCAAGGGAAATAGCTAAAATCTATGAGATGCAAAAGTTCAAAGGAAGTGCAAATTGGCAAAATCGGCCTAATGGCCGAATGGTTCATAAACTTAGTCGGCCTCATGGCCAACAAAAAATAATTAACCAGCACAACCAGCAAGAATTTTCAATTCACCCGACTCCTTAGTCGGTAAAGATACAAGCAAACACACGGCACGCAAGTCAGAGAAAGAAATACATGGCCATGTGGCCGCAAAAAAAAAAAACATCAAGGCTTAAGCTTCAAGTGTGGGCTTCTCGGTATCGGCAGCCGCATCCTTATCTTCCCTAGTCGGCTCCCGTCATTTTCTCCATCCTGCTCCTTCTCTTGATCAGACCCCTCGGCTAAATCAGACTCCTCCTCCTTCTCTTCCTTTTCTTCCTCTTGAGCTTGGTTCAAGAGTTTATCATTGTACTCTTGAGAGGAGGAGGCGAATTGATTCTTTCAGGTGTCATAGATAGCATCCGAAAAGAGGGACCCCCAAGTTATCTACATGATGGCGTCGCAGTTGTCAATCATCTGTTTAAGCAGGGCCTCCTTCTCCTCCTCAGGCCTTGAAGTATACTTTTTTGCGAGTTGCACTTCCTAGTTTTGCATCCTTGCTTTGAGTTTCTCCACCCGAGTGCCGAGTCTGTCTGCTTCAGGATCCGTCTGTTTGAGGGGCTCGAGCTTGGCTTTAAGGTCCTTAACCTCCTCCTCCAGCTCGGAGATCCGCCTCTTCGCGGCCTCCAAATTAGCGTTGGCCTGCAAATTGGAGGTTGCCTGAGAATACAATATGTCAGTGGTCAGTATATCATTTTGAGCAATCTCAAACATGGCCTTGTCTATAGAACAGGTGGCCCAAGCATTCGTAGCTTTTACCTCTTTGGTCTTCTCGTTGATTGGTTTTCTAAGACCGTGCACTCGCAGCATACACTGCATCCGGCAAAGAAGGGAAAATATCAGTACCATGCGACTCAAAGAGTTGTGCAAAAAATAAAAAAAGAAATAAAGTACCTTTGACAGGAGAGCATGAATGGAATCTAGATTGAGGGTGCCGACTCTTCTAACAGACTCCCAGTCCTCGAGGGAGATGAGCCTCAATATAGTCTTGGCCAACTATTGAAGATCCGACCTTTCGGGTACATATGCACATTCAACACTTTGTAAATAGATGTTGTAAATTCGGCCTACTAACCGGCTGCTTTCAGACGTACATGTCAATTGATGATTGAATTTTAATCTACAAGGATAGGGCAAGGGATTAAAGATTGTAATGCCTTTAGCAGCCACCTTTCTTGGGCGTTGGTAAGTATCATTAATGACACATTTTAGAGCATTTTTCTCCCTTAGTTTTAGGTTTATTTCGTTCTTTGTTATTTCTAGTACGCTTAGTCTTGTTTTAATTATTTTTGTCTTAGTTTATGGTTTTAGACCTAAGTTGTGAATAATATGATTTTTGCTCGACTTCTAGCTTGATTTACGTGTTTCCCTATGTGTTTTTTCAATCTTTTCTCTCTCGGTCTATTGGCGCTTTCTTTGATGCTTATGACCCGAGAGAAGGCAAGAAAATTTAATAGAAGAAGCTTCAAGCTAAGAAGCTTAAGGCAAGAAAGCCTGAAGTTCGTAAAAGGCCTTAAATCGAGTCTTGTTCACTTTTTCAGCCATAACTTTTAATCTACGAATTGGATTGAGGCAAGGCTAATGGTGCTGCGGGCGCGACCCTTTTTTCTTCCCAGCCTTTGGAAAATCTGGAGATGCCTTGGAGAAGGCTCGTAAAGGCCTTTCCAGGCCATGTCGCGGGCGCGGTAAAGGTGAAAGGAATGGTGTCCTTCCAACAAGTGTATTATTCTGATAGAGGGTTCAGAATTATTACAGAGCTAATTCTTCAGTAAGGTCAAGTGATCGGAATGCCTAGGTGGAGGCCGCATCCGATCCGTAATATTAAGGTATAATTAATATTACAACTTAATCTTAACTAAACCCTTCGGGTCGAACCCAATAGAACAACCGATCCGAGACGACGAATTAATCCAAAGGGTTTAATGAGTCGACAGAGTTTTACGAATACAGACGTCGGATATCGAGCCTACAGCGTCGAGACCGAGCGTTGCAAAATCACAAACGATAAGTACGAGCATAGCCGTAGCTAGGCTACCCTAACTCATCCCAAGCCCGGGCGCACCATGTGTATGCTAGGCACACTATGGTGTGCCAGGCGTAGAATCATGCCTAGGCTCCATCGCAAGCCCTAACATGATGCCTAGGCACCATCGCGGCCCTAGCATCATGCTTAGGCGCCATTGCAGCCTTAACATGATGCCTAGGATCCATCGCAGCCCTAGCACCACGCACAGCACCATCGCAGTGCTAGGCACATGCGTGTGTGCGTGTGTGTGTGCTCCATCGCCTAGCAGCCTCGCAATGCAGCACCGAGCTATGCATAGTTGTGTGCGTGTGTGCCTTCGCATGGCAGCACAAAGCACAGCAAGCTAGCAAGTAGCACTAACTTCTCTTAGTGCGTGCGCATGTGAACTATCGCCCAGCACCAAGTCCAGCATGTGTGGCTTGCTGGCAGGACGCATGCTAGGCCTTGCGTGCGTGAGTAGGCTGGCTGAGCTATGTGTATGCTGGCCTGGCTGTGCTGGCTATGCAAGAGGGCTTGTGCATGTGTGTGCAACTGGGAGTGCAAGGGGCTATGAGTGCAATTGCTATGCGAGTGTGTGCGTGGAGGGGGTGGGCAGCAGCGCCCAGCAATAGCACGCAACAACAGCACGAGTATCGCCCAGCATAGCACGCACATGCTGGCTGGGGTGATGCGGGGATGCTGGCTGGCTGGGCTAGCTGTGCTTGTTGGGCTAGCTTTGCTAGCTGGCCAGCAAAGCAAGCAGCCAGCTCACCCCATTGCTTGAGACGGTTTTAGGTGAGTGGGGACCAAAGGCTTGGAGCATGCCTTGGGGAGCAACGCAATGGTCCCCTCAAGGTGCATGGTCCTCACCGAACTCTCTCTCTCTCCCCTTGACACTTGTTGCATTGTGATTGATTTGATTATTAATTTATTTTGGAATTAAATTAATTATCAAAATTATTCATTCTCCCACATTGGTTGGGAAATCAAGATCAAGGGTTCATTTCCCTATAAACACCAAAGTTTGGGTATATGGAAAGAACAACCTTAAGTGGAATTAAAAGGCAAATCTTGATTTGAGTAAAACTTAATTTGTAAAACTCATAGTTTTCTTTTTCCGGGTCTTCACTAACCTTCGAGACTTAGGACGCTCGGGTTGGGTTCGAGGGTACGATCCCGTTGGAGACCTCGTGTTTTCGGGGTTCAAGTAAGAGCTCATAGTTGAGCGAAGCACACGTCAAAGGTATAATCTTTTATCCTTTATTATGCTTTTAATTATGTTTTGCTTGTTAATTGTGTTTATTATGGGGATGGGTCTTGGCAGGTTTCATTCCGTGTAGTGTGGGTCACTACAAAACCCAACAAAAGAAGGGAGTGGGCGCGCAAAGAGGGTCTAAAAATCCGGATTTCCTTCTTTTTCTTCTTGTAATATAAATTGAGGACTTCTTAGACTTCCTTAAGGAAGTTTTTTACATTTATCTCTCTCCTCTAATTAAGATTAGGTTTAGATTAGGATTTTCTCTCTCTAGTTTAGGAGTAGTTTTAGAGATAGAAAGTTTGGGTTTTGCTGTATTACCTCCATTTTTGAACTTCAAGTTATTTTAATCCACGTTTTCAATTAGTAATCTACTACCCTTATATCTCTTATTTTGTTTATTGCTTTCTATTTTGATTATTCGTGCTATTAATTGCTTGGGATTGTTGACTACACTTTTAATTCCCTTATTTGAATTGTTGCCTATTTTGAATCCACGGGAGTGATTAAAATTAGGTATTAGATCTCGATCATCGATTTGCTTGAACAATCGCATGAGAATGAACAATCGCATCGATTTCCATCATTATTTTGATATCTCAACCATGTTTGGAACCCCCTGAACCCCTAGCATTTGTTTTTATTGCATGAATTCCTTATTAATTGTGTTTATTAGTTATTTTTAGTGTTTAATCCTCAAAAAAATCTCGAAGATACACACCTTAGCTCTTGTATTCATGAATTCTATCATTGATAACCCACCACGATTAAAAAAATCAAAAAACGCACCAACCACCACATCCACCAAACGCGGCACCATCCACCACATCCACCAAACACGGAACCAGCCACCACATCCACACCCACCATAGCAACAACCGAAAAAAAAAATTAAAGATTCGAAAAACATACCTTAGTAACCGAAATTGGCTTTGAATGCTAAAATTTGGTTTAAATAGGCCAAATTGGACCATGAAAAGCTTAAATCTAGACTTTCATGGTCGAATTTGACCAATAAAACCATTAGGGGCATAGAGGAAGAGAAAACATCGCCGTCACACCGTCACACCACACCATCGACCGGAAAACATTGCGAAAGGAAGATAAGTGAGGAAAGAGATTGGGCGTGGAGGAAGAGAAGGCAGTAGAGGAGGGGCGTAGCGGAAGATCGAGGAGGAGAAGGAGAGATGAAGAGAAGGAAAGAGAAAGAGAAACAGTAGAAAGACAAGGAAAGAGAAACAAAAGAAAGAGGAGGAAAGAGAAAGGGGGAAAAGCAGAAGAAAGAGGAAAGAAGAGAAAAGAGAATCCAAAAAGAGGCAGAAGAAAGAGAAGAAGAAGAGGAAAGAGAATTCGAGATTTTTTTTAATTATTCCAATAGAATTTCCCTACAAAAGAGTAAAGAGTCTAATGACTAATATCTTTATTTTAAATTTTAATAAAAATCATTTTACACTATGGGCACGGCCTAGTTTTTAAAATGATAATTCACTTGTTTTCATATCAGAAGGAGTAAATTAAATACGAATGATACAATGAACTTTGAAAAATAATACTTTGTAGGAAGTATCAAAGTTTGTAGGAAGGAGTAAGCTTCTCGAATCCTTCCAAGTCTTCTTTCCACCATCTACACACCCACAAATAAATTAGCATATTTTATAAATGGATTACAACACTTAATTAAATAATTACCTTGTATAATTGATTCTGCAACCGCTAACACATGATAAGGCTTGTTGTTGCTTATATAGATACTATTCTTGTCCAAAAATAACTTGATTCCAGAGGAATAACCATGCATGACCATAAACCCCAAATCTCTACATATGTTATTGATAAAATGTTAATAAGATAATAAAAAATGAAGCAAATCATTTGAAAAAGTTAGTTTACAAAAAGTATACTTACAGGATAATTAATTTTAACATATCGGTCATTTGAATAAGGATTCCATTATAATCAAGATACACTAAGCTAGAGCGATTATTGTTTATCCAAGTGCCTAAGGTTGTTCCAGATATGCGGTGAGCTAAAACATATTTTGTCCCAGCTACAGCCGGAGGAACACAATCCGCAAACCCAGAATGAGCTTTTTTGTGAATAACTTCAAATATCTTATTGGTTGTAACTAGTTCATGTTCAATCATGTAAAAGCTCGGATAAGAAGTATTGTTGTACATAACTACATTGTCTGAGTACTCAGCAGTAAGATTCATTTTTCCCTTAACAAAACAAAATTTCCATTATGTTATTATTGGTCTTTAGAGCATCATCATCATCGTCTCACTCATCTAGTTGAATCCAAGTGTGAAATTTCTAATGGTGAAATAAATTTTACTTTATTCGTTTTAGTTAAAAGTTCTTTCTTTTGACTTTTTTTAATAAAAAATAAAATTGTAAGACAATTATTGTAAAAATAAAAGTCTTTATACATGCAAGAAAATGGATATAACTCATAGTAATTTCACTTAAACAAAATTAAATAAAAAAAAATAATTACCTTGGAGTTACTCATGGCTCAATTGTATAACTTATCTCTGTCTATACTTGCTTTACTAGATGAAAGAATTGAAGAATGATGTAACAATAAAAGAGAAGATGAGGTATATGAGAAATACTCTATTTAGTATATATATATATATATATATATATATATATATATATATATATATATATATATATATATATATAATATATATATATATATATATATATATATATATATATATATATATATATATATATATATATATAGGAATGAATGTAAAAAAAAAAAGTTCAGTCGACATGGTAAATAACACTTATGTAAAATTGGGTGTATGTTATGGAAAAAGAGCATGCATGCAAATTAGGGTAACCTAACATTAAAAATACATTGCAAATACATTAACTTCTTTCCTTTTTTAGGGTGGAAAATGAAACAAAGAAGTTAGTGAAGGACAAAACGGAAGAGAGTAGAAGAATTCGATAGCATTAAGAAGAGGATAGATGAAAAGGACGAGAAGTGGAGAGATGAAAAGGACGAGATGAAAAGAAGAGAAAAGGAGAGATGAAAAGGACGAGAGATGGATGCAGAGTAGGGAGGAGAAAGATAGGGGGGTTAAATGGTAAATGCATTAATCATGTCTTTCGCCCAATACTAAACAAAGCTGAATTCTTGTACTCAATGGAGGAAAATAAAAATCCCCCAAACCTACAAAATTATTTGCTATCCTTTCCAAAATTAAATGTATACATTTAATTGTGCTTGCTATCTCAGATCTCTTTCTGAGATATGTGGTATATTTATTTTTTCAATTGTGATTTTCGGGCGATACTATGATCATCATATTGTCATTCCCCATAACTTGGTCAGATACGCGTTTAACTGAAGCTTGTAATTAGGTACATCGTGAGTAAGTTTTATACATTAAGATGTAAATGGATACATTAAAGGTATATAATGGATACAGTAAAGATACACTAACAACTTTCTTTATAAATGGGAATTTAATTCAGAAATAATCAATTTGAAATTGCGTCTATAATAGAAAGGATAAGTTTGAAGCAAGGAAAAGAGAGGAAGTATAAATGCCATTGCGAGACGGGTTACTTCGAATCAAGAAATATTAGACCCCAATCCAAAGTTATTACTGATTCGTAAGAACAAATTTTTATTTAATTTATAATTGACTAATTTTTCAAGATTTCTTTCTACTACCTTTGTTTCATATTATGTGCAACAAACATCTTGGCACAAACTCTTAAGAAACATTTATGTGCTCATGTTAAATTGAGATAAAGATAGAAATGCATATGATGAGGAGAGAGATGGAAAGGAATGACAACTTTAAAAGAAAGAAAACTTTTGTTGTACATAATGTGTAATATCTTTTTTAATAAATGTTGTACATAAGTATGAAATGAAGGTAGTTTTAGGAACATGGCAACAGCAAAAATAGACTAAATCTTGACAGAGATAAAGGATATCCTGCATAAGGTTCTTGAACCCCTTTGGAACCATCTTCGGATTCCTCGGCGAGTTCAGGTACACTCTATTGTCTGTTCTTAGTTCCACTTCCTTCAACTATTTCACAAACATTTGACCGTTGACCCACTGACATGCTTTTCACCACCCATTAACTTTAAACGGGTCGGGATCAGGCGAGTTAGCAAGTCCGATTAAAAAAATGACAAGTCTATTTCTACTTGTTGTATCCTTTATTTTCCAAGGTGGATATATGGAGAAAATACAAGTTCATTATATTTTTAATAAATATGGTGCCCACAATAATCATCAATAACTATATACTAAAGGTGACTACAATATAAAACGTGGTAAAATCTGGTTAAATAATTTCCAATTTGTTATATAGTTAAAAAGAAAAGAGAAAAAGTGGGGAAGAGAATAGATCGATATTCTTAATACTGAATAATGTGGGAGTATATATATATATATATATATATATATATATATATATATATATATATATATATATATATATATATATATATATATATATATATGTGATACAATTAGGGTTTCTTTGTAGAATAATAAGTCTAATATATCTAGAATATCCTAGAATAATGATAAGGGTATAATGGACATCCACTAAATACATAAATTATATAACATTCTCTCTTGGATGACCATTATCGAATAGTGTGTATCGTTAAAACCTTACTAGGAAAAACCTGATGAGATAAAAACCTAGTAAAGGAAAAAGAGTACAACACTTGCATAATATGCCTTGACATGATGCCTCGTTAAAAACCTTACTAGGAAAACCCAATGTGGGAGAAAACCATGGTTAAGGGAAAAAGAGTGCAGCGCGTATTTTCTCCCCTTGATGAATGCATAACTTGAGATTTTCTAATGTAATGAATCCAATGCCTTAGTAACTTCACACTTGTAGCTGAATAACATTTCTTGATTCTTGATCCTCCCTGATCAAACTTGAATCCTCATTGTAAAGCATCTTCATTTATCCATACTTGTGAGAACAATACCTATGTTGCGTTTACCACTATCTTATATGACTTTTTTGTTTCAAGTTGCCTTACCATCAAAATTATGCCTACTTTTGGAGGTCGTAAAAGTAGGTATTGATAATCAAATGTTGGTAATAATTTATGGCAACCCGTGATATCTTGATATTATTATCTAAGCTTATATGAATTAGTAATAATATAACATAAGTATTATTATATACTTTACTCATGGTTCTTCTGGACCATAAGAAGATTATCCTTATAGCAATATAGCTCATTACTATTCTTCTGGACAAATGAATATAAAAATCGATTAACTCTCACTTGGTTAAACTTCAGGTTAATATTTCAATAACTTAGTCACCAATACTCTCCATGAGTTTGATAACAATATCAACATTATCATTTTTCGGAATATAGAATTTGAAGGGCTAGATATTTGAATACATTGTATATAAGTTCTGCGGGAAATTTTCATGTATGATTCATAACATGCTATTGGATCTTAATCATATAAATTTTCATCACAATTATAATCCCACCTGAGTATAAATTTCTTCTTGTATACCGGAAATTTTCATGTATGATTCAATAACTTCAGTTTATGCTTGGGAATGTATACCGGAAATATGTTTTGAGATACAAAAATTTCACTAAATTCCGAGCACACGGAAATTAGAATGATGTAAGAGAAACTTAAATGGAATAAGATACGTAACATTACAAACGAGGATTGCAAGTTCTCGATGTAAAATGCTAGAGAAGAAAAGAAATCAGAAAATTCATATGTCGAGAATAACACACAAGCCTTCTATATTTATAGAATAGCTTACACCATTTCACGAAGCAATGCATTACTTCACGAAATACAAGATTGATTCACGAACTAATGTCATCTTTCAATCAATCCTTTCATCCCAATAAAACATGGTTAATATAACTATAATAACCGTTGGTAGTTATAAAATAACCAACAAACGAATAAACAACGTCGCAAGAAATTCCCGTAAGACAGCGTACTCTTTGCGAGCCGCGTAGAAGGACGCGGGCCGCGGACTTAGTCCTGTCCAGTCTCGCGAGCCGCGAGTATTCATGCGATCTACAACTCTTATTTTTTCTTTAAAACATATTTTTCTTGCAACCTTGGGATATACTTAATTAATTTAATTAAATTTAATTATTTAATTTTATTAATTAAACTTTCTAATGATCATCATACACTCTAAATTACATCAGGAGTGTTGTTCGTGGCTTTGTTCCAATCTCCATTTTAGTATTGGTAAATTGAATTCAATGTTTGACTTAGAGTTCTTTGCATGTAGAATTTCAATTAATGGCATTTTGGTTCAATAAGGTTATAGAATTTATTAGTTATTTTTGTTTTCATTATTTCATTCTTTTACTAGATTAGGTGGTTGAGAGTAATTTTATTTAGATTTAGTTGAATAATTTTACCGGTGGTTTTAGTTTGATTGTTTATCTCTATATTAGAACTATGATTTATATATATGCCATTGTTAATACTTCAATTCTTAATATGTTAGGCTAGATTTAATAAGGTACGGAGATATATTATACATTGGATTATTGCGTGGTGAGAATAAGAATGTAGTAATTTCACAATACTATGTTTATTTCTTGATTGGATTGGTATTCTGTTTTATTGGTATGAACTGGCAGATTATACTCCCTCCTATTCATAGAGAATGTGACATTTTCTTATTGGGTCAATTCACTGAAAATGTTTCATTTTTTTTTGTCATTCTTTTTTACCCCTTTACCCTTACTACAACAACACATAAATATCAATATCCTTTATGGATAAAGAAAGTTTTCCACTCACTTTTAAGTGGTCCCCCATCCCCTTGGTGCAAAAACCAAATATCCCATTCTCTATGAATAGGAGGGAGTATTATATATCGGCCATCTTTAGTATAATTTGTTATTAATTTAATTGCTAGAGTATTACCGTGTGATATGTAATTGTCCGGGTTAGTACTCCTTAGTAGAACTTAGGTGTTTGTTAGGTGACTAAAACTTGTCTAATGCCTATGATTATCAACCCTTTAAGTTGCGCGAATCCGAGCTTGTGAGATTTGTGGCTTAAGTTAGTTGCTTCCTAATTACTAATGCTGCTACTTAATCGAGTCTAGAGAGCTTGTTCTAGATTGTTAGTTAGTTAGATAATATTCCAAGAGCTTGTTTGGTTTACTTGCAATTAAGGGAAGCTTTGAATACTAGTTGGTGTTCATTAGTTAACATAAAGATATATGCATGATTTATGTAATTCGATGAACAATCGATATTCCAATGCTATAATTTATCTCCCGATCCCTATTTTGTCATTCTTGATTTTTAATATTTATTATTACTTTTAGTTTTATATCTCCGTACTTAGCTCATTTTCAAGTCCGTAGTTTTATATATTAGATCGTTATAGTCATTTCTCAAATTAGGGGTTTTTGACATACACAAGTAATAATTTGATAATCTAATTCTCTGTGGGATTATATATATATATATACATGTGATACAATTAGGGTTTCTTTGTAGAATAATAAGTCTAATATATCTAGAATATCCTAGAATAATGATAAGGGTATAATGGACATCCACTAAATACATACATTATATAACATTCTCTCTTGGATGACCATTATCGAATAGTGTGTATCGTTAAAACCTTACTAGGAAAAACCTGATGAGATAAAAACCTAGTAAAGGAAAAAGAGTACAACACTTGCATAATATGCCTTGACATGATGCCTCGTTAAAAACCTTACTAGGAAAACCCAATGTGGGAGAAAACCATGGTTAAGGGAAAAAGAGTGCAGCGCGTATTTTCTCCCCTTGATGAATGCATAACTTGAGATTTTCTAATGTAATGAATCCAATGCCTTAGTAACTTCACACTTGTAGCTGAATAACATTTCTTGATTCTTGATCCTCCCTGATCAAACTTGAATCCTCATTGTAAAGCATCTTCATTTATCCATACTTGTGAGAACAATACCTATGTTGCGTTTACCACTATCTTATATGACTTTTTTGTTTCAAGTTGCCTTACCATCAAACTTGAATCATTTCTTCATTAACTTTACATTGCATGTGTATTTATTATTGCAATTTCCAAAATATGTTCTCTTCTAGAGATCAATATTTCTTTCTTCTCATATTTCTTATGTGCTGACATATAATAGCCCCAATCAAAAGAATTGGTATACAAGCGTAAATCCTTTGCTTGTAATTCTACTAGGTGGTGATCTTCAATATCTTTGAAGACTTAAATAGTGTATTTGATGAGCTTCTAGTCACTTAATACTTGACAATAATATATAAGTTATTCTGGTGAACTTCTGGTCACCTATTGCTCTTTCGTATATATGAAAATCAAAACCTATTAACTCTTGAAATTTTGATCAACACATATTATTATTGCTCAAGCTCAATGTTATGTGTTGCCATTCAATTCATTTTATATATCTAACATTGAGAGAGTGTCAGCACATTATCAAATGAAACTTCAGGTTTCCATAATGGGTATTTATTGAATACAGATGGCCTAATTTAATTATCACATCTCTGAAATTGAACTCTAGATAGTTTTCTAACACTAGTGATCACTTTATTAAACTTACTTTATGCATGGCCATTACTATGGTGTGATATTAGAACATCAACATGTGTTTCTTTATACAATTGACAAGACAATCAGCTAATATTTTATCCAATAATTGTTCATACTCTGCTTGAGTTTTGACTATAATCTTGATACATGTTAATCTTGTTGGACATTTCATAATCTTCTAGAATCTTTTATATAATCATGGAAAATATGAATTTTACTAAAAGTGATTTCTTCAAGAAATGTAATGTAATTTATCACTTCCTCGAATTTGACATTGTCAATAATGGATCCTTCCCTTTTCGAAGATACTTAATAATCTTTGGAACATATTAATCTATCACGCTTTAGACAAGCTATAGGTTCATCAGCAATTGATGTTGTCCTACTGGACATTAATTTTAATTGGAGCATTTACAACTAGTATATAATCAATGACATTTATTTAAATCCATCTTCAGAATGGTATCATTTCAAAATAAATAATTAACATGTAGCCACTTCTATTAGATAAATCGTTGATATTTAGTTAATGTATGTATCAAACAGACCATCAATATGTTTTGTTACTTATGTGCAACAATTACTTACAATCTCGCCCCTAATCCTTGCATATGGGGGTATGGAATCAATCCAACAACCTTTAAAATCCCTACACATTTTAAATCATAAATTTTATTGGCAATATCATCTATCAAGTAACGTGTTCCTTTTAGCAAAAACATGCTTAGATAAAATTATACTTATAGAACACTTAATCATGTTCCTCTTGCCTAATTACATTCATCTTAAAATAAGCGTTGATCATGTAAAGTTTCCCTCAATGTTATGTTGCATTTATAAACTCATAAACATTATTTCTTAGTCCAATAGTTGATATGTAATCATGTTGTCAATTCTAATTAAGCTTTTCAATGAATTGTAATCACGAAAACATCATGCAAACATGCTTTCTTTCAATCGCATGAACTCTCATTCACTTATGTAGTGAGTAAATCTAGTAATTTATGTATCTTCAATACTCACTTAGAGTTATAACATCATGCAAATATTAGCATCTCACTTATAAGGGTAATTAGAAACAATATAATGCAACATATCATCAAAAAAACCAAATCATACTCATAAATATTAGTTCTTATTATGACGTAAGTATTTTTAAACCTATTATTCATGAAGCCAATGAAATTATAGTGTGATTCAAGTGTAAGTAATATCACTCATAGAAGTACAAATAATATTACAATCATCGTTAAAGTGTTCAACGCGTTACCATAAAAATAATCCACGATGTTTAGTCCATACTCATCATAAACACATAATTTGATCAAAATAACACTTCTTGAGCAGTTAGCTTAGGCATATAATTAAATATGTATATTTGTTAAGAAATTTTCCTCAATTTTTTTCTGCCTTTTTATTCCACTATTGTCTATATATTATCAAGTGATAACAAAATAAATTATCATGATGACGTGTAATAGATAATGTTAGATTATTAATAGTAAACATATCACATAAACATAACAAAATCATGTGATAAAGCTAATTAAGTTTGATAACCCCAAATTCAGCAAATAAAATTATAAATTAGAAAAATTATAATGGCAAAATTCATTTACTATACTTTACATAAAACCAAGAAGTAACCAAATTAATTTATTCAAGAAAACTACGTTATTCTTAAAGTCCACCACAACAAAGCAGATGACTGATCCAACTAGATGTTGTTCTAGTACTTCGTAACGTACTTCTCTGTATGCTTGACACACTAAAAACCGTACATAATTCAAGATACCTTAACTGAATTATTGGAATAGTGCCGACATGCCACAATATTTAACATAACAATTACAAATTGTTAAATAATTCACTGATACTCTATAGAATATAGATATCGGCACAATATTAAAAAAATAAAAATAATAGCAATCATTAGCCAATTAATTCTTACTGCTAACTATATTTAATTACTATGACAATCACAAATCAATAATACGAGTATGATAGTAAATGCGTACCTTACTTTTGAAGTATACTTAACAACACAAAAAACAATTTGGAGTGGAATTTCTCTAATTTGGGGCCCATAATTTCGATTAAGGTCATGGCAATTAGATGCGTAATGCGTTCATATTGCTGACCCCAATTTTCAATACACGTGGGAAGCACTATAAGAAATGATTTTTAGAATAATTGGCATCAATTGCAGCAAATTAGAGAGTCAACAGATTAGATAGTCATCAATTGCTACATAAAAGTATTCTGCCGAACATACTCACCAAGGTGAGTTACACTAACTTTTAATTATAATCAACATTAAGTCAATCCAACATAACAAAACAATACATCATAATAATATAACATGTATAAAAGAGGCACATAACAAATATATTTTGTAAAATTAATGCTTAATAAATTAAAATAAATGAAATTGTGAGGAAACTTCCTTGCTAATCGTATAATAATAAACAAGTTTTTAGGTCCGGGCGATGTCCCAAACTACTACATTATTTCCATGATAGAAATCGTTAATAATATTTAATTTTGATAGAATGATAAGTAATATGGTAATAGCTTAGTGACTAACATGTTAAAATTTAAGCTAAAGGTTAGTTCAAATCTTGTAAGATCCACATTTTTTAGTACTAGGGTAGGCCCATGTGCGCGTTGCACGCAGAGCAACACGCAATAGTACAAGAGTGTGTCTCGACGTTGTGAAATGTGTTGATTTTATTTTCTTAGACGTTTAACTCGATTTAAAATTGGAAGTGTATATATAGCTAATAGATTTTAATAATTGTGTTTAGAAAATACTTTTAGTGATAGATGTTCACAAATTCTTATATATGTGGTTGACATGTGGCCAATCATCATGGAGGTTACTTTGTGAGTATTAAGGTTACTTGGTCAGTATTATAAGGATTACTCAGTCAATAATACACGGGTTACTTGATCAGTGTTATAGGAGTTATTTTATTTTGTTTACAAAAAATCACATAGTGCGGCTAGCCAAACACAAGACGTGCTGATATATTTTAAGTTTAGATTTGTCATTTTAGAGATATATTTTAAATGTGCTCGTGCGTGAATATTTTCGCTCATTGGGTCCAAATTAGGTGGCAATTCTTAAAAGTTAGTCTCATTGACCGATAATAAGGTGACACGTTTCAAACTTTTAGTATTATTTGCAAATCAATTGTAAACCCTAAAAAAATGCCAATTATAACAAATTTGTATAGACACTAACACAAAAGCAAGAGTTACAAAATATGAAAATAAAGAAAAATAAAGCTGAAAAATACAAGGAATTTGAGAAGAATATAAGTGGTGAAGAAAGCTCAGTGTTTTATACCTTAAACTAAAGTTCAATTACATGAACAAAAATGATTTTCGAGCGATTAAGCTAGCTAGGTATTTCCGTAGATTGCCGGAGAATGGAGTTGTTTTATCAGAATCCATGCCCATTCTTCCGCCTCATCACTTAATTTGATTACCCTATAAGAACCAAATGGAAAAAAAAATCAAAATTACAACTAAATAAGTCGTTAAAATCTTTATGGCTCCAATAAGTATAACCTATATATAGTTCAATAACTGATAATTAAATTAACAAAAGTGTGAGACTAAACCCTAGGTATTGAAATTTTCCTAGTTTCTCAACTTGATCTCTTTCTCTTTTCAATATCACAGTCTCTCTCCACTTCGCTTCCTGTTTCACTGCCTCTCTGCCTCTGAAAACTCTTCCTAATTAGTTTCTCCGAGATCGGAATTTGTTTTCAAAAATGAATTTGCTAGACATACAAAGCAGAAAATTAATATAAAAATTGCTATCATAAATGTGTCTAACATGAGAAGGGGGAATTGAAATTTTAATAACGATTACAAAGATATCCACTAATTAAAGTTGCGAATCTTAAAACCTTGCTACAAATATTCACTTGAGTTCAAGCTAACAGTCACCCCTAAAACTATTATCAAAAATTCTAAGTGATTCATACAGTGATATCACCATATCCGGATAATAGTTGTCGCAATACTCAATCAATTGAACATTGTTTTGAAAAGGTACTCTAGTCTGCAAAAGAGTACAAGGTAGATATTTTTCAGCAAATCATGTTCTAATTACATAATCAAATACTTATGTAGTAGTGAAACATACCGATACCGTGCACATGCGATAAAAATGAGAGAAAGAGCCTGACAAAAACTTGATTAAAAAGTCAATTTCCTCACTTGGATTCACTCTTTGTGTTGGTGCAGATGTAACCAAAGTCCTTAGATTTGGATCATTTGACAACTTAGCCCGCCAATTCCGTAAAACCTGTGCATGATCCGGGTTTCTTCCAACAACATTCTTCACGCAATCGACCATCTCTCCAAGTTTGATAATGCTATAAACTCTAGTTTGTTTTGTCCAAAATCTTGGCGAGCACAGGAATTTTGCAATTGAACTAGCCAATGGTTTAAAAAGAAAAATCACAGGTTATTTTATGCGCATTAATTTCACAACATAAAATGAATCATTATAACATTTCACAAATCAGGCTATCATTTTCTTTTACATAACATAAATGCATTAATTTTATAGTTTCACTTGTCATTTCATAAATGTTCTTCCAACAACCAAACCGCTCAATCCATAAATCTAGTATCTAGTATGCATATAAATCAGTTTTGTTTGGGAAGTGTAATGCTGGACGACTAGACACAGTCATGCTACTCCTGTTAACAAATGGTAGAGTTTGCTATGACTTACGAATTTGTTAGTTTCTTACAATCAAATAATTCTCAATAATAAATCTAATTATACCATTTATAGCAATGAGGCATTACCACATTAAAAGTCTTTTTCAAATACAAAGCTTTAAAATAACCAACAACAAATGCGGCAACGAAAGTGAGAAGTCTATTGAAAAAAAATCACAAAAAAGAAAAAAAAAAACAAAAAAACAAAAAAACAAAAAAAATAAAAAAACAAAAAAACAAAAAAAAATGTAAGCACTTACAAAATTACAGTCAATAATATTTCTATCTTCAAAAGCAATCCTACCATTGAAATATGTCAACAGATCAACAACATACAATCTCTTATATCTAAACAGCATAAATGAATCATCAAATTAAATATAAACCACACATCATATCTAAGATTAGGATATAATATGTATGTAGTTTATATTATGGACAATAATTATGTATTAAAGAAAGATGTAATATGTAAAATTTTATTTTAATAATGTAAGTTTTATTTATTTTTTTAAAAATACTGTTTTGTTTTATTTCTTTTTTGCAATAATCACGGTTCGATAGACTTTCGCTTAGCATTACTTACTATTATATTCTAATAAACCTATATTTGGAAAAGAACTGTCCTTTTTAAGCACAAACTAATGCATACACACTTTGCACTATTAATTTCCAGCCTTTACGTTTATTTCAACAAAAAGAACAAAGTACTCCTCGTTACAGTGACTTTGAGAGAGTTGAGTGCACCGCCATAATACACCATTGTCCACCACCTCCATCGCCACAGAATCGTCGTCAACTGCTGCAAGATCATCATCCTCTTCCTGTAGTTGCTCCTGAAGGTGTCGGCTTTGTTGCGGGTAACTTTCTCATGCCCCATAGTACCTTATACTAATTGATTTCCGTTGTAGTCTGTTCCTTTTCTCCTAGCTTCACCGTTACTAACTTTAGTTACATATTTAAAAATAAATAAATATATATATATATATATATATATATATATATATATATATATATATATATATATATATATAATTTTTGTATATACAAATCAAAATAGTTCATGGTAAATAAAAATGTTTATATAACAAACAAATAACAAAAAATCCTTAGTCCCAAAATAATTAGGTAAAGAACCGCCTGATATAGAAAAGGGAAATATATATTAGTTGATATACAGAGTCAATAATAACAAACTTTGAGCTTGAAAAAGGAAGTGGAACAGTTACGTGCAAATAGAGGGAGTATGAAATAGTAAACCTTTTTATACACATTATAGGGAATTTCAAATTTTGTATTAATATTGATTGCATGGAGGAACATTCATGCATCATTCAAGGTGCAAATAAATAGATAGATACAGATAAAAATACGTACCACATCAAACATGTGATAGTGAAGCTTGGTGACAGAGTCTCCAGAACCCAATTCTTGAGCACATCCATAAGCAATATAGGCCTTTGGACCCAAGTCTAGCTTCGAAGTTCTTAAAGACCACTTGGCTACTATGTTCAAAACTCCATTCCTAGGATGTGTATACCCCTTAAATGGCAATGCTTTGATAAATTCAGCACTATGACGTGGTAAACGCTGCTCAAATTTATCAATAGCTGGCCAGTCTTTCAACTTCAGTAAGCCAGGCCACTCAGCCCCCTCCAATCGACTTCGTGAATAATCTTTAAAAAATTGGTGAGAGTTGAGTTCAACCTACAGCGAATGGTACCCAATATCGATCACAATTTAAGCAACAGAGAACAAAAAAAGGATTATACAATTGAGAATCACAGCCTTGACAAAAGCAAAAACAATGGAAAAAATAAAACACACTATAAAACCTTAACTTAATGAAAAACAACAAAAAAAAAAAAGAAAAAGAAAAAAAACAAACAAAAGTTAAAATTTTAGAAAAAAAAAAAGTGGCCCTTTGTTATCATCAATGATGGTCAAATAGCTTGCCAAAGTCTTGACTTATGGTGGATTGACTAAAATAGAAAAGACAACTTGGATTGACTTATGGTGGATTCACCTTCAATACCCTATTTCCAACTTCATGAAAAGCACGCCACATGACCATTGGTTCCCAACTTAAACCAGGATTAGTCTCAAGAGTATTCCTGACAATGATTGGTTCTCCTAGGGTCCAATGCCACTGGAAGTGTTTGAGATCTCCATTTTGAATGTCTCCAGCATCTGGGCAATATAAATAATTGTCATTAGAACCTTCTCTGAAAGCACATTTCCGCATGATGCATCCACAGTCAACATCTGAAGCAAGGGATGAACATTCCTCAAGAGCATGGGAAGAATTATCTTGTTCCCGTTGGGACACAGTCTGCTCCGCTTTCTTCAACAATTCTGAGACCCAACCATTTGATAAGATACATTTTAATTCAAGAATTGCACCACCACAACCCTCATATATTGGTGGAGGGCAAGTTATGGCACCATTGTTCTCTGCTTTCCATTCAGATAAAGCCTTATTTTGATCAAGGGGTAACTCAGGAGAAAGGCCGCTAGCTATTCTCTTCACTTGAGCAGGAGCATCTTTGCTCTCTCTGATTGGACATGCGCTCTCTTTCTAGCTGAATCCTCTAAATTGGAAAGAGTGTTGTAGCCTCTAGTAGATTTTTTTGACTGACCACGAGAGTTTTTAGCATGCATAGATTATACATCCCTTTTAAAATATTCCGTTACAGCTTCTCCACAAACCTGCAGCTGTCCAGCACGAACTTCCCGGCAGCAAGTGAGACACAAATCATACATACATTCTGGACAACTTCTGTAAAGATCGACAATCACTAGTGTAAAAAAACGTATTTGCTGCTTATAATTTGTTGCGGTTTTTGTATATACGCAGCAATAAATAGGAAAAAGAATAAGAAAAAAAACAATTAATTGCTGCGGTTATGCTTAGGACTGCAGCAAATAAGTATTTAAAAAAAAATGAAGAAAAAATTTAAAGGCGGACAGACCAGGCTCCGCGCCTCGAGTAATTCTCCGCGGCCCGCGGAGTGCTTCTGACAGCAGCAAATAACACTTACAAAAACCTTAATTGCTCCGGTTATCGTGGCCCGCAGCAAATAACCGTTACATTAATAAATTAGAACCCGCCATTTCAAATTTTTTTTTCACAAACTCGACTTCTCTTCAATTCATTCTGCGGTTGTTCTCAAAACCCATTGAAAAAACGCTTCATCTTCATCTTCATCTTCACCTGCTTTGTTCCTCTTCTTCATCCTCACAAACGTAACAGCAAAGTTCTTCATCTTCACAAAGTTCTTCATCTTCATCTTCAAAAACGCGGTGACAGTTTCTTCAAAGTCTTCATCTTCTTGGTTCATAAACCCACGAAATTTAATACTTTGGTCTTGTTCATCTTCAAAACCCACGACATTACAGTATTTTTTCTCCTTTTAATTTGTTAAGCATTTAAGTTTTGCAAGATATTCATGAAAAAACTCGAAAGTTATGGCAACCGTTTGTATACTAATTTTGTTTCTCTGTTTTTCGTTGTAGATATATATATATATATATATATATATATATATATATATATATATATATATATATATATATATATATATATATAATATATATATATATATATATATATATATATATATATATATATATATATATATATATATATATATATATACATGTATGTATATATATATATATACATGTATATATATATATATATATATATATATATATATATATATATATATATATATATATATATATATATATATATATATATATACATACGTGTATATATATATATATATATATATATATATATATATATATATATATATATATATATATATATATATATATATATATATATATATATATATATATATATATATATATATATATATATATATATATATATATATATATATAGATGTAATTTAGTAGTTCAGTGAATTTTTGTTTGAATTGTTATTTGCAAATGATATGTTTTGCTTTTGCTTGTATGCTAGTTTGTTAAATATTTGTATTATTTGATAAAAATGTGGTTTGTTGTTATAGTTATGTCTTTAACTATTAGAATTAGAATATGATTTTATTTACAATGTAGTGCTTAATAGTGAAGTATGAAGTATAGAATTAGAATATGAAGTATGTATATTTAGGGTTAAATAGATTTTGTATAAATAAGTATATATTGTTTTAGGGTTAAATATGTTGGTTAGAAATAAGTATATATGTTTAAAAGTTGTGTATTAATTTTGTTTTCAATCAATTAATCACACTAATTAGGATGACAAAAGATCGTTCTTGGATGTATAGAAGCATTGAATCGTCGGAATTTATTGATGGCTTATTAGAATTTTGTAGTATTGCGGTTGAACATCAAGTTAGGACGGGGGGAGTTGGTTTTTATTGCCCATGTATCAGTTGTGGCAATGTATCAAAGGTAGATAGTGTTGATATACTTAGGGAGCACATACTTCGACGTGGGTTTAGGCCTCAATATCATGTTTGGGTTTGGCATGGTGAGGAGGGAGTTTACAAAGAGAAAAGTGTTGTTGAGGACGTCAATAATGTGGCCGATGTCAATGAGGATGTAGTAGATCATGTTGATGGGTATGAGACAGATGAAGAGAATGTCGATAAGGATGTGGATCGTGTTGATGAGATGATGGAGGGAGTCGAGGATGAGTTAGGAAAACGTCCTCGTGTTTTTGACTTGTTGACAGAGGCTTCTCAAAAGCCTTTGTACCCTGGATGTACAAAGTTCAACAGCAGTGTCGACAATTTTCAACATTAAGTCAAAGTTCAATTGGAGTGACGCTAGTTTCACAATGTTATTAGAAGCGTTAGGTGAGATGCTTCCTGAGGGAAATGAACTTCCAAAGTCGACATATTATGCCAAAAAGCTCATGTGTCCTTTCGGCTTAGAGTACCAGAAGATTCATGCGTGTCCCGATGATTGTGTGTTGTATCGGAATGAAAACGAGAACTTAGAAGAGTGTCCTACGTGTAGGTTATCGCGCTACAAGCGTAAAGGGGCTCGGGATGCTAAAGGGCCCCCGGCTAAGGTGTTCTGGATTCTTCCAATAATACCTAGATTCAAACGCTTGTTTTTTATAAAGAAAGATGCGTTAAATTTGAGGTGGCATGTAGATAGGGTGAAGAAAGGTCACTTGCTCACACATCCATCTGATTCTCCGGAGTGGAAGAGTATTGATAGGTTGCATAAGACTTTTGGGGATGAGGTTCGTAATTTAAGGCTCAGACTGTGTACGGATGGAATGAACCCATTCGGCAATCTTAGTTCTCAACATAGTACTTGGCCGGTACTTTTAGTGATCTATAATTTGCCACCTTGGTTGTGTATGAAGCGTAAGTACATTATGCTTTCGCTTCTTATCTCGGGTCCTAAACAACCTGGCAATGACATAGATGTATATCTTGCACCTCTCGTTGAGGATTTGAGAAAGATGTGGGATGAAGGCGTTTCAGTGTTTGATGCATATGCTAATAAGGAGTTCACCTTGCGTGCAATGCTTTTATGCACCGTTAATGATTTTCCGGCATATGGCAACTTATCGGGGTATAAGAACAAAGGGAAGAAGGCATGCCCAATATCTATCGATGACATGGAATCCACGTGGATTCCTAAATGCAAACACGTATTCATGCACCATCGAAAGTTCCTCCCACGAGACCACCAATATCGTAAGAAGAAGAAGTTGTTCAACGGGGAGGTTGAGGACCGTGTAACTCGTCGACCGTTGACCGGTTATGAGGTTTATGAACAGGTTAAGGGAGTTGAGACTGTATTTGGTAAAACGGGGCAAGTGCAAGGGGGTGAAGACCGATTATGGAAAAAAGAATCAATCTTTTGGAAGGTTCCATATTGGAGAGATCTACAGGTTAGGCATTGTCTTGACGTTAAGCATATAGAGAAAAAAATGTATGCGATGCCATACTCGGGACTCTCATGAACATTCCGGGTAAGACAAAGGATGTTAGGGCCGTGCGAGATTGGTTTGAATGTAAGGGTCTTCGCCCGGAGTTGTGGGCACATGTTAAGGTGATTAAGAAAAGAAATAGAGCTGATGAAGTTGGTGGCAGTAAGAAGAAGATGAGTAATGACAAAGTTTATTTGCCTCCAACTTGCTACACATTGTCCAAAGTAGAGAAGCGGACATTTTGTGAGTGTTTGTATGGCATTAAGGTTCCGTCTGAGTACTCATCCAACATGAAGAGATTTGTGAGCCTAAATGGTGAGCTGAAGTTGGGAAGCATGAAATCTCACGATTGCCATGTAATGATGCAAGTGTTCTTACCAATTGCAAGCATGAAGAGATTTGTTTTGCACGAAACTTGGCACACAACACTATTTCGTATATATTATTGTGTTGAAGTGGTTAGAATTGAAAATCATTGTCATATGGTAGAAATTAGGCGTTAAGTTGCGATTTTATGCGTTTTTAAGCGTTTTTGGCACTTTTGCGCGTAAAGTAGCTCAAACTTGATTTGATTTGCACGAAACATGGCATACAACATTATTTGGTATATATTATTGTGTTGAAGTGGTTAGAATTGAAAATCATTGTCATATGGTAGAAATTACGTGTTAAGTTGCAATTTTAAGGGTTTTTAAGCGTTTTTGACACTTTTGCGCATAAAGTAGCTCAAACTTGGTATGTTTTGCACGAAACTGGGCACACAACACTATTTGGTATATATTATTGTGTTGAAGTGGTTAGAATTGAAAATCATAGTCATATGCTAGAAATTACGTGTTAAGTTGCGATTTTGAGGGTTTTTAAGCGTTTTTGGCACTTTTGCGCATAAAGTAGCTCAAACTTGGTTTGTTTTGCACGAAACTTGGCACACAACACTAATTGGTATATATTATTGTGTTGAAGTGGTTAATATTGAAAATCATAGTCATATGCTAGAAATTACGTATTTAGTTGCGATTTTATGCGTTTTTGGCACTTTTGCGCGTAAAGTAGCTCAAAGTTGGTTTGCTTTGCACGAAACTTGGCATACAACATTATTTGGTATATATTATTGTGTTGAAGTGTTTAGTATTGAAAATCATAGTCATATGCAAGAAATTATGTATTAAGTTGCGATTTTATGCGTTTTTAAGCGTTTTTGGCACTATCTATTTTCTCTTAGTGCTTTCAACAACCTTCTACTTCCGTTGATTGCGGCTACTATACGCTGAAGTACATGGACGATATTATAAAATCCGTGAAGGATTTTGGAGTCGAAAATAAGTATTTGTTACATTCTTAAATTATTACTATTGGTAAAATCTAATGTTTATTAATCTTTTAATTTTATATTATATTATAGGTTTTATACGACATTCCGAGGGAAACACGCCCTCTGAGAAGTGGAGAGATGCGCGAATTAAAAGACAAGATTGCCGCGTATCTTGCTAATTTTTGTCCTTGATAAATTGCAATTAGTATAGATTTTTTTAGGACTTTAATATATATATATATATATATATATATATATATATATATATATATGTATATATATATATATATATGTATATATATGTATATATATATATATATGTATATATATATATATATATATATATATATATATATATATATATATATATATATATGTATATATATATATATATGTATATATATACATATATATATATATATACATATATATATATATATATATATATATATATATATATATATATATATATATATATATATATATATATATATATATATATATTACAAAGAGATTATTGGTGATTATTTGTGATTATTATTGGATTATTATTGGATTAATCATTGTTATTACATTGTGAATTATTACTGGATTATTATTAGTATAAAACGAAAAAAGAAAAAACAAAATACCAACTATTTGCTGCGGTCAGCCTCAAAACCGCAGCAAATAAGTAATTAAAAAAAAAAGTGAAGAAAAAATCTAAATCAGACAGACCAGGCTCCGCGCCACGCGTAATTTTCCGCTGCCCGCGGAGTGCCTTCTGACCCAGAATAATTGCTGCGGTTTTGCTCTTGACCGCAGCAAATACTACTCCTTATTTGCTACGGTTTTGTGCTGACCGCAGCAAATAATACCCTTTTTTGCTGCGGTTTTTAACCGCAGCATTTAAAATAGGCCATTTGCTGCTATCACTATTGCTTGGGCCAAAACCGCAACAAATAATGGCCAAAAAACGTAGCAAATGAGGTTTTTTCCACTAGTGAATGGAGTTTCTGCAATTGTTGCTACACCAAATATAACCGAATCATGGCCTGAAGACTAATAGCAACTCATCAGGAACAACAAAGCACAAAAGTATACCCCTTTACTAGAATACACGCTAATTTCTCGCCCAATTGCATTTTGAATTTCTACTTCAGTTACTAGTACACCTACAAGAACAACCACCAATTTATAACAACTATCACAAGGGTATCTTCGTTGAGCCAATTTTTAGGGTATACACGGGGAATTGAAACCACAAGATGATAAACTAAAATCCATAAAAAAAAAAAAAAATTATATGTTTTTTTTAATAGCTCCATTTGGATTTATTCGCTATTCACGTATCCTTCTTTGACCATCTTTTGTGTTTTATATGTAAGAGAAAAAATACTCGTTTTGATTTATGCTTTTCAGATATCAAATTTTATAACTTTTACTAAAACTAAAACCAACAATATTAATGTCCAAAGTTTTACAAACACACGCACATGCACCGCACGCACGTACCCCCACACACATATACACACACAATAAAAGTATGATTGTATGAATAAGCAACTGGGAACAGACGATAGCAAGTAGATAAAAATCATAATAAATGCGCGGGTCAATATTTAGAGTGCACAGAAAAAACTCTATGATCCCCCTAGCAATATTTCACTATACGTCCCCCTAGTTCCAAACATTATTATCCCCATGAAAAATTGTTGGTACACAAGGAAATGGTTCTCACATCAAGTCATTTTAAAATGTGCATCTAAGTCAAATTACAAGAAATCAACAAAAGTGATCAACATGCACATAAAAGCAACTGTGAATTAGAAAACATATTATGCCATCCTACAAGAGAACATGAAACAATACCCTGAATTTTGGCTTCTATTTCCTTTTCTGTCATTTGTTCTTGATTAAATTGCTTTAGAAATGGCAGAATAGTCCTCAAAAGATTTTTGGTATGGTCAATCTTTACTTCTACGCTAATATTATATCCATCCTTCACTTGATTCTATAAAAAAATGTCAACCCATGAATTCTGTAAGTAAAATAATACAGCAAAAAGAAACATCTCACTGAGATAAAGAGAGGAAAATCACACTTTGAAACGTCCCTCCATGCGCAGACATGCCTTGCAGTTGCAGTTCCCACGGAAAATTGGACAAGCCAGCGCAATCTGCTCTTCGGTCATCTGTGGATACCTGGTCCACAGAATCATCAAGAGGATTTTAACATCCTTTTTTCCATCAAAAGCCATAATATTATTGGAATTCTTTTTTAGTTATTATTATATTTCTAGAACAGTACTACTGGAAATAAGACACCAACGCCGTTAAATGAGATGATTTAAAAAACGTAACAATAGAGGGGAGGAGGGAGTACTGTTGAACATTTAGAGTATATAAACCTAGATTTACATATTACATACTTAATATAGAGTGGGACTAAATAAATATATTATAAGTCCAATTAAATGCCTCAAAGAATTTCATGAAACATTATTTTGATTCATAAGTTTTGTTCGGTGAAACATTACTTTGATTCATAAGTTTTGCTTGGTGAAACATTACTTTGGTTCGTATGCTTTGCTTGGTGAAACATTACTTTGATTCATAAGCTTTCCTTGGTGCAACATTACTTTGGTTCGTAAGCTTTGTTTGATGAAACATTACTTTGATTCATAAGCTTTGCTTGGTGAAACACTTTTGTTTCGAAAGGAGGTATCGTTTGATGCGTAGCTTTATAAATAGAGGTTGCATGCCAAGGGACATTTAATCTCAATTTCATCTCATTTATGATTTCTCTCTTATGAATACTCTCATTCTTATTCTTCCTTTAATGAAATAATATTGAGACAGTAATTAACTCTTAATATCATCAAAGTTCATAATTTACTACAACACTTGTATTTACTATTGCAATTTCCTTGTGCTAGGATTTTGTTGTGTAGATTGTGTCTCATTGTGAATTTCATTTATCATCCCAAGCACCTTTGTGGGAGAAATATCACAATAGGAAAGTGCATGAATGCCTTCTACTCATATCAAGTTTCCGAGCGACTTATTTGATTGTCACAACCTTATCTTCATGGTGTCCATTTGGTGATTTACAAAGCAAGAGTTCCATTACCATCCACACAAGGGATATACAAATCAGTTTGTTTTATTTGTATTTGCATTATATTTCCAATAAGTACAGTGCACGGTAGCACAAATAGGAGTTTCTCTACAGTTAATGTATGGTAGGCATTATGGCGCTCATCTTAAAAGAGTCAGGTTATAACTTGACAACATACGCTACAACATCTTGTTGATAAAGAATAAAGAGCAGTTGCATAAAGTAGAAACAACTATTAGTAATGAACAATTTTAACCAATAGAATAGACAATACAAAGAAACTAGCTGAGCAAAGCAAACAATCTATACCTATGATACTTCGTATTGTACTGAAAAGTGTCAAAATTCCACGTGACCCCTCAATTAAAAAAAACTCGAACACATGACCTTTTGAAATGAGAAGTGAAAATTTAACCATGTTTTTATGGAAGTCCAAAACACCAATCTAATATAACACTTTTTTAAATATTTCAAAATAAGCTATAAAAATGTCTTATAAGCATATCTCTTTATTTAATTTAGTTTCCTCAATAGACAAAATTTTACTATTTGTAACAATTCAGAACAATCACTAGTTATGCAAAGTAAATACTACCTCCGTTTCATATTATATCTAACATATACTCAAAACGTATGTTAGCCACTATGTGCAACAAATGTTTTCTTTCCATTTTAAGTTGTCATTTCTCTATCTCACTCCTTATCACACGCATGTCCAGCTTTCTATCTCCCGTTATCACTCACAAACAAATTTGCCTAGAAGTCCATGTGAGCTTTGTTGAACATAATAAGAGGCAGATGTAGTAGCTAAGAATATCGCAGCAAGTAGGAAGTTATACAACAAATTCAGAAGGGGTAAATATGATTAAAATTTATTCCGCATCACACTCAAGTACATGACAAAATTCCTCAACATACAACAGAACAAGTGAAAGTTTGGTATTTATCAGCACATGATATAAAGTTAATTTTCAAGTACACTTGTTACTTTATAATAAGTTCAACCATGTTATTGAACAAGCACAATGAACATCAAAAATAGAAAGACAGACCAGGTTGTGATGCAAGGAATGCGAAATCGTTTGGTCTTGCATTTGGAGCACCTAATAACTCTCCTTTGTCACCCCTGTGGCACTGATGACACACGCTCGAATCAATCTTAATCCTTTGGCCAAGAGAAGAATGAAGACTCAATTTTCTTAAGTGATGATAATTCAAAACACATATTAAATTAAAAAATAAATTAAGTAATTATATTTAGTTGTTTAAGTAAGTCCAAAATCATATTAAATGTTAAATGATTAATTGATAAATGTTTTAAGTTCGAAATACATATTGAATGAAGTTTAAACTAAGTTTAAATAACTTGAGATAATTGTATTTTGATAAGATTATATTTGAATTTGAATTAAATAAATGTATGTTCAAGACGTTGAAATATTTGAATAATATTTGTATTTTAAATTTGAGTTTTAAAATAAACATGTGCTTAAGATATTTAAGTATTTGGATATATTACACGTTTTATACTTAAGGTTAAATATGTTATTCCACGGTTTATGTTTAAATATTTGAATAAATATGTAATTTGAAATTAAATAAGTTGCTTTGAAATCAAGGTTTACTAATTATAGGCTTTGAAATCAAGGTTTAAATATTACACGTGAATATTTATTTAAATGACTGAATTTTAAATGTGTTGTGTAAGTATTAACGTGGCAGCATAATAGCAATTCATGACGTGCTTGATTAAATCTTCAGAGGAGCGTCATTTTGAATTACTGCTCAAGGTTTTGAAGACTGGCCCAGATTAACTAGATTAACTATATTCTTACTTTAAGACGAATTAGTTAAAGCTCTCGTTGATATGTTTCATATTGAAAAGATCTTAAAAGATGAGATGTAATACCCCGTCATTTTATGACGTCATTAATTATTATTATAATCAATTTCGGAGATTTTATAATTATATTAAATTATTTTGAGTTTAGATAAATTTCTTTCATATACGAATTTAAATATTAGCATATTTATATTATAAACAAAAAAAAAATTATAGATTTGCAATTACTAAAATGAAGAGGCTCGAATCAAATTATTACTAAAATGAAGGCTGCATGTTTTCCTCCCATCAGCAGTTGAGGTGCTTTGTGCCGCCAGCAGGAGCAGCCGCACTCGGTGCTTTCTCCACCATCCGACACGGTCCTTAGGTCATCGCTACCATATCAACCACTTGTCTAGCTTTCACCCCCTTTATTTATTTAAGAATTAGATTATGCCTTACTTGGAGTTAGAATGACTCCTTTATAGGTGAATTTCATATTTTGTTTGAGTTGCTCAGTGGGTCTCGGCATTCTGCTATCCTAGGGCACTCATTAATAGTCGAAAGTGGGAGTTATTCCTATTTTATAAAGTATTAGATTATGATTAGCTGGCGTGACTCAGCTGGATTATTTTCGGTTGATTTAGTAGTACCCTAGGTGAGATCCGACGGGATCACTGTAAGGGGGGTATGAGCATACTTTTATCATTGGGTGCCGGATGGCCGATACCGCCCCTTGACCGAGGTGTTACCATGCAGGTCTTACAAACCCCAATATGGTGGCCTCTTCACTGGTTTAGTACCCCAGTGTGTTAGTTTTTCCCAAAGTTAGGTCCTGAGAGGGTCAGCTGGAGAGTGTATGAGCTCATGCTTTGCATGGGCGCCGGATGGCTGATAACGCCCTTGGCCGTGTCACTATGACATGAAGTGGGGAAAAGATCCACTAATAGAATGTTACTCATTGATAGAAAGTTTATTCATTCATATGAAGCCTACACATTGATTGAACGTGTACTCATTGATAGAAAATTTATTCAATGATAGAGTAGTTTATGCTAGTGAGAAGTGCGCCTAGTTAAGTTAACTCAAGGGAGTTACCAGTCCCAAAAATAGACTATCATCACACCTACTCTAAGATAGACAAGCTCTATAGGTTCATGTGTTAGTTAGTTTGTTAATGCCTTGGTTGAGTTGATACTCCACATATTTTCCAAGAGTTTATGTTTTGAGAAGAGAAGTGTGAAGACTTGCATTCCACTCAAGAACACATTTTTCGGGTTAGAAAAGACGTAATGAGATTAAAAAGTATAGGTGGACGATAAACGGTTACTATTTGTGCTTGTATCTTATGAAACCATCTTATGTTGTTGTATAACATAATGTTATCTAGTAGTTGGCCTTATTATATTTGATGCTAGTTACTGACGTGTACGTATTTGTGTTTATGTTTGATTGTTGATGACATTCTATGATTGTCCTGCTATGACACATTGGCCTTTGGTCTGATGTCGAGCAGCAGGAGGATCGTAGACAGGCGTTGTAGGTATTGGAGCTTCTTTTGCATTGCATTGCATTGGAGGAGAGTAATGAGGGCGAAGCATAACCGGTGTTATACCGTTATCTTTCGATTTTGTAGCTCGTGTTATCCTTTGTAAACTTTGGTTGTATATGATTTGTTATCAGGCCTTGTGTCCTCCCTTGCATATTTGTATTTCCGCTGCGTAGTTTATAACTCTATATGGTTTTAACGAGTTAAGTCATTTTAAAACGCAAGCGTCGACATTGGAACCACGATCCATGCTTGGCATGTTGATTTAAGAAACCAGCGATAATCATCTCACCGTGGTGTGAGATTTTAAAGGCAATGACGCCTTAGATTAGTTTAATGTTTTTATTGTGCTAATTGCTCTATCACATGTTCAAGTTTTAGTAGAGATGCTGCTGAAGTTTTCACTTACCTTTTTAAAGTTAATATTTAACGTTTATCTAGAAATTCTTTTTCTTTTCTTTTATGTAACACCCTAATTTCCTCCCGTCATTCACAATTTTCGGTTTCATAAAAGGGGTCGAAAATTCAGGGGTGTTACAGGTGGTTACCAGAGCCAGTGGTCCCTTTTTTGACGCTTTGTGTTCTCAAATTCGTTGAGAAATTGCTTGAAGTTAGAAGTTATTCGTGAGAGTTTGGGTAGATATGGGATAGGTGCATATTATTCATGCAAAATGATTATCATTGCAAGTGCATAGATAAATATATAGTTTGTTTAGCTTGTTGTGAGACTCATTCTCATGTGTGTTATTATTATAATTAAAAGTTATGATGGTGGTTTGAATGATGATATGATTTAACGAATCGGTAGATTTGAATCTTGTAGTATCAAGCAATAATGAAATTTTTGAGTATTTGGTTCAACTGATGAGTTGTATTATAAGTAGTAATTATGGAGATATAAAGTATGAATGATGAAATTCTAGAGAAGTTGGTTGCATCGGGAACTTTCTCTTGCTTGTGATGATAATATGAAATTTAGTCTTATGTGTCTGAATATTTGTTCATGTTAATTGTTTTCATAAAGCTTATGAGTTTTGATATTGATCCTATACATGAACCCATTGTTAATTTATCCACTTGCGCATTTTATTTGTCAAGTGCATTCGCTCATCATAACATAGAAGGTGGTGATCATAATTTTCTTAAATATGGTTAATGATTGTGCAAGTATGATCGTAAGTAGTTTGAACCTGAATAAGGATAAGAGCTATAGTGTAATAAGAATTTGATATATTTTTAACCATTATCCATAGCAAGAATCAATAAACTAAAACACTACCATAATGTACATAAAAGCCCACACTATTACTAATTTCAAAGATGACACCTTTAATTGTTATTCATAGTAAGATTTAAAGAAACTAACACACAATCAACACACAACCCATAATTTCTAATCACACTTCAAACCCTAAACCATGAATATGTTCAATTCATCCATCAAACTCTTACCCACAAAAAGATTCAATGCACTTAACACAAAACCAACATCAAACTCAATACACTTAATAAAACTCTAAATATAACTACAAAATTAATTATAGAAAATACAAGAGATGGCTTACAATGTTAAAACTAGCAAAAATGGTGAAGAGAGTAAGGGAAGGTTGTGGTGGTGGTGAACCGAGGCTGTCGTGGTGGTTGAAGGGCCCAACACATCCTAGCTACTGTCCACGAGCTGCACAACACAGCCAAACTACTGTCCACTGGCTGTACAACGCAGCCTAGCTGCTGGTGGGGGAGACGGCGCTGCTGCTATGTGGCTGGCTGCCGGCTGATGGTGGTGTTTGTGGGGAGTCTTGCGTGGCCTGTGGTGTGGCTGGGCTGCTGCTACTGTGAGGAGTGAGGGAGAAGGAGAGAAGAAGGGTGGGGAGCTTAGGGATGACGACTAGTAGACCAACAAGGGTTTCAAGCCCTTTTATCACAATTATTATTATTATTATTATTATTATTATTATTATTATTATTATTATTATTATTATTATTATTATTATTATTATTATTATTATTATTGTTATTATTCCCCTTTATTTATTTATTTAATTATCTAAATTCACTTTCTTGAAATGCCTAACTAAGAAGGTTCACTTATGTGTGCTCACAAGTTCTAATAAATAAAATAATTTCGATTTGAACCTCTTTATTTTTAGTAAACGCAAATTTATTTTTAATATAAGTATGTCAATGTTTAAATTCGTATGTGAATGAAATTTATTAAGACTAATTCAAAATAAGTTAATATATGTATAAAATCTCCAAAAGTGATAATAATAATAATAATTAACGACGTCATAAAAATGACGGGGTCTTACTAGGGATGGTCATGGGGCGGGTCTGGAGCGGGTCTGGCCAGACCCGGACCCGGACCCTATTTTTTTTGGATCCAGACCCGGATCCGGACCCTAAGGGTCCAAAATTTTCAGATCCGGACCCGGACCCGGACCCTACGGGTCTGACAGGGTCTAGGGTCCTTAATGGGTCCTTAATGGGTCTTATACAAAGAATCTTTGATTTGTCAAAATTGAACCTTTTTCGAGTTTTTTTGTATTTTTGTAAGCAACTTATTATCGTATTACAAATACTAGTTCGAGTCCATGAAATTCAAATACAAAATAATTACTAAAACGTAAAAATACTTGTCTAAATACATGATTAAAAATCAAATATGAAAGACTAAATGAGAAACATAGTGTATATTTCATAACATTAAAAATTACGATAAATTTTGATCAATCTTCTTCAACTTCATCAAGATCCTAAAGGAAATATCAAACAAGTATAAGTTAGTTTTTCAATAAAGAAAAAGTAAATAAAAACAAATCCATTAAAGTTAAAGCGTACTAGTTGAATCGCATCTATATGTTGTTCTTCATTAGCATCCGAATCATCAATTACTGTGGAGCAAGCATAAGCATCTTTCGAAGAACCTTAGAAAAAGATTTTAAAAACAAAAACAAATTAAGATCACCAACCAAAAAAAAAACCAATACTAAATCAGTAAAAGTTAGACTTTTACCTTTTATGTCTTCCATCATCCAATTTTGTAAACACATTAATGCTTCCACAGTTTGTGAATGAAGTCTGGAACGATGAGGGCTAATAACTCTTCCTCCGGTACTAAAAGCACTTTCTGAAGCAACGAAAGAAACCGGAATGGCAAGAATATCTTTCGCAATCTTTTGCAAAGTCGGATACTTCGTATTTACTTTCCACCAATAAAGGATATCCAAATCCTAATCATCCGATAATGGTTCTTCTTCTAAATAAAAATCCAATTCACACCTATTCACCTTTCTAAACTTAGTTCTCTTAGATTGAGCAAATTCATCTTGTGCACCGTCTATAGAACTTGGTGCAGGTCGTTTCCTACTTTTCCCAACATCATTCACATTTTTCACAATATCACTTTTCCTTTGATATTCCACAACCAAATTATCAAGACACCTACGAACTCTTGCTAATTGCATATCAACCTCATTAACATCAAAAAACTTCCTAAAATAAAACTCCACACAATCTATTTTATTTCTCGGGTCTAAGATAGTAGCAATAGCCAAAAGTTCACACATGTTTTCCCAATACTTGTCAAATTTTTCAAGCATATTCTCTGTCATCAATCTAATAATTTCAACATCACTTTGTAACCACCTACCCATAGCAAGCTTAATCTCACAAACCCTTCGGAAAAAAAGATTGATAGAGATAAACTTTCTTCCAGAAAAAACATTAGTTGTATTGTAAAAAATTTCTAACTTATCACAAACAAGCTCAGCTAATTCCCAATCCTTATCACTAGGAACAACAAAATTCATCTTTTTATTCACTCGCCTTAACCTTGAAAACACATCTTTAAATGGCAAAACACTTTTAAGCATCAAGTAGGTTGAATTCCATCTTGTTTTACAATCAAGACTAGGTCTTTTAATGTTAACTAAGTCCAAAAAACGACAAGCCTCCTCAAATTTTTTAATTCTTTTAGGAGTTGATATCAAAAAAGACACACAATCACGAACTTTTTCAATTGCAGAACTAATAACCCCTAATCCATCTTGAACTATTAGGTTCAATATGTGAGCACTACAACGTAAATGCAAAAGATCACCCTCAAGCATCAAAGACCTTTTCTCAAACTTATTCATTAAAATCTTCATCATTGCATCATTAGTAGTGGCATTATCAACAACAACTGCAGATATTTTATTCTCTAAACAATATTGAGACAAACAATCCATCATTACCTTTGCAATAACACTTCCGGTGTGAGGACAAGGCACATAGCAAAACCTATATAGAATAACATAATATATGTTTTAGTCAAAGGATAATGATAAAATTAAAAGTAACATGATTGCATGAGTAAATAAGTAAGATTTTACCTTAAGGTGCGATTTCGTAAGACCCATTGTTTATCGATAAAACGCGAAGTTATGACCATGTAACCCTTCTTCTGGTTGGTTGCAGTCCACATATCAGTAGTGATTGCAATTCTACTTTCATTATGATCGAGCAATTTATGTAGAGAAAGTTTTTCTTCTTTAAACATCTTCATGATATCTCGCTTTAATGTGGACCTAGAAATCATCTTAAAATTGGAATTAAGGCTTTCAACAAACCTCCTAAACCCAATATGATCCACCATAGACAATGGATACTCATGCATAATAACCATGCAAACTAATTCCCTTCTCGAAAATTCTTGGTCGAACTCTTTAAGGTTGCTTTTACCACTATATTCCAGAGAACTTGACCCATCACATTCCTTCTTAACTCTTAAAGTTGTTTGACCACGTGCAAGATTCAAATGTCTTCCTGAACAAACTTTCTTTGCGTGTTTCAAGAGATGAGAAGTTCCACTACTACCACCAGTTACTAGACTAACACCACAATGCTTACAAACAGCTCTAGTCACACCATTTACTTCCTCTCTTACAAAATAATTCCATGCCTCAGAGGTTGTTTTCCTTCCCTTATCTTTTGTGCAAGAACTTGGAATACCATCAACATTATCATTAACGAACCCTTCTTCATCCACATTCAATGTATTTTTTGACTCCATACCAAAATCATTTTGTGGTTGTACCACTGATTTGGACGTACATTGTGATTGATTTTCATCCATTATCTATACGAATACGACTATAAATCTAAATTTAAACACCTATTCAATCAATATATTTCATATCAAAACCATAACAATAAATCTAAATTCGTTTTCAAATCATAACAATAGATTTAAGAGGGCATACAGATGCTACTGTGAGTCAGTGATACAGACACATCATACAGTGAGGGCATACAGATGATACAGTGAGGGCATACATAAGTATCATAACATTCCTACAGAAAATTACAAAACTTACAAAGAAGTAGCAACTAGCAAGTAGCAACTTAAGAAAACAAAACTTATAACATTCCAAAACAAAAAGGCTAAAACTTACATATAAATCAAAAAAATTAACAATCATAATTCATAAGTATCATAACTAGCACTACAGAATATATACATATACAATCTAAATAAGAACTGATATCATAACTCTTTGCGGCAGAAAACAAAACCCTAATAATGAAAGAGAAGTCAGTTTCAAAAGACCCAAATTCACATATATTACAAGTCAGTTTCTTGATATCCCACAAAATATATTACAAGTCAGATGATTCTAGAACAAAAAATGGAGAAAATTAATACCCAGTAGGCCACTAGTATATCTTTATAATCTTCAACACAATACAAAGAAAAATTAAAGAAAAATTAAACAAAATCAAAGAATGGAGTACCTGGAGTTTTCGAGGCGATGGCGATGGTGATGTCGCAGAGGCGGAGCCGCGGAGGACTAGAGCCAGAGAAACTAGAAAGAAGTCGAGAAGTCGAGAAGTCGAGAAGGCGGAGGATTAGAGGAGAAGTCGAGAAGGCGGAGGATTAGAGGAGAAGTCGAGAAGAGAAAAAAATTAGGGTTTTCGAGGATTAGATGAGATTTTTGAGATTTGAGAATGTACTCTACTGGATTTTTGATATTTCAGAATGAGAATGGCCCACTGCTCCCAGTTCCACGCCCATCCATTCAAAAATATAAAATTTAAAATTTTAAAGTTTAGGGTCCGGATCCGGGTCTTCATCTTAGGACCCGGACCCGGACCCGTCAAAAAAAATTTGATTCCAGACGCGGACCCGGATCCGACAGGTCTCAAAAATTAAGACCCAGACCCTTATAAAAGGGGCGGGTCCGGGGCAGGTCCTACAGGGTCCTGGACCCATGACCATCCCTAGGTGTTACAGCTTGGGTATTCCATTATTCTTTCTCTCCACGCCGTACTCTGCTTGTTCAAGGGTTTTTACTGGGGATTTTTTTCGGTGATCACGCGGTGTCGTGTGCTGGTATAGTGGGTATTAAACATCGGCATAATGTTGTGCGAGATACCCTTGTTGATTTTTGTTATTGATCTGGGATTTCAGCTAGAAAAGAGGTTGACATTGGGGGGTTTGGAGGGAACGATGGGGCCCTCAGACCTGCAGATGTATTATTTTATTCATGGGATCGTGGTCGTGATGTATTGTAACACCTTACTATTTTTCGCATAAAAAATTAAAAAATAAAATAAAATAAATAATAATAATAATAATAATAATAATAATAATAATAATAATAATAAATAATGTTGTGCGGTTAAGTTGCTTTGCGTCGCGTTATGTGTCAATGTCACGTTTTTGCATAGGCACGTATAACTTATATATGAGATATAAATTTTAAAAATATAAAATAATAAAATTTATCAGTATTAATTAAGGGGGTAGGTTATGGAAAGGTGAAAGGGGGGAATAATTGTAATTATGGGGTATAATAAAGTGGCCCTAATCAAGAAATGTAACCACTATAATAAAACCCCTCAAAACCCTAATTTTCATTATTCATTCTATCATCCAAGTTAAACAAAGAATAAAAAAATATCATCCTAATGTCTCTTGTGCCGCCACCTTTGGACGAAGGAGAGATGTTTCGGTTGCTCGATTTTTTGTCGAATCGATCTAAGCTTTGGAATTCGTATGTTTTAATCTGTAACTTTTTTAAAAAATTCTTTTATATCTTACATTCATGAAAAAAATAATATGTATGATGAAATTCTCTTAAAACTAATTTTGTATGTTTTTTTTATCACTCTTGATTTTTGTGTAGGAGAAAAAAAATGATAATATGAATGAAAAATGGATGGATAAATGCAGAAGTTTAAAGTTGGAATTTTATTATCTATGTGACATTCTTGAAAAATAAATTAAAGCTCTTTAATTGATGTTCTTTTCTATGTTTAAATGGTATACATATATACATGATATGAATATATTATTATTTCTTAAGATTTGCATTAATATTTATATGTGGTTATTCCTTAAGATTTAAATTTAGAATTTCGGATTTGACTAATTGGATGTATAAAAAAATATAATGGGATAAGATATAATTAAAATTTCAGTTTTATTATGATAATAATTTAGCTCTTGTAAATATTTGTTTTGTTTGATGGAAAGAAGATTTAAATTTTGAGATTTCGTGGTCATAACAATTTATCCGTTAATTGGTAAATAATGTGAATAAATATCAAATAAATTTAAAAAATTTGTAAAAGTTCAATTCGCACATCAAAAACTGCCGCAAGTAATATGTTTTGTTGTACGTTTTTGGAACAATTAGCTACTTAGATTTCTTATTCTATTACAATGTAGATATTTAAATAAGAACTAAATGGTTAAGTGTAAAGTCACTTGGATGTTGGTTTGGAATACACTCTAATGCGTGGTTTGGAATATCTGCCTCTGACGTGTACTGTGATCGAGACTTTACGTCCTTCAATAGTAATACCGCAAGTGTACGACGTAGCATAGTACGTCGGCAAGTACAGGTCGAATCCACAGGGAGTGGGGTGTATATCAAGGGATTCTCAATCAAATAGTTGGTTCAACAATTTATATATAGGTGTTTAACTAAAACAAGTAAATAAAGACTAAAGCTAAAACAACGTATAAAACAAGTAAAGATGCTAATTAACCAAGAATGTAAGATCAAAAGCAATACAAACACATCAAAAGCTAATATGATGATGAAGAGACAAATACTAGACTTTCTCACCAAAGTAGTGTTTACTAATCTTCAACCTAAGGTCATGGATAAGGGTTATAGGGAAGAACGAATCTTGGATACTAACGTTCTCTCTCGAGCAACAAAAGTTTCCTGAAACATACTCAACTCATAAACAACACAACCAAGCCAAAGTTAAAGAAAGCAATTTAGAATACATACATGGTGATAATACCTAGCCTAAGCCAAATTGAACTACTCACTCATATTGAAATTGAACATAACTAAAGACATTGAATTCATGATAAATAACAATAAAATTAAAAACAATAAAGTGTAGAGAATAAGAATTACTGAATACCAATGATAAACTCCATAAAGCTTCAATTGCAATTCAAATGCTTGATGAAATGCTTTAATAGAATTAACTTAATCTGAATTGCGTTAATGTATCAAATGATCTTCTATGATAAATCAAAAGCTTGAACTATCTAATAAATGCTTGACTAGAAAAATGCAATTAAGAATACAAGACAAGAATCAAGGAAATACATAAGGAAATTTAAAACTAACAAATACCAAAGAAAGCTTGAAGAACAGAAAAATGAGTAGTAGAACAAATACATAATGATCTTCTTCTCTATTTATAGGAGAGAGGACAAGTGGGGGGTGGTGGCTTCATGATTTCTCCACCACCCTATGTGTGAGATAAGTAGGCTATAGATGGGTGGCAAATAGGGGTGGTGGAGGAGTAGAGTATGAGAGGCATAAGAAATGGCTAGGGCATCCAATCAGCAGCTTTTAAAAGTATAATTATTTCTGACCGCCCAAATTGCTTGACCCGAGCGAATCCACTCGTCGTGTCGAGCGAGCATCAGGTACACAGGTCAAAATCTTTAAAAATAGAGCAGTCACCAAAAAAGGCTCCGCTTGACCTGTCCGCTCGACCCATTGAAAATGCTTATGTCGACATTCTAAAGCTACTGGATGTCAATAGTACTTTTGCTCGAAGCAAGCCAACATCGCTCGACCGGGTCAAGCGGCCTTTAGGATGGTCCTGCTCAACTTCTATCTCTAATACAAGTCTTTTTTATGTTCGAGAATGCTTGGCTCGACCTAGTTTTGACCAAGTGGGCTTAGAAAGGTCTACTTTAGCTCCTTTTGGCCTTATTTCCTTGACTTGGGTCATCAAGGCTTTGATTACTTGAGCTTTTGAAGTTAAGTGATTATTGTATGCGCCAAATGTACTTGGGTTTGTGATCAGTTTTGTTGAATATTACCTAAAATGCACAAAAACACCAAAATACCCATCCAAGCGTAAAATCCCAAATGAAGCAAGCATAGTGATGCAAAATCTCAATACAATAAAGCCAAATAATGGGGATAAAATATGAAGAAATTGCAACTAACATACTGTGTTTTGAACACCTGCGATGATGTTGTCCTTGACGACTAGTACACTGTTTGCAGGCTGGAACATCTGGAGTCAGGATTCTACCTTAGTATTTGAGACCTCGAATAACTATCTTTTTAGGTTTCGAAAGTTTAAAACTTTGATTTTCTTAAAGACTATATTATGTTTATTTGTCTTTTAGAGGCCCAAGGGGGTTCTCGAGTTGTATGAGGATTTCATTTAGATTTTCTTTTATTTTTCCGCTGCTATAATTTGATTACTGTAGTCTCTACCATCAGAATGTAACCCGTTCAGGGTGAAACAAATCATTGGACTTCTGTGTTTAAACTTTCATTAATGGTTCGTATGTCAACAGAGAACTACGACTTTATGTAGATTTTTCTAGTTGACTTTATCCGGGCCATTATATGTCTGTGTTGACTTGACAGGGTCTTCTCCTTTGGGTTATTCGATTTTGTTCTTGGACGAGTTGTGCATGATGCAGCTCATCGAAAGTAGTAGGAGTTGTAGTAGTAGTAGTAATAATAATAATAATAATAATAATTTGGGTCTTTTTGGGTCTTAGTGGTTGTCTAGATGGGATAGGAAATGGCCTTACTAGAAGTTCTCCTATCAAGCACCTTAGTGATCGTCATTGTTGTATCGGTGCCCGAAATATCACCCGACATTCTCTTACTTTTAATTTGGTTGTTTATACTGAGGCAGACGATACTTTTGTGCGTATGGGGATTTGGTTATGTGGAGTTTGCTACAAAACCCATACGCTTTGTTCTAAATGTCATTTTGCTAGGAGTGTGGATGTACAAAATATTCATTGTTTTTTTTTTTTAAAAAAAAATCTGCTTCTATTATAATTCAAGGTAACCATGGAGAGTTTTTTGTTTTTTCATGTCTAACACATAGTATCATATTTATGTGGATTACTATCAATGGTTAGTTATGGTTTTTTTTTTTTCTTGATTTTTTGATTTTATCTACCTCGTATTACTTAATTCCCTCGATTTTGTTGATAAATTTTAAGATTAGATCTGTACAATCAACTTCACAAAATGCCCTAAATCTTCCGTCAAGTCTAATTGACACAATCAGACTACCTCTCAAATAGTTACCCAGCAGACTATAGTGGTACTACAAAAGATAAGCCTTCTCTGGTAACTAATAGGATCAAAAACACCCTTTAACTGCAGACCTGTTTAGCTCTAACTCTGACTTTTGCTCAGATTCATGCTCGAAATCAATATTTTTGTCAACATCCGAGTCATCACTCTCCTGAAACCTGAAGAAACACACCACCAAAAAATACATCAGCTCTCCAACTGCAGTTCAGTAATAAAAGGCTAAGGGAAGGGGAAAAAAATAAACGTACCTGAAGAAACTACTCTAATCACACAACACATCATGTCAAAAATTGTAATAGCAAAAAAATATTCTTACAAATTGCTTACAGAAGGTTAAACTAGATCTATAAAAAAACATAGTTTTGTACTTTGTGTGATTGTATATAACATGGCAATGTTTCTAAGGTCAGTTAAAACAAAGGAAGAAACTAACATTATTTTGTCTATAATCACAAAAGAGAGGGAAAAAACATAAAACCTATGCGATATAATTAACATATCCTCATTACTTTAGCCCTACAAGAGATTAGTTTTGTGATTATGAATTATGACTTGGAAGTTTTCCCTTAACTTGCTCTTTATGTATATCAGTCACAACTCACTTATCTCTGTTTATTATTTCTTCTAAATTTAATCACTTAATTACTCTTCCAAACAAAACCCCTTTTGTTTTCTCAAAATCTAATTTGACAATATGCCTACTTAGGAATCCAGTCCTGGCAAGCAGAACTGGCGTCTTACAATAAATTCAAGGTACTTTATGATACTACCCAATTTGAGGAGCTACATTCAGCTGGTCTGACTTTTTTCTTTATTTTTTTTCCTCTAAAGCAAAATTTGCTTCATTAGGGATTGAACCAAAATGCTGCAAGTTAGTGGGTTTATCTTTGTTTTTTTCACTTTTGTGAGTGTAGGCAAGTAGGGTTAATGGTAATGACATGACACTATATAAGAAAATGGGGCAATTTTTAAGGGACATTTTAAAGTGGAATACTATGTATGTGACAAACAAATAGGGAGGAAGGGAGTAATAAACAAAGATCCATATATCTATAAGTAACTTACCCTAAATTTTGTATAGCCATCTTCACAGCATAAAGCGTCATATTTTTCTCCAGCATCAAGAAGAGAATTTAATAACTAAATATTGAATAGCATCCTTGACAATTGGTACTGTTGCAACCTGAGGTTACAATAGCAATAATAACACTAACCACAAACTGCAACTAACATATATCTCCAACATATCCTCCTTGGCCTTGTGGTTTTGAGGGAGATCCCGGAAGTCCCCAGCCAGGCGGATACACTCACGAACATTCTCAGGGGATACAAAATCAAGCGCAACTTTTATGCTTGACTGACCAACAGAGTTTCAATAAATCAGTTGAGCAAAATCAAGGACAGACTCATCAAAACCAAACCCCCCAAGTTCTTATCCAAGAGTTCAATACATGTAATACATTCTAGATTGCTCATAGTCATGTATATGTTTGCATATTATATTACATATTTAGAAATAAAAAAACTAAAATCATTTAGAGACTATATAAATTATGAACACAATTCAATTTGAACAAAAAAATAGCATACAACAAAATACACCACCTTCAAGTTTCTAACTTATACTCTCTTCTCTCTCCTCTCCTTGTAGAAGTTGCTTATTGATTTCTTCTTCCATAATTATTACAGCATTACCGTTGCCAAACTATGAAAAATGAAATATTATCCCCTTAATTATTCCACTGTAAGTTTAGCCCTATTAAATATCACCCCGGTAACATGGAATCTAGGCATGCCCTTAAAATCTATATTCCTCCCTTTATTTACACTTAATTCATGGAACTAAGCTCAAATATAAGTTAATAAATAATGTTATGGTCTCAAAGGGCTACCTAAGTCCACTTTACATCTACAAAAAGTATAGATAAGTTTAATCAAATAAGATCAGTCCAGATAACTAAAACTCAAACTTGACCTAAAAAACACTCTTTTTTATTTTATATATAGAAAAAATAATTATTGCTTCATTTTTGAGCAATGCCACCCTATCTCAAATGATAAAAGGGTCATTCAGATAGTAAAAATGAAACATGAAAATACATGATGTCAAATTACCTTCTTATTTACCACCACATTTGCACACTTTCGCCTAATAACTTAGATGGACTCGAAATAATAGAACTCCAAAGAATAAACGTGACTGCCTAATTAGCTCATACAATCTTAACTGGTTTTGCATATTACCATGTTGGCCTCTTAAGGTTTTGATGATGACTTCACTTTTAAATAAACAAACATATTTTTAGAGATTGTTTTGTAGGTATATATATCCGATTGTGAATCGTTGATGAAGCCTATGACTTGGTTCGTGGAAGATGTACATGTCTTAATATGTCCAAGATGTTAGATAAGTGTTATAATGTTCAAGGTAGACGTACAATCTACTGTTACTAACATGAACATTCTGACTGAAGTTGAAGCTGGAGACAGTACGCTGTTCCCACGATACAGGTCTGGAGAAGACATTGACTGGAAGTTACGAAAATTACGTTTTCTGTTTTTAGTTAATGTAAAAGGTTAAAAGTTTAATTAGTTGCTTGATTAATTTAATTTATTAATTGGCAAAAAGTTTTTTTAAAACACTTAAAATATGGAGAAGACTTATTCCTCACTTTGAATAAGTCTCCTATAAAATCGGACGCCCAAGAGATTTATTCTCTACTTTGAACGAGTCTCCTATTATTTAGAATCTTCTTGGTGACTCATGATCTGTTAACCGTACAAGAGAACTGCAGTCATTTTCCACCTCTATCTTCAATAACTTCCCAACTTTCTTTGGGAGCAAGTAGGTAAATGGAAGTCATGGGGTGAGTGCACTACATGGTAATCGTGGGTTGAGTGCACTGATGGCTGTTCCCTTTATAAACGAGGGAAGCTACGCTAAACCGATATCCATCTAAGAGTGTCCTTAAGGTGAGATCAAAATAAGAAAAATATTTTGTTCATGAATTTGCCAATTAATTCTTTATATTTTTCTTGAGCAATTACTTAATTTTAATCTTCTTAAGAATTGGCCTTGTAAGGGTTGATGTGTGATTTGTTGTAATTAGACTTGTGGGAAGTCTAAGGGTATAAGAAAACAGAAACGTGAGAAGAGAAATAGAAAGGGAGAATAGAGAAAGAAAATAAGGCATAGAGTAGAGAAGCTTCAAGTGAAGCAAACATTGTTTTGTGTAATTGTAATTGATTGCCTAAACATAGTGAGAATTTTGAAATCCCGGGGGGTCGTGGTTTTTTCTTCTTATTAGGCCAAGAAGGTTTCCACGTAAAATCTTTGTCTCCTTTTTATTTCTTGCTTCTTAAGCTTAAGTTTTGTTTTGCTAGCTTAAAATTCCGCAAGTCAGAGCAAAAACGTAGTACAACTCAATACACAACAATTCACCCCCCTCTCTTGTTGCATTTGATCATCTCTTCATATTCCAACATACCACAAGAAAACTCAAGTACTAAAACTCAGGAAAACTCAAGAATTGGCCATCCAATGAACATATTAGCCCTATATAAAGAATTCTGAAGTGTTACTGTAGCTATAATCAAAAGAGGGAACTTTATCCAATAATAAAATTAACTTATATCTCATTTCAACACTAATTGGAACAATTATTCAAAACAACTCTTACGAACATATTCCCAAACAAAATTTGCCAACAACACAAATACATAAAAACAATTCAACAATATATATCCAACGACACAAAGCCATCATCAAATTAGTGAGAAAATAAGGAATACCTCATAGAGATTTGGTGACCAACTTTTTGGTAGACAATGGATTACATATGACAAGTGGCGGGCTCAAGCTTGGAAGGGAATAAACTATAAACGGCCGGAGTCGGAAAAAACCATTTATACCAGTAATCCACGCAACTATCTGATCTACCCCATTTTCTCTCTCTGCAATAAAATAAACCACATCAATAGCCCTGAGGTTGTTTTGTTTATTCATTAATAAGAGAAAAGAGAGCAAGATGCAAGGTTTGGCAAGCAAAAGTTTTGCCAGAAACCCATATAAAACTGATGAGTAGCTAGTTACCATGTAAACATATAAGATTAGTACACGTCTAGTATAACCTAATACATGCATGTTTAAACAGTAATCAAAGGTTTACACTACAGCTAATACCTGCCACTAAGGAAAGTCTCTTCCAACAATTTTCTTTTCTATTTTAATTTTTTTTCATTTTTAATGTAACTCTTGGTGTTTGAATTCGATTTATTACCACATACTCTACTGAAATTCTAGTTCATCTCATCAAATTCAAGCCCCAATATAGCTCTCTTTGTTATACCCAAAGAGAGATAAAGTTGTGTTATTTTAATTGATAAGTAACAAACCTTAAGCCAATATCTAGATGCTATTGTTTCTACTGTCTTGAGAGCCCTATTCAAATCAGATGAGTATATAGTGGATACATTAGACTCCTTTGATAGTCTCTCAGAAACCTTAAAAAAAAGGATTATATTCAAGTACTCAACAAGATAACCTAGACTAGAGCAGAATAGCATAACTCACTTACTATGATGGCTTGTTTTCTCCCAACCTCATTTAACTCATGTCAGTATGTCCTGGGATCATTAACAAAGAAGTAGAGATTAGAGTGATAAAACGACACCAATAAGAGCACCTGAAAGGCTGAAATAACCTTATCATTGCATATTAATATAGCAAGGATTCAACAATATATACTATCTAGGCATCTAGCAGGTTCTTTACAAGAGTAAAGTTTGTGCAATGCTATGGACTCTAGTCATTTTTGTTTCTGATAGGTTCTGCAAATGTTATTGAGAAGAATAGAAACCAAGCTTGCTAGACGAAAAATATAGCCCAAAATTACCTTGTGATATAAAGAATACACAAAATAGCCTGAATTTTGAAACAGAGAATACCGATAAAGGAAATCAAATACTTGTTTAAAGGCAAAAAATGGACATCATTAGCATGAAGCTTATCCTCTATAACCCATGAATCTTATAGCCATTTCCTGCAAAACCCAAGATTCCTTCCCAAATTACTTAGAACAATGCAAGCTTAAGTGCTTAACCAATCAAACAACAAATTTCAATGTTCGAATTCAAAACCTAAACAAACCAAACTCAATTCAATTCAATTTCTAACTTCGATTCCACAACAAATCCGCTTGTTAACTCATATGAAGTTCTTCTTGCTTGAGAATATCAACGTAAATTGCACATAGAAAATTTTAGCAACAAAATCAGTTTGTTAAATCTCTCATAACTTCAGTAAATATGACAAAAACATCAATTATAATGTCATAGAGCTCTTATCCAACAACTTTGAAAAGTCACATTTCACAATCTTAAGTCTCATCTCCACTAACATCCCAAACATTCTTTAAGGCAAAGGTTAACTTGTAAGAAAATCTAATGTCCAATTCATAAGTACCTCGTTCATTATCCCACTATTCTTTAGTACCTTGTTCCATGTCCAGAAATCCAGGAGCACTAATGTCTTAAAATTTGCTTTAAATAAATAAATAAAAATTTGCTGTATGAGTATAATTAAGCTTCAAACTGTGAATCAAATCTAACCCAAAGATGATGCTTACCACTTATCAATTTTAGCATTCTAAATAACCTAAGTAAAAAATTAAAAACTAAAATCCATTTAAAGTACAATCCTTCCTACACATATAACTCAAATTGATCAATATAACTATAGAAAATACCTATTGATCATACCTTATTTTCTGTACTTTTCCATTTCAATTTCGGTTTTATGAAGTAGCATTTAGACTTAACAATATAACAATTAGAGAAATTACTTTATAGAATAGTTTTATTGATGTAATTCTCTAAGATGATAATACTAGATTTTTTAGAAGGTCATTATGTAAATATATCATTTCAAGAAAAGAAGAAGAAGCAAGCAAAGAATCGGATCAGACTGAGATGCGCGGCCCGCGTAGTTTTACGCGGCTCGTGCGAGCGCCACACAGAGTTTTACACGGGGTACGGAGTTCAGTCTGTAGGCTGGGCAGCTATTTCACTTTTCCCATTTCGGCTTTCATTTTCAATTAGATGTTTTGAGGGGTTTGGGAGGCGACTTGCAAAGAGCAATGATGAGCAAATCCAATGGCAAGAAGCTTCATCAAATCTTTATAAATACGCAAGAAAGCTTAGGAATGAGATCATCTTGTAATTTTTCATTAAAATACTTCTTGTTCATTACTGTTTTGCCATGGTTATGGAGCTTCAAGCTTAAAATTTCATTTCTTAAGGAAGGATGAATGGAAACTTCTAATCACTCAATGTAAGAATTACTCTACTTAATATACTTTTGATTATTGAAAAGTTCTTAATATAATCTTATGAATATTGCTTCAATTGGAAATCAACTATTGTTCTTATTATTGCAATATTCATTTATGCTAAATCTATTTGCAAAATCAGTTAGTTTTGTACTTAGATTAATGGTAGCAACTAGTTCTAATTGTGAATGCAAATTATGAATGATTAGAATCTAAATGAACTTTTCATTTTGATTGAAAACTCTTTGCTTGAATAGTTTTAGCAAACCTATTAATTCTGTTTTCTTAAAGCTTGTTGGATTGAATTCATTCTGTGATTGAAGTGAATTAACTAATGATAAGAACTTTACACTCAATCTGATTTTGATGTTTAGCTACACTTAAGGAGAATAGAAGTATAATCATCTTCGCAATAGGTAGTCAAAAAGTGAATTTCTTAAGTAAAGTATTCAATGGTCAATAAGAAACAAGAAGTATACAATCAACTTAACTCAAGATATCCTTTCCATCGATTTTTAGAAAACACCATTGTTATATATCTCACTTAGTTCATTGCTTGTTCAAGTTATTTTCTTTTAGAAAGAAAAATCAACCCCCCCTCTCTTTGTGTTATTGATTGTTTTCAATTTCATCTTCCAAAGCACATATCATACTAAAACCTTCTCAAATCCCATTTCTCTATTGATACGAACCTTACTACCCTACTACATTAAGTTGTATTTGGAAAGTAAGTGAATTTATTTTGGTTAGAGTTTAGGCAACTGAGAAATAACCTACCAAATTTTGGCGCCGTTGCCGGGGAGAATTGGCGTGTTTGTATGTTTTAGTGTGAATTTTTGATTGTGTGCTTTCATTCCTTGTTTATGGTACATACTCTTAACTCTAACAAGTAGGAATTACAGTACGATCCTGAATTGGAACTAACCCTTTTCAGGATAAGGAAGGAATTGAGAAACAATTTTCTAGAGTTACCATTTGTAGAAAAAGTAGAAGGAGAAATGACTCGAAGAGAGAATCGTACCTTGTGGGAGCTCACTTCTCCCAATATTGATCAACAACCCTTGTGCATTACATATCAACAAGAAGATAAAAGTGGCACTTTTGAGCTTAAGTGGGGTTTAATCCATTTACTACCTTCATTCCATAGGTGAAATGGAGAGGATGCCAACAAGTTTTCATCTGAATTTCATGTGGTTTGTGGTGGTATGAGACCGAATGGAGCAACAGAAGAGAAAGTGAAATTTAGAGCATTCCATTTTGCCCTAAAGGATGCGGCTAAGGATTGGCTTTATTACTTACTACCAGGTTGTGTTACCACTTGGGCAGAGATGAAAAATGATTCCTTGAAAAATACTTTCCAGCTCCAAAATCATCCACTCTAAAGAAAGAAATCAGCAACATTGAACAAAATTGTGATGAATCATTTTATGAGTATTGGGAAAGATTTAAAAGGTTGTGTGCGAGCTGTCCCTATCATGGGTACCACGATGAAGATCTCGTTAGGTATTTTTACAATGGGCTTTTCAATGATGATGTAAGAATGATAAATGCAGCTAGTGGGGGTTCCATTCTCAATAACACACTGGAATCTGCAAGGGCATTGATAGAAGAACTGGCTGAAGGTTCTAGGCAATTCAACAAGAGATCCCACGATAAAAGAGCAATTAGAGAAAATGTTAGCACTGAGTCTAAGGTTGGCAAACTAGAATATCAAATGCACGCATTAACATCAATGATGAGAGATTTCATGGTTAAGGGAAAAGCACAACAAGTGAAGTCATGTGACATTTGCTCTTTTAATCATCCTACAGATTCTTACCCTCAGTTACAAGAAGAAGGCAATGAAGAAGTTAGTGCAATTGGTTTTCAAAACCAAGGGTTTCAAAAAAGAAATGATCCATTTTCCAATACATACAACCCAGGGTGGAGAGACCATCCAAATCTCAAGTATGGGAATCCATCAGGGAATCAACAACATCATCACAACAATCATTCTTCAAGCCACAACAACAATCCTATCCTAGACCCCCACATCACGGTCAAGGATCAAGTTTGAATTCCAATATGTCCATCGAAGAAATGTTGAATACTCTAACAAAGAACATGATTCAATTCCAAGATGAGACTCGTTCTAGCATCAAGAACATTGAAATACAAATGGGTCAAATCTCAGGAGCAGTTAGCAAGTTAGAGGCTAGAGATTCAGAAAAGTTGCCATCACAAACAGAACCAAATCCAAGGATCAATGCTATTGCTATGACTCTTAGAAGTGGAACAGAGTTGCAAGGTAATGAGAGAACCATAGCAAGAGATAAAGAACTCCAAGAAGAAACTGTTGTGCATGAACCTTCATCTCCTGAAGATCAAGCAACCTTGTCACAAGAAGAGAAGAATGTTGCAACTGCACCCTTACCACCATATGAACCGATTCCACCTTTTCCAGAGGCATTGAAGGAAAGGAAAAAGCATGAAGCTGACAAGGACATCTATAAGGTTTTCAAGAAGTTTGAAGTAAACATCCCTCTCTTAGATGCTTTGAAGCAAATTCTAAGATATGCCAAATTTCTTAAAGAACTTTGTACGGCAAAGAGAAAGCAAAGATTAAAGGGAATTCAAAAGGTGAAGATGAGCGAGCACATTTCAGCCATATTTCAAAGGAAGTTACCGCGTAAATGTGGAGATCCAAGTATGCTCACTGTCCCTTGTATTATAGGTGAGCTTACATCTCAAAAACCCATGTTAGACTTAGGAGAATCAATCAATGTAATTCCATATTCACTATATAAGTCTTTGAAACTTGGTACATTACATGAAACAAGTGTTGTGATACAATTAGCCGACATGTCTAATGCATATTCTAAGGGAATACTAGAGGATGTCTTAGTTAAAGTAGGGGATCTTATATTTCCTGGTGATTTTTATGTTTTAGATATAGAACATGATAAACATGCAGCACCTATCTTGCTAGGTAGACCTTTCATGAAAACTGCCAAGACTAAGATTGATGTAGATACAGGATCACTTACCATGGAATTTGATGGTAGTAAGGTAGAGTTTGACATTTATGACTCTATAAAATTTCCGCTTGAGGACCATTCTTGTTTTGCTATTGATTTAGTTGATACCTCTAGTCAAGATATGTTTGATATAGATGGCCAAGATAAACTCAAAGTCGCCAATGAGCATGATTTGAATGAAAATAATGAGGAATATGTTTTGAGTGCTGATGATGCAATTATGGATAGCCCACAATCCAAGGCAAAGGAAGAAAAGCATAATTGCATCATTGCACTTGCTCAACCCATTGAACCTATGGAACTTGCTGATTTTTGCTTGAAGACTAAGGAGGATCATCTTCAAATTGGATTAACCATCAACATGGAAGATTGGCAAGATTATGAGGTACCAAAAGAAGAGCTCCCAGCAGCACGCAAACAGAACAGAAGCATACAAAGAAGCATGCCAGCAACAGAACAAGTAGAGTATCAATCTACCGGGCAGCCTAGCTTGCGAACCATGGAACGCCCAACCTGGTGCACGTATGAGCGAGGAAATCCAAGGGTTGTCATCTTTGGACATGAAATAAGAAACCAGGACCCAAGGATGATGGAGCTAGCTCTCACAGAACCCACGAGAACAGCTCCAAGGTCGCGTGTTCGCCAACTGTTTGATAATGGCTGATTCAGAGGGCAATTAGAACTGCCAGCCATCACTTGCTGAGCAGCAGACCTTGAGGCCCTTCCACAGAGTCAACGTGAGCATCCCAGGATACACCAAGGGTAGTTTTGGAATCTCTATACATGGAACTTTCCATCAAGACCTTAAGTGCCTCCTAACGATCACAGAAAGACACCAAGAAAGGGAGCTAAAGGTCCCCTATCAGACAGATCAGGCTGGAAGCATATTTAGCTTTCTGTTTTAATTTTCTTAATTTTATACGTGTTTTAATAATAGGCACGGAGTTAGTTTAGTTTGTTAGGCTCCTAAAACTAGCCGTTAGAAGCTCTCTATATAAGGGCATCCTCATTGTATGATGGACTTCAAATTTGGTTTTATGAATTTTTATTCAAAGTAATTGGTGCAATTACAAACCTGAGTGTGTTCTTTGTGAGTGAAGCAAAGAGGGTACTCAGTCAATTCCACGAGAGTTAAGAGAGTGAATCTTAACTTGAGTGTGAGGAGGAGGCCAGGGACTGAGTGAAGGTTCATTGTCTCCACCCACGACATAGAACCATTCATCCGAATTGTTCTTATCACCCTTCTGTTTTCATACAAAACAGAAGGTTTTATCTGTTCTTTGTGTGTCACGAGGGGTCGTGGCATCAATCTTGAAGGCTTTAAGCGGGTTCTTTGATCGACCATCCCCATACTCGCATCAATTGGTATCAGAGCAAGACTGTAGAGTAGGGACACGATCAAAGGAGTCGAGAAAATCAGGTATAAAGAGTCATTCATACGTGCTGATAAGAAGTAGTCTGGAAAATCAGGTATTGTGCCATTTTTTTAAATTTTCACGAATACAGGTACGAATTCAGTCTTAGACTTTCATAATTCGATCTTTCTTTGTTAATTACTCATTTGTGATTAAGTAATACGTGTTATATCTTGTCATTACATGAATTTGATTGTGGAATGCGAATTTCTAAAATTCTGATTTTCGCATGAATGAATGTTCTTCAATTTAATTCTTGATATTTGTTTCTGAGTCATCATACAGATCAAATTTTGTTCACTAATTTTAAATTCAATTCTTGTATGTTCTGAATGAATACTCATTGAAATTTCAATGCAATTGCGATTTAAACATTCGAACAAAAGTCTTCGCTGAGAAAACTAATATATGCGATTTTGATTCTTGTAATTTGATTCTCTGATTGTTGTGGATGTGATATCTATTAGGAATTGAATAAGAATTGTGCTGAATCATTGAGTATTGCGTTTGCTTTGAGGAAAATTTATAATAATAATCTGACTTGTGAAATCTGTTCTGAAAAATTAGGGTTTGCATTTGCTTTTGCGTAAATTATCTGAAACAATTAATATCATTAGATTAATCATTGAATTCATGTGCGAAATTTATAATCCATGATATCAAATTCTCGGTTTTTCATTGCATAATCACAATTAGAACCAGAAAACCAAAAGTTAGGGTCAGAATTCCTTTTGTTTCCCAGAAATTCGTGTGCATTGATCACTTTTGTGAGAAATTTTGTTCTTCTTTCTGTATGTTTGGCTAAAATTGATTCTAAGCAAGAGATTTTGGTGTAAAATTTTCAAAGAATCTAAACTATAAGTTTCTGGGTGCTTTCCTTTTGCTGCTGTCAAAAGACATTAAAACCATCTGTGCTGTATTGTTGTGCATTCATCCTTGTTTCTGAAAATTTTGCTGTTTAAGAATTTCTTGCATTGTGGTATTGAGAACATCATGAACACGGATGAGAGATTTGCTGAAATGGCCCTTGCCATTCAACAACTTGCACAAAGAGTAATCAAACTTGTCCAAAATGAGGAAAAATTAACAAGTCTTAAACCTCTATCTCCACGCAAGACCATGACTACTCCTACAAAACAAAACAAAACAAGTTATGCCCTGACTAAACATGACTGCTACAAGGGAGTTCAGAATGGAAGAGAATCTAGGCATTTGACCATGAAGAAAACTAATAAGGAAATAAGCTATGTTCTGAATCAGAGTGAATATCACAAAGAAATTCAGAAGGGGAAGGAATCTGTGCACATGATCACTACAGAGATCAGTGAGGAACAAGTCAGACAACAAACCAAAACATTAAGTTCAGTAGAAGATGAAGCATTAAACACCGAATTGATCAAAGCTATACCTATTGATGACATTGAATTAAAGAAGGAGGATCTGTTCACTACAAGGATTAATGAAGAACAAGTCAAACAGCAAACCAAGGCATTGAATTCATTAAAGGATAAAGCGTTAGACATTGAGTTGATTAAAACTATACCTGTTGATGATGGTGAATCAAACAAACTGCACTTGCAAGATTTATCTACATGCTGTGAAATGAGTGGCTTTTATTTCATGGAAGACACTATCATTGACATCCATCCTGTTTGCAGGTATTATACAAATGATGAACAAAGGACTGTAAAGGTGCTGCAACCACAAAATGGATTCAAAGAGCAAACTATAGTAGAAGAGGAGCAGTGTAATATCCAAGCAGAAGGCGCCATCAAGCCAAAGGAACTGCAGGAAGGAACATTGGCATGGATACATGTTAATGATCTCCTTGACAGCCACGGAATCTCGAAGGCATTCAACGTAGATGATTCTAGAAAACATGAGGGCAACGCAGAATTGAGGACAATTCTGTTTAAAGAAGGAGGGATTGATGCAATTATGGATAGCCCACAATCCAAGGCAAAGGAAGAAAAGCATAATTGCATCATTGCACTTGCTCAACCCATTGAACCTATGGAACTTGCTGATTTTTGCTTGAAGACTAAGGAGGATCATCTTCAAATTGGATTAGCCATCAACATGGAAGCATGGAAAGATTATGAGGTACCCAAAGAAGAGCTCCTAGCAGCACGCAAATAGAACAGAAGCATACAAAGATGCATGCCAGCAACAGAACAAGTAGAGTATCAATCTGCTGGGCAGCCTAGCTTGCGAACCATGGAACGCCCAACCTGGTACACGTATGAGCGAGGAAATCCAAGGGTTATCATCTTTGGACATGAAATAAGAAGCCAGGACCCAAGGATGATGGAGCTAGCTCTCACAGAACCCACGAGAACAGCTCCAAGGTCGCGTGTTCACCAACTGTATTATAATGGCTGATTCAGAGGGTAATTAGAACTGCCAGCCATCACTTGCTGAGCAGCAGACCATGAGGCCCTTCCACAGAGTCAACGTGAGCATCCCAGTATACACCAAGGGTAGTTTTGGAATCTCTATACATGGACCTTTCCATCAAGACCTTAAGTGCATCCTAACGATCACAGTAAGACACCAAGAAAGGGAGCTGAAGGTCCCCTGTCAGACAGATCAGGCTGGAAGCATATTTAGCATTCTGTTTTAATTTTCTTAATTTTACACGTGTTTTAATAATAGGCACGGAGTTAGTTTAGTTTGTTAGGCTCCTAAAACTAGCCGTTAGAAGCTCTTTATATAAGGGCATCCTCATTGTATGATGGACTTCAAATTTGGTTTTATGAATTTTTATTCAAAGTAATTGGTGCAATTACAAACCTGAGTGTGTTCTTTGTGAGTGAAGCAAAGAGGGTATTCAGTCAATTCCACGAGACTTAAGAGAGTGAATCTTAACTTGAGTGTGAGGAGGAGGCCAGGGACTGAGTGAAGGTTCATTGTCTCCATCCACGACATAGAACCATTCATCCGAATTGTTTTTATCACCCTTCTGTTTTCATACAAAACAGAAGGTTTTATCTGTTCTTTGTGTGTCACGAGGGGTCGTGGCATCAATCTTGAAGCCTTTAAGCGGGTTCTTGGATCGACCATCCCCATACTCGCATCAATTGGTATCAGAGCAAGGCTGTAGAGTAGGGACACGATCAAAGGAGTCGAGAAAATCAGGTATAAAGAGTCATTCAAACGTGCTGGTAAGAAGTAGTCTCGAAAATCAGGTATTGTGCCATTTTTTTCAATTTTCACGAATACAGGTACGAATTCAGTCTAGACTTTCATAATTCGATCTTTCATTGTTAACTACTCATTTGTGATTAAGTAATACGTGTTATATCTTGTCATTACATGAATTTGATTGTGGAATACGAATTTCTAAAATTCTTATTTTCGCATGAATGAAAGTGCTTCAATTTAATTGTTGAAATTTGTTTCTGAGTCATCATACATTTCAAATTTTGATCAATAATTCATTTAAATTCAATTCTTGTATGTTCTGAATGAATACTCATTGAAATTTGAATGCAATTGCGATTTAAACATTCGAACAAAAGTCTTCGCTGAGAAAACTGATATATGCGATTTTGATTCTTGTAATTTGATTCTCTGATTGTTGTGGATGTGATATCTGTTAGGAATTGAATAAGAATTGTGCTGAATCATTGAGTATTGCGTTTGCTTTGAGGAAAATTTATAATAAAAATCTGACTTGAGAAATCTGTTCTGAAAAATTAGGGTTTGCATTTGCTTTTGCGTAAATTATCTGAAACAATTAATAACATTAGACTAATCATTGAATTCATGTGCGAAATTTGTAATCCATGATATCTTATTCTCGGTTTTTCATTGCATAATCACAATTAGAACCAGAAAACCAAAAGTTAGGGTCAGAATTCCTTTTGTTGCCCAGAAATTCGTGTGCATTGATCACTTTTGAGAGAAATTTTGTTCTTCTTTCTGTATGTTTGGCTAAAATTGATTCTAATCAAGAGATTTTGGTGTAAAATTTTCAAAGAATCTAAACTATAAGTTTCTGGGTGCTTTCCTCTTGCTGCTGTCAAAAGACATTAAAACCATCTGTGCTGTATTGTTGTGCATTCATCCTTGTTTCTGAAAATTTTGCTGTTTAAGAATTTCTTGCATTGTGGTATTGAGAACATCATGAACACGGATGAGAGATTTGCTGAAATGGCCCTTGCCATTCAACAACTTGCACAAAGAGTAATCAAACTTGTCCAAAATGAGGAAAAATTAACAAATCTTAAACCTCTATTTCCACGCAAGACCATGACTACTCTTACAAAACAAAACAAAACAAGTTCTGCCCTGACTAAACATGACTGCTACAAGGGAGTTCAGAATGGAAGAGAATCTAGGCATTTGACCATGAAGAAAACTATTAAGGAAATAAGCTATGTTCTGAATTAGAGTGAATATCACAAAGAAATTCAGAAGGGGAAGGAATCTGTGCACATGATCACTACAGAGATCAGTGAGGAACAAGTCAGACAACAAACCAAAACATTAAGTTCAGTAGAAGATGAAGCGTTAAACACCGAATTGATCAAAGCTATACCTATTGATGACATTGAATTAAAGAAGGAGGATCTGTTCACTACAAGGATTAGTGAAGAACAAGTCAAACAGCAAACCAAGGCATTGAATTCATTAAAGGATAAAGCGTTAGACATTGAGTTGATTAAAACTATGCCTGTTGATGTTGGTGAATCAAATAAACTGAACTTGCAAGATTTATCTACATGCTGTGAAATGAGTGGCTTTTATTTCATGGAAGACACTATCATTGACATCCATCCTATTTGCAGGTATTATACAAATGATGAACAAAGGACTGTAAAGGTGCTGCAACCACAAAATGGATTCAAAGAGCAAACTATAGTAGAAGATGAGCAGTGTAATATCCAAGTAGAAGGCGCCATCAAGCCAAAGGAACTGCAGGAAGGAACATTGGCATGGATACATGTTAATGATCTCCTTGACAGCGATGGAATCTCGAAGGCGTTCAACGTAGATGATTCTAGAAAACATGAGGGCAACGCAGAATTGAGGACAATTCTGTTTAAAGAAGGAGGGATTGATGCAATTATGGATAGCCCACAATCCAAGGCAAAGGAAGAAAAGCATAATTGCATCATTGCACTTGCTCAACCCATTGAACCTATGGAACTTGCTGATTTTTGCTTGAAGACTAAGGAGGATCATCTTCAAATTGTATTAGCCATCAACATGGAAGCATGGCAAGATTATAAGGTACCCAAAGAAGAGCTCCCAGCAGCACGCAAACAGAACAGAAGTATACAAAGAAGCATGCCAGCAACAGAACAAGTAGAGTATCAATCTGCCGGGCAGCCTAGCTTGCGAACCATGGAACGCCCAACTTGGTGCACGTATGAGCGAGGAAATCCAAGGGTTGTCATCTTTGGACATGAAATAAGAAGCCAGGACCCAAGGACGATGGAGCTAACTCTCACAGAACCCACGAGAACAGCTCCAAGGTCGCGTGTTCACCAACTGTTTGATAATGGCTGATTCAGAGGGTAATTAGAACTGCCAGCCATCACTTGCTGAGCAGCAGACCTTGAGGCCCTTCCACAGAGTCAACGTGAGCATCCCAGGATACACCAAGGGTAGTTTTGGAATCTCTATACATGGACCTTTCCATCAAGACCTTAAGTGCCTCCTAACGATCACAGTAAGACACCAAGAAAGGGAGCTGAAGGTCCCCTGTCAGACAGATCAGGCTGGAAGCATATTTAGCATTCTGTTTTAATTTTCTTAATTTTACACGTGTTTTAATAATAGGCACGGAGTTAGTTTAGTTTGTTAGGCTCCTAAAACTAGCCGTTAGAAGCTCTCTATATAAGGGCGTCCTCATTGTATGATGGACTTCAAATTTGGTTTTATGAATTTTTATTCAAAGTAATTGGTGCAATTACAAACCTGAGTGTGTTCTTTGTGAGTGAAGCAAAGAGGGTATTCAGTCAATTCCACGAGACTTAAGAGAGTGAATCTTAACTTGAGTGTGAGGAGGAGGCCAGGGACTGAGTGAAGGTTCATTGTCTCCATCCACGACATAGAACCATTCATCCGAATTGTTCTTGTCACCCTTCTGTTTTCATACAAAACAGAAGGTTTTATCTATTCTTTGTGTGTCACGAGGGGTCGTGGCATCAATCTTGAAGGCTTTAAGCGGGTTCTTGGATCGACCATCCCCATACTCGAATCAGCTGAATTGCAGGAAGTTTTGCAAGATTTAAAGAAGCAAGAACAACTCCCACTTCTTCCTTCGCATTTAGAGCCATTACCACTAACCATACCCAAGGAGAATTTGTTACCATATGTTTTCCAGGCACCCAAGGTAGAACTTAAGCCATTACCTGAACATTTCAAGTATGTATTCCATGGGGAGAATGAGATCTTGCCATTAATTATTTCATTCAAGTAGACAAGAGAGCAAGAGAACAAGTTGGTTGAAGTCTTAAAGCAACATAAGGAGGCCATGTGATGGTCGTTTACAGACATCAATGGCATAAGTCCTACTACATGCATGCATCAGATTTTGTTGGAAAATGATGCCAAGCTAGTAAGACAACCCCTAAGAAGGTAGAACCCACCAATGATGGAGGTAGTGAAAGCTGAAATTTTTAAATTAATGCAAGCAGGTATTATTTATCCAATTTCTGATAGTGAATGAGTGAGTCCTACTCAAGTTGTGCCAAAGAAAACTGGTATTACTGTAGTGAAGAACCAAAATGGTGAGTTGGTTCCAACACGCATCCAAAATGGATGGCGTGTATGCATTGATTACCGTAGGCTAAATGCGGTGACTAGAAAAGACCACTTTCCATTGCCTTTTATTGATCAAATGCTAGAAAGGTTTCTTTGATGGATATTCAGGTTATTTGCAGGTACCTTCTACTCCAGAAGATCAAGAAAACACAACATTCACATGCCCTTTCGGCACATTGGCTTGTAGGCGCATGCCTTTTTGACTTTGTAGTGCACCTGCTACATTCCAAAGGTGTATGGTGAGTATATTTTATGAATTTATAGAAAACTTTGTGGAAGTTTTCATGGATGACTTCACAATCCATGGAGACACATTTGATGAATGTTTGAATCATCTTGCGTTAGTACTTAAGAGATGTATAGACATTAATCTCGTGCTAAACTCAAAAAAATGCCATTTATGGTTGAACAAGGAATTGTGCTAGGTCATGCAGTGTCTGCAAAGGGTATCGAGGTAGATAAGGCAAACATTGACATCATACAATCTTTACCCTATCCCACTAATGTTTGAGAAATAAGATCTTTTCTTGGTCATGCAGGTTTCTATCGTAGGTTTATTGAAGGCTTCTCCAAGATGGCAGTTCCATTATGCAGGTTGTTGCAAAAGGATGTAGAGTTCATTTTTGACGAAAGTTGTAAGAAGGTGTTTGATACGCTAAAGAATAAACTCATCTCAGCTCCAATCATTCAACCCCCAATTCGGTCACTTCCATTTGAGATCATATGTGACGCAGGTAACTAAGCTACTGAGGCTGTGCTAGGACAAAGAATAGGAAGGATTCCACATGCTATATACTATGCGTCAATGACCTTGAATGAGGCTCAACACAACTATTCAACCACTAAAAAAGAGTTGTTGGCGGTAGTACTTTCGTTAGAAAAATTTAGATCTTATTTGCTTGGTACAAAGGTTATTGTATATACTGATCATGCAGCCCTACGTCACTTGATGACAAACAAAGAGGCAAAGCCAAGATTAATAAGATGCATTCTTTTTTTAAGTGAGTTTGATTTGGAGGTAAAAGACAAAAAAGGCACAGAAAACGTGGGAGCAGATCATTTGAGCAGGATTAAACCACATGAAAGCATGAATTCAAACAAAGATGTCTCATTGAAGTATAACATTCGTGAAGAATTTCTAGATGAGCAACTGTTCGCAGTCAACGCTTACCATCCATGGTATGCTAATGATGTAAATTTTCTTGTTTTTGGCAGGTTTCCCACATATTTCACAAAATCTCAAAAAGACAAGCTAAGAAGTGAAGCCAAACACTACATTTGGGACGATCCATACCTATGGAAATAGTGTGCGGATTAAATCATACGAAGATGTGTCCCTGATGGTGAGGTAATTTCAATTTTAAAATTTTGTCATTCATATGCTTGTGGAGGCCATTTCGAACCTAGGAGAACAGCAAGGAAAATTGCAGACTGTGGATTTTATTGGCCTAGTTTGAATAGAGACGCTTACTACTTTTGTAAGTCATGTGATAAGTGTCAAAGAGTAGGGAATATTTCTCAAAGGAATGGGATGCCACAACAACCTCTTTTATATTGTGAAATCTTTGAGGTTTGGGGCATTGATTTTGTGGGACCATTTCCAACTCTTTTGGTTTTATTTATATATTAGTAGCTGTTGATTATGTCTCGAAATGGGTGAAACCAAGGGCCACTCGAACTGATGATTCTAGAATTGTTGCAGATTTTATCAAAGCTAACATCTTTTCTAGGGAACTCATTTTTGCAACCAAACCATTGGGGCTTTATTAAAGAAATATCATGTGACACACAAGATATCCACCGCTTACCATCCACAAACAAAAGGGCAAGCAGAAGTATCAAATAGAGAAATCAAGTCCATCTTGGAAAAGACGATCAATCCAAATAGAAAAGATTTGAGTTTAAGGTTGGATGATACACTATGGGTATACAGATTAGCCTACAAAACACCGAAAGGAATGTCAGCATACCATCTTGTTTTCGGGAAATCCTGTCACTTGCTTGTTGAGTTAGAACATAATGCGTATTGGGCCGTAAAGTGTGTCAACATGAGCTTAGAGGAGTCCGGTTTGTGTAGAAAATTATAGCTACAAGAGTTGGAAGAAATTAGAAATGAGGCTTATGAGAATGCTGAAATCTATAAGGCAAAGACTAAGGCTTGGCATGATAAGATGATAAGCAGGAAGACCTTTGAAGTCGTTCAAAAGGTTCTTCTATTCCAATCCCGCCTTCGTTTATTTCTAGGAAAGCTGAGATCCCGTTGGATAGGACCATATATAGTTGTCAAAGTGTTTCCACATGGAGCTGTGGTAATTCAAAGTGAAGAAACTTCTAAAATCTTCAAGGTAAATGGGCAACGATTGAACCCATACTATGAAGGTTTTCAGCTAAAAGAAGTGGAAGAACAAAGCTTAGACGATCTTGTGTACTGAGGCATCGGAAGCACTAAGTCGTGCCAACGACGTTAAATATATAGAGCTTCTCAGGAGGCATCCCGAGTTTATGTTTGTGTTAATTTTCATTATTGTGTTTAGTTTGATTTTCTTTACATTACACATTTTATTTTATTTTATTTTTTTACAGGTAACCAATGCATTGGAGCTAGCTAGGACACCTTTCAAATATAGGGTATGTTATTACTAAAAAAAATTAAAAAAAAGTGAAGAATAAATTTAAAGGCAGACAGACCCAACTCCGCGCCTCGCCCAAATCTCCGCGGCACGCGAAGAACCTCTTGACCAAGATCCGCGCCACGGTAGAACTACGCGGCCCGTGGAGTACCTGCCGCCCACCCATACATACCCGAAAAATTCCATCATCTTCCTCAATCTTTCATTTCCCTTTTCAAACCCAACTATTCCTTGTCTCTCAAGCCCTTCTTCCTCACTTAAATCCTCCTCACATTACTTCATTCCTACCTAAAAATCATCATTCCAAGAAGTAAAACTACAATCCAACAACAAAAGGTCCACAAAAAATCAAAAATTTAACCCCTTTTCATGTTTTTTCTTAAACCCTAGAAAATTTAGGGATTTTTGTTTAACCCCTTTTCACATTCTCTCAACTTTCGAAAAGGGAGAAGATGAGGAAGGTCCTTTCATCACTCTTCACTTAAATGATGACGAATATACCATGTATTTTGAGGAAGTGAAAGAAGCTTTTGGGTGGGATTATAAGTATGACCCTAGCTTTAATACTTGTGAATGATACAATGAGGGCATATTTTGGGGTCACATAACTCATGGTCAAAGATGGAACAGCAAATGCAAAAACAGTCATATACCTCATCCAATATTGAGATTCATCAACGGGTTTCTTAGTGCAACAATCTTTTGTCATGGGGAACCCACAAACATACCTAAGTTTGACTTAAAATGTTTGTGGGCAATGACACCGTAAGGGGTAGGATATCCAGATTGGGTAAATATTTGGGTTTCAAATTGCATGAAGTTGGGCAAGAAGGACAAAGGAAAAATCAGCATGGGAGGGATGGTCACCGTGTTAGCGTCATATCTAGGCATTAAGGTCCCTATAGTTGAAGATGGAAATAGAATTTAAAAACCGTTAGGAACCCCAAATGACTATGATCATTTCCCTTCCTACCTTTATAACCTCGATGCATTAAAGAGGGCATTCATGTTGTGGAGTCCACCTGTAGGAGATTCATATGTTTGGATTTTTGGGGAAAATAATATCAAATACATGGTACTCCCTCAAGAACCACAATGATTACAGAGCATACAACCCCTGCCCAACTTTACCTGCCGTTGGATGAGCACTATAGAGCCGGTGTTGGAGAGGAATATGGGAGAATCGTAGCTCCCGAACCTCTAATTCCATAGCAGCCCCAAGATTTCTATGCAAGTATGGAAGAAAGGATGGCTTCTAATGCACAACTTGCATTTGAGGCTCAACTCAATGAGCTACAACAACAAGGTGATTATTTGGAGGACACAATGTATTCGATGACCAACATGGTTTCCGCCATGAAGAACTTCTTTGTGTCTCAACATCCATCATACACAGACCCAACACCCTCCGTCCAAGCGAATCTTGAAAGGCGAAGGGAGCAACGTGCCTTAAGGAGGGTACATAGTAGGAATCATTGAGGACAATACTTCAAATTACTGTGGGGGAGGAATTGTACATATTCAAGCTTTCTAGTAATTTTTCTTTTCAATCGTTGTTATTTAATCCTTTTATGTTATATTTTCTTGTAATTTAAAAAAAAGAAAGAAAGAAATAATGAAATCCCCGTTAAATGAAAACCAACAAGGGTGGGCACCTAGGCAAAAGTTAGCGGGGCCTCGCTAAGTTAAAACCCATAAAGGTTGTTATGAATGGTATCATGTGTGACTTGAGTGCACAATTGAAGTATGTATTCAACTCTTGAGTTGTGGAATCCAAAGGGTGTAATTATGTGGAAGAGTATTCATGGGAATTATTGGTGTTAATGAAGGTTAATGAAGAAGTAGAAAGGAAATGGTTTATGATTGCTCGATCAGAATTCTGGCAGAGGAAACAGAATGGTCGCTCGACCTACCCGCTCGACCGAGCGAGCCTTATTGGTTGTTCGAGCGGTCAGACAGAATGCATCCAGAAGGTATCTGCTGCTCGCTCGAACGAGCCGCTCGACCGAGCGAGCTCTCTATTCCAGTCGAGCGGTTTCTCCGATGTGCATGGGATGCTGATTTTCGACCTTTAAAGTTCTAGGAGTTATTTCATATTATTCATTACTCTATATTATCTCTGTATTCAAGTGAGCTATTGACATTCATGTACCTAGTACTATATATAGAGCTCTCATACTCATTCAAACACATCATCAAACACAACCCCTAAGCCAAACACATAGCCTTATATTTTTATCTCTCACACAATTGTAATACTTCATTTGTAAGTGTTGTTTACACTTCTTTGATATAATATAAACAGAAACTACACACCACGGAGGACGTAGCCATCATTGGGTGAACCTCCTTAAATTTTTGTGTCTCTTTTGCTTAGTTTACATTATCAAACATTGTTTTGTTCATTGTTGTTTGCATCGTTCTTAACATCGTAACGATTTTGGCGAACATTTCAAAGGTACTTAGGCAAAAACAAGAGGCTATGTAAGTGAGTGGTGAGACAAAAGAATAGAGAGAAAATGAGGTAAAAAGAGCGGCTATGTGAAAACCCAAAATTTTAAGATGGTTCTTTATTGTATTTGCTCTTATATGTTGATGATATGCTAGTAGCTTGTACTTCTTTGTTTAAGGTGGAGAACTTGAAAGAGTTGCTTTCAAGTGAATTTGATATGAAGGATCTTGGTGAAGCCAAGAAGATTCTTGGGATGAAAATTTTGAGAGACCGGACTAAGGGCATCTTATACCTTAGCCAAAGGAAGTACATTGAGAAAGTTGTGCAATGTTTCTCTATGGATGATGCTAAAGGTGTGTCTACTCCTCTTGCCTCTCATTTCAAATTATCCAAGAAATTGTGTCCATAAACAAATACGGAAGAAGAGCAAATGGTAAGAATCCCATACACTAGTGCCGTTGGTAATGTAATGTATGCCATGGTATGTTCGAGACCCGACATAACTCATGCGGTGAGTTTGGTGAGTAGATATATGTCAAATCCGGGGAGGGGACATTGGGAGGCACTAAAATGGTTATTGAGGTATTTGAAAGATACTTCTAATGTTTGTCTTATGTATGGGAAAGATTCAAGCGAGCTAACCGAGTTTTGTGACTCTGACTATGGTGGTGATCTGGATAATAGAAAGTCCACAAGTGGGTTCGTGTTTACTTTGGGTGGTTCGGCGATAAGTTGGCAATCATCATTGCAAGATGTGGTTGCTCTCTCAACAACTGAAGCGGAGTATATAGCCGTTGCTGAGTCATTCAAGGAGGTAAAATGGCTAAATGGTCTTGTTGGTGAAATGTGCAATAAGGTGTGTGAGGTAAGTAAGCATTGTGATAGTCAAAGTGCAATTCACTTGGCTAGGAATGAAAATACATTTCATAGAAGGTCAAAACACATTGATATTAAGTATAATTTCATCTGGGAAGAAGTTGAGCACAAAAGGGTGTTATTGAAGAAGATTGACACCACAGAAAATCCGGCCGACATGATGACAAAGTCATTACCTACAACCAAGTTTGAATTATGTGTTGACTTGGTTGGTTTAGCTCCTTGCTTGAATTGATGCCTTTTTGGGGCATTTGAGGTGTGTATGATATTTTTGTTTATATTCTTTTGTTTATGAAGTGGATTGTTGAATTTTTTGACTTGGGTTAACTCAAGTCAAGGTGGAGATTATTATGAATGGTATCATGTGTGACTTGAGTGCACAATTGAATTGTGTATTCATGTGTGTGACTCGTGAGTTGTGGAATCCAAAGGGTGTAATTATGTGGAAGAGTATTCATGGGAATTATTGGTGTTAATGAAGGTTAATGAAGAAGTAGAAAGGACTTGGTTTATGATTGCTCGATCAGAATTCTGGCAGAGGAAACAGAATGGCCGCTCGACCTACCCGCTCGACCGAGCGAGCCTTATTGGTTGGTCGAGCGGTCAGACAGAGTGCATCCAGAAGGTATCTGCTGCTCGCTCGACCGAGCGAGCTCTCTGTTCCAGTCGAGCGGTTTCTCTAATATGCATGGGATGCTGATTTTTGACCTTCCAAGTTCTTGGAGTTATTTCATATTATTCATTACTCTATATTAACTTTGTATTCAAGTGAGCTATTGACATTCATGTATCTAGTACTATATATAGAGCTCTCATACTCACTCAAAAACATCATCAAACACAACCCCTAAGCCAAACACATAGCCTTATGTTTTTATCTCTTACACAATTGTAATACTTCATTTGTAAGTGTTGTTTGCACTTCTTTGATATAATATAAACAGAAACTACACACCACGGAGGACGTAGCTAGCCATCATTGGGTGAACCTCCTTAAATTTTTGTGTCTATTTTGCTTAGTTTACATTATCAAACATTGTTTTGTTCATTGTTGTTTGCATCGTTCTTAACATCGTAATGATTTTGGCAAACATTTCAAAGGTACTTAGGCAAAAACAAGAGGCTATGTAAGTGAGTGGTGAGACAAAAGAATAGAGAGAAAATGAGGTAAAAACAGCGGCTATGTGAAAACCCGAAAGGGCGACTAGGCAAAATGAATCAAGAGATAAAAGAAAAGAGAGGAAGAAAGAACACCAACATCTCCAGTTCAAGCACGTACTGAAGCTCTCTACTCATGCAAGAAGGAAGCAACAACTAGGCACGAGTATTTCAAGGATTCTTTGTATGTTTTTCATGAGAGTGTCATTTCTTTTTGAAACTTAAAATTCTTTTGGTTGATAAATTCTTTTGAAATTACTTTTGGGATTTGATTTATCATTTTGGGACTTACTCAAGGGCGAGTAAGGTTGAAGTGTGGGGGAATTTGATAATACCTTATTTTGTGTACTTTTCCATTACAATTTCGGTTTTATTAAGTAGAATTTAGATTTGACTATATAACAATTAGAGAAATTACTTTATAGAATAGTTTTATTGATGTAATTCTCTAAGATGATAATCCTAGCTTTCTTAGAAGGTCATTATGTAAATATATCATTTCAAGCAAAGAAGAAGAAGCAAGCAAAGAATCGGATAAAACTGAGATGCGCGACCCACGAAGTTTTACGCGGCTCGCACGTGAGCGCCACGCGGAGTTTTACGCGGGGTGTGGAGTTCAGTCTGTAGGCTGGGCAGCTATTTCATTTTTCCCATTTTGACTTTCATTTTCAGTTGGATGTTTAGAGGGGTTTTGGAGGCGACTTGCAAAGAGGAATAATGAGAAAATCCAATGGCAAGAAGCTTCATAAAATCTTTATAAATAGGCAAGAAAGCTTAGGAATGAGATCATCTTGTAATTTTTCATTAAAATACTTCTTCATTTCTATTTTGCCATGGTTACGGAGCTTCAAGCTTAAATTTTCATTTATTTAGGAAAGTCGATTGGAAATTTCTAATTACTTATTGTAAGAATTCCTCTACTTAATATACTTTTGATTATTGAAAAGTTCTTAGTATAATCTTATGAATATTGCTTGAATTGGAAATCAACTATTGTTCTTATTATGGCAATATTTATTTATGCTAAATCTATTTGCTGAATCAGTTAGTTATGTACTTAAATTAATGGTAGCAACTATTTCTAATTGTGAATCTAGATTATGAATGATTAGAATCTAAATGAACTTTTCATTTTGATTGAAAACTATTTTCTTGAATAGTTTTAGCAAACCTATTGTTCTCTTTTCTTAAAGCTATTGTTGGATTGAATTCATTCCCTGATTGGAGTGAATTAACAAATGATAAGAACTTTACATTCAAACTGATTTTGATGATTTGCTACACTTAAGGAGAATAGAATTATAATCATCTTCACAATAGGTAGTCAAAAGTGAATTTCTTAAGTAAAGTATTCAATGGTCAATGAGAAACAAGAAGTATAAAAATAAAATTAACTCAAGATATCCTTTCCATTGATTTTTAGAAAGCACAATTGTTATATATTTCACTTAGTTCATTGCTTGTTCAAGTTATTTTATTTTAGAAAGACAAATCAAAACCCCCCCCTTTTTCTTTGTGTTATTGATTGTTTTCAATTTCATCTTTCAAAGCACATATCATACTAAAACCTTCTTAAATCCCATCTCTCTATGGATACGAACCTTACTACCCTACTACTTTAAGTTGTATTTATAAACTAAGTGAATTTATTTTTGGTTAGAGTTTAGGCGACTGAGAAATAACCTACCACCATTAGATACCAACAATTACGTAACTACGAACTGGCCTTATCCATCACCCTTCCATTTCTAGCCCCAAAACAACTCAAATCTCTATTTTCTAATCATCCAAGAATTCTTACTTAACTCTATAGTGCAACACATTATCTCTCACTTCTCAACCTTCCATGTTATCATAATCTGCTTCATCAATCACATTGCAAACAAATAATACAACATGACATAAACAACATAAAATATATACTTCATATGGAATGTCTATATTTACCTTGTCCACCCAAGAATATTTATATTCAGCAATGTATGGATTGTTAAGCTTGGAAATCAACTCCATTTGAAAATAACATCAAGACCCTTAAGAAAAATTGTTAGGTAATAAGGATTAAAAGCTTTAGATGAAATAAAAAAATGCCTAGTTTCGTTAATTATTGTTATGCTTTGTTGATGAAATAAAAGCCCAATTTTGTTAATTATCGCTATGCTAATCTAGTCACATCTATCTTATTTTAATTAATCAAATTAAATAGAAACCATGCCAAAATGTTATCATGCAATTCAAGTCTACTTTCAATCTTTAAAGGGTGGAAATTAATGGATAAAAAGTAATCCACCATCAAGCGCCTCAAGATGAGAGGTGTATACGCCATTCTTCTTCATAGCCTCTAGAAGGCACAAAAGGAGAATAGAGTGGAATTGGCTATTTACCCAACAATTAATCGGATGATTCATTACCTAAGGAATAAGGATACTACTTAAGCAGAGCTGATCAAATCAATTAAGGTTATTTAAATACGAAGAAATTTTCATGTTAATTGCATTAAGATATTAATTAGATCCTTCATACAGCCAATCATAAGCACATTGGTTTCTAGTCATGATTATTTATATACATAAATATGAATGCAATTATAATAATTAATAGTTTAACACATAAGCAAATTTAAAGAAAGGAGCAAAAAAATATAAAATTAGTGAAATAGTACCTGGTCTATCCATTTGATAATGCAAGACTAGGGCATAATAATCCGTTGAGTCGGGGAATTTATCTTTCTACTTCAATAGGTGGAGGCTCGGCTCAAGCTTCGGAAGAAGATTTCACTACGCGACTCTAATAGAAAAAAAGAGTAAGCTTGGAAGGCCTTTTGAAGTGGAAAGCAAAGGATTTATAGAGCTGGGCTTGACGAAGCTTACGGAAAGATTTTACTTGAAATAATGTAAGAACTTGCGCTTTCCCCTCTAGGATTCCCCCGCGAACCTTAGTTTGTAATTAATGACCATCTCCACAGTTATGAAATTCTCCCAGTGGGGCCGGAAGGTCAAGGAAGTTGGTGATCTGATGACAGGGGAGCCGGCGACCGAAGCCCCGGTGAATGGCATAGTCACTTCTAGTGGCTTGTCCTTAGCTTTCATCCCATCCCACATGTAAATGTCACCCGTCAATTTGATTGCGCCATGCCAATACTTACTAGTAGAGATACTGACAACTTTTTTTTCCATTAAGATAACATGAATGCATAAACGAAGGCAAAAGGATGAAGAGGTATTAATAAACTAACATTCTGCTATAACATTGTGGTCAAATAAAAAACCTCTAGTGAATTTGGAATCCCAAACCCCTAACTACCCAAACGCTTGAGGCCTAAGGAAAAGTTGCGTCCCGTGCTTTGGACGTGATTTAGTACGCGGGCCGATTCGTGTTGATGGTCCCTTTCTGATGCTACAAAGCCCTTGAGGAAGTCAGAAATGTTGTGTCTCGTGATCCTTGATTGCTATGTCAGCAGCAAGATGGATATTTAGGTCGTGGATTAGTAAGGCTTCTTCTATTGGGTTTGGCCTCTAGGTTGGCTTTGAGCTCTTAGGGTTGTTGTGAAAAGGTTGCGTCTCGGGATCCCTTATTGCTGCTTTAGTTGCATGACGGGTGTTTTGGTCGTGGCTTAGTGATGGGAGCTTTATGTCCTTCAATAGTAATACCGCAAGTGCACGGCGTAGCGTTGTACGTCGGCAAGTACTGGTCGAATCCACAAGGAGTGGGGGTTAAGTTAATAGTTTCTCGATCGATTAGTGTGTTCGAAAACATATAATATGATGTTTGGAGATAGAAATAATCAAAACAAGCAACTAAAAAAAATACTTAATGAAAAAAATCATAAAAGTAAATAAGGATACAATGAACTAAAAGCAAGGATAAAATGATCAATAAACTAAGAGGCATAGGCTAGGCTTTCTCACCAAAGTAGTGTTTACTAAATATTAACCTAAGGTCATGGATATTTTGTTATGGGGAAGAACATATCATAAGTACTAATGTGCTATCTCGAGCAACAAAAGCTTCCTAACCATACTCAACTACCTATTCTCTTGGAGTTGTCTTAACTTTTAAGCATAGATTATCATTAAAAATCGACTCTCGCCCTTAATTCAACGACAATACAACATGATAGAAAAATCCATCTTAAGCCATAAACAACACAACCAAACCAAAGGTAAAGAAAGCAATTTAAACTACATTCATGGTGATAATGCCTAGCCTAAGCAAAAACAAACTACTCACTCATACTCATATTGAAATTATAGAATGCAACAAGTCAAGAATCATAGATGAATAAATTAAGCTAGAGTATCTTAAAGAGATGAAAGAAATATAAGTTGAAGAACTACAAGCATGAATATATGAAACTAAAGCAAACAATCAAAGGAACTAAGTGACATGAAATGAAAACAATATAAGCAAGGATAGACGTTACTCTTATGAACTCAATCTAAGGATGAACAAAATGAATTGATGATTCAAAGTAATACCTTCCAAAAGCATCAATAATAGTACATCAATGATTGAAGAATTCCAAGTTGCATAACATTACAATAAAGGATGAAGTAAAGATTGTATTTGGAAAGTGAAAATACTAGATTGAATTGAAAGAGAAATTATGCTAACACTAATTCTTAATTGAAATGAAAGCAAAGCTATGAAGAATACATAAATTACTCAAGATGAAAGGTGAAAACTGAGATGCAAGCTCCTTCTTCCTCTTCTCTATTTATAGGCTTCAAAAACAAGTGGGGGTGGTGGTTTCATGATTGCTCCACCACCCCTAGGTTGTAAGAGGGGGGGTGCCACCCATAGTGGATAGGATAGGGTGGCTGGCAGTCTTGGCAGCAGCAATTAGAAGCAACAAATATAATTAGACCTCAAATGATGCTTTTAAAAGATCGCACATGTTCCTGCCGCCCATTTTGCTCGACCCGAGCGAATCCCGCTCGACCAGTAGAACCACCTTCAGGTCCAACTTTAGAAACTTCAAGAATGGGACAGAATGTAAAATTCAGCTCCGCTCGACCCGAGCCATTGTGTTCGACCAGTCGAGCAGATTTATTGTGCTCCTGAATTAAATCCTGCTGATGATCAGAAGCTTTGGAAATGTGAATGCACTTCGCTCGATCCGAGCCAACTTGCTCGACCGGTCGAGCGAGTGTCAGATGTGTAATTCTCTGCTTCTAACTCGAGCAATGCTGCTCGAGCCACCTTGTCTCAAGCCTGTTCTGGTCGAGTGGATCTATTTTGGCTTATTTTTGGCTTGTTCTTCAGGCTTGGCTCATGATGTTTCGCGTCTTTGAGCCCTCGGTGTTTAGTTAAGCAATGTATGCAACTAAAGGGGCTAGTTTTTGCTCGGTGTATATGATTAGATCCTGAAATGAAATAAAATACCAAAGCAACAAAACAAACGTAAAATCCAATAAACCAATGCAATAACATGTAGTTTCCTCTTCCAATAGGGGTAAGAATAAAGGTAAAATGTAGTTAACACTTAGTAATGCTTCCTCTTAAGAGGTTGGCCTTTAAGAGGGTGGGTAGTTAGGGGTGCTGACTTTGAGCTCTTGGGGACGGTGTGAAAGGTCACGTCTCATGATCCCTTATTGCTGCTTTGGTGGCATGACTGGTGTTTGGGTCATGGCTTAGTAATTCTTCCTCTTAAGGGGTTGGCCTTTAGATGGGTGGGTAGTTAAGGGTGCTGGCTTTGAGCTCTTGGGGACGGTGTGAAAGATCACGTCTCGTGATCCCTTATTGCTGCTTTGGTGGCATGACGAGTGTTTGGGTCGCTTCTTAGTAATGCTTCCTCATAAGTCCTCGGCCTTTAGGATTAGGTTGGGTGTTGAGCCCTTGAGAAAGTGCAAAAGGTTGCGCTCGTGAGTCTTCACACTAGTGGAAAAAACCTCGTTTGCTGCGGTTTTTTGGCCATTTTTTGCTGCAGTTTTGGCCCCCAGCAATAGTGATAGCAGCAAATGTCCTACTTTAAATGTTGCGGTTATAAACCGCAGCAAATAAGAGCATTATTTGCTGCGGTCAGAGGCAAAACCGCAGCAAATAAGGAGGGATATTTGCTGCGATTGTGCCCCTGACCTCAGCAAATACTTCTATTTTTTTTTTTTCGTTTTATCCTTATAATAATCCAATAATAATACAATGTAATAACCGTGACTAATCCAATGATAATCACAGATAATCAACAATAATCTCTTTGTAATAATAAACTCTCGCTCGTATATATATAATATAATATTATGTACGTACATATATATATATATATATATATATATATATATATATATATATATATATATATATATATATATATATATATTTATATATATATATATATAATATACATTAAAAGTATAAAAAATAATCTAAAATAATTACAATTTATAAAGGACAAATATTAGCAAGATACGCGGCAATCTTGTCCATTAATTCGCGCATCTCGCCACTTCTCAAAGGGCGTGTTTCCCTCGAAATGTCGTTTAAAACCTATAATATAATATAAAAATAAAAGATTAATATAGAAACATATTTTACCAATAATATATTTAATTAAGAACATAACAAATACTTACGGCATCTATATTTTCGACTCCAAACTCCTTCACGGATTGTATAATATCGTACATATACTTCAGGGCGTAGTAGCCGCAGTCAACGGAAGAAGAAGGTTGTTGAAAGCACTAAGAGAAAATAGATGTTAGTGTCAAAAACGGTTTAAAACGCATAAAATGGCAACTTAACACGTAATTTCTAGCATATGACTACGATTTTCAATTCTAACCACTTCAACACATTAATATATACCAACTAGTGTTTTTTGCCAAGTTTCGTGCAAAACAAACCAAGTTTGAGCTACTTTACGCGCAAAATTGACAAAAACGCTTAAAAACCCTTAAAATCGCAACTTAACACCTAATTTCTAGCATATGAGTATTATTTTAAAATCTAACCATTTCAACACAATAATATATGCCAAATAGTGTTGTGTGCCATGTTTCGTGCATAACAAACCAAGTTTGACCTACATTACGCACGAAATTGACAAAAACGCTTAAAAACTCTTAAAATCGCAACTTAACATGTAATTTCTAGAATATAACTATGATTTTAAATTCTATCCAATTCAACACAATAATATATACCAAATAGTGTAGTGTGCCAAATTTCGTGCGTAACAAACCAAGTTTGACCTACTTTACGCGTTAAATTGACACAGTAGCTAACTAGCGACCTGACCACCTTGCACGACACGTGGAGACCTAACCTATGCATCCAGGACCTAGGCTAAAGTGGAAATGGAATCTTGGTACTTGGATCTAACTATCAAGGTCCTAAACCCATTCTAATAATCCCCGTGGACTCCTAGAAGCTAAGCTGAAGGAGGGCTGCTCGACAGTTTACTAGATTAGAATTCTTTAAGTGTTTGCGGTTGTTTCGTGTTCTTTTCATGATCATTTATAGTTTTTTTATGTGTCAATAATCAATGCTTACGCACAACATTAATCCTTGCATAACCAAGGCCTTAATCAGCCCCGGTTTCGCATCAAAACCAAGTTTGAGCTACTTTACGCGCGAAATTGACAAAAACGCTTAAAAACCCTTAAAATCGCAACTTAACACCTAATTTCTAGCATATGACTATTATTTTCAATTCTAACCATTTCAACACAATAATATATGCCAAATAGTGTTGTGTGCCAAGTTTCGTGCAAAACAAACCAAGTTTGAGCTACTTTACGCACGAAATTGACAAAAACGCTTAAAAACCCTTAAAATCGCAACTTAACACCTAATTTCAACACAATAATATATGCCAAATAGTGTTGTGTGCCAAGTTTCGTGCAAAACAAACAAAGTTTCAGCTACTTTACGCGCGAAATTGACAAAACGCTTAAAAACCCTTAAAATCGCAACTTAACACCTAATTTCTAGCATATGAGTATTATTTTCAATTATAACCATTTCAACACAATAATATATGCCAAATAGTGTTGTGTGCCAAGTTTCGTGCATAACAAACCAAGTTTGACCTACTTTACGCGCGCAATTGACAAAAACGCTTAAAAACCCTTAAAATCGCAACTTAACACGTAATTTCTAGCATATAACTATGATTTTCAATTTTATCCAATTCAACACAATAATTTATATCAAATAGTGTAGTGTGCCATCTTTCGTGCGTAACAAACCAAGTTTGACCTACTTTACGCGCGAAATTGACACAGCAGCAAACTAGCGACCAGACCACCTTGCACGACACGTGGAGACCAAACCTATGCATCCAGGACCTAGGCGAAAGTGGAAATGGTATCTTGGTATTTGGATCTTGCTATCAAGGTCCTAACCCCATTCTAATAATCCCCATGGACTCCTAGAAGCTGAGCTGAAGAAGGGCTGCTCGACAGTATGCTAGATCAAAATTCTTTAAGTGTTTGCGGTTGTTTCATGTTCTTTTCATGATCATTTTTAGTTTTTTTCTGTGTCATTAATCAAAGCTTACACACAACATTAATCCTTGCGTAACCAAGGCCTTAATCAGCCCCGGTTTCACATCAAAACCATGTTTGAGCTACTTTACGCGCGAAATTGACAAAAACGCTTAAAAACCCATAAAATCGTAACTTAACACCTAATTTCTAGCATAAGACTATTATTTTCAATTCTAACCATTTCAACACAATAATATATGCCAAGTAGTGTGGTGTGCCAAGTTTCGTGCAAAACAAACCATGTTTGAGCTACTTTACGCGCGAAATTGACAAAAACGTTTAAAAACCCTTAAAATCGCCACTTAACACCTAATTTCTAGCATATGACTATTATTTTCAATTCTAACCATTTAAAAACAATAATAATTCCAAATAGTGTTGTGTGCCAAGTGTCGTGCATAACAAACCAAGTTTGACCTACTTAACGCGCGAAATTGACAAAAACGCTAAAAAACCCTTAAAATCGCAACTTAACACGTAATTTTTAGCATATAACTATGATTTTACATTCTATCCAATTCAACACAATAATTTATACCAAATAGTGTAGTGTGCCATGTTTCGTGCGTAACAAACCAAGTTTGACCTACTTTACGCGCGAAATTGACGCAGCAGCAAACTAGCGACCAGACCACCTTGCACGACACGTGGAGACCAAACCTATGCATCCAGGACCTAGGCTAAAGTGGAAATGGTATCTTGGTATTTGGATCTAGCTATCAAGATCCTAAACCCATTCTAATAATCCCCGTGGACTCCTAGAAGCTGGCCTGAAGAAGGGCTGCTCGACAGTATGCTAGATCAAAATTCTTTAAGTGTTTGCGGTTGTTTCATGTTCTTTTCATGATCATTTTTAGTTTTTTTCTGTGTCATTAATCAAAGCTTACGCACAACATTAATCCTTGCATAACCAAGGCCTTAATCAGCCCCGGTTTCGCATCAAAACAAATTTTGAGCTACTTTACGCGCGAAATTGACAAAAACGCTTAAAAACCCTTAAAATCGCAACTTATCACTTAATTTCTAGCATATGACTTTTATTTTCAATTCTAACCATTTCAACACAATAATATATGCCAAATAGTGTTGTGTGCCATGTTTCGTGCATAACAAACTAAGTTTGACCTACTTTACGAGCGAAATTGACAAAAACGCTTAAAAACCCTTAAAATCGCAACTTAACACCTAATTTCTAGCATAAGACTATTATTTTCAATTCTAAACATTTCAAAACAATAATATATGCCAAGTAGTTTGGTGTGCCAAGTTTCGTGCAAAACAAACCATGTTTGAGCTACTTTACGCGCGAAATTGACAAAAACGCTTAAAAACCCTTAAAAATCCTTAAAATTGCCACTTAACACCTAATTTCTAGCATATGACTATTATTTTCAATTCTAACCATTTCAAAACAATAATAATTCCAAATAGTGTTGTGTGCCAAGTTTCGTGCATAACAAACCAAGTTTGACCTACTTTACACGCGAAATTGACACAGTAGTAAACTAGCGACCAGACCACCTTGCACGACACGTGGAGACCAAACCTATGTATCTAGCACCTAGGCTAAAGTGGAAATGGAATCTTGGTACTTGGATCTAGCTATCAAGGTCCTAAACCCATTCTAATAATCCTCGTGGACTCCTAGAAGCTGAGCTGAAGGAGGGCTGCTCGATAGTATGCTAGATTAGAATTCTTTAAGAGTTTGCGGTTGTTTCGTGTCCTTTTCATGATCTTCATGATCATTTTTAGTTTTTATCTGTTTCATTAATCAAAGCTTACACACAAAATTAATCCTTGCATAACCAAGGCCTTAATCAGCCCCGGTTTCGCATCAAAACAAAGTTTGACCTACTTTACGCGCGAAATTGACAAAAACGCTTAAAAACCCTTAAAATCGCAACTTATCACTTAATTTCTAGCATATGACTTTTATTTTCAATTCTAACCATTTAAACACAATAATATATGCCAAATAGTGTTGTGTGCCATGTTTCGTGCATAACAAACCAAGTTTGACCTACTTTACGCGTGAAATTGACAAAAACGCTTAAAAACCCTTAAAATCGCAACTTAACACCTAATTTCTAGCATATGACTATTATTTTCAATTATAACCATTTCAACACAATAATATATGCCAAATAGTGTTGTGTGCCAAGTTTCGTGCATAACAAACCAAGTTTGACCTACTTTACGCGCGAAATTGACAAAAACGCTTAAAAACCCTTAAAATCGCAACTTAACACGTAATTTCTAGCATATAACTATGATTTTCAATTTTATCCAATTCAACACAATAATTTATACCAAATAGTGTAGTGTGCCATCTTTCGTGCGTAACAAACCAAGTTTGACCTACTTTACGCGCGAAATTGACACAGCAGCAAACTAGCGACCAGACCACCTTGCACGACACGTGGAGACCAAACCTATGCATCCAGGACCTAGGCGAAAGTGGAAATGGTATCTTGGTATGTGGATCTTGCTATCAAGGTCCTAACCCCATTCTAATAATTCCCATGGACTCCTAGAAGCTGAGCTGAAGAAGGGCTGCTCGACAGTATGCTAGATCAAAATTCTTTAAGTGTTTGCGGTTGTTTCATGTTCTTTTCATGATCATTTTTAGTTTTTTTCTGTGTCATTAATCAAAGCTTACGCACAACATTAATCCTTGCGTAACCAAGGCCTTAATCAGCCCCGGTTTCACATCAAAACCATGTTTGAGCTACTTTACGCGCGAAATTGACAAAAACGCTTAAAAACCCATAAAATCGTAACTTAACACCTAATTTCTAGCATAAGACTATTATTTTCAATTCTAACCATTTCAACACAATAATATATGCCAAGTAGTGTGGTGTGCCAAGTTTCGTGCAAAACAAACCATGTTTGAGCTACTTTACGCGCGAAATTGACAAAAACGTTTAAAAACCCTTAAAATCGCCACTTAACACCTAATTTCTAGCATATGACTATTATTTTCAATTCTAACCATTTAAAAACAATAATAATTCCAAATAGTGTTGTGTGCCAAGTTTCGTGCATAACAAACCAAGTTTGACCTACTTAACGCGCGAAATTGACAAAAACGCTTAAAAACCCTTAAAATCGCAACTTACCACGTAATTTTTAGCATATAACTATGATTTTACATTCTATCCAATTCAACACAATAATTTATACCAAATAGTGTAGTGTGCCATGTTTCGTGCGTAACAAACCAAGTTTGACCTACTTTACGCGCGAAATTGACGCAGCAGCAAACTAGCGACCAGACCACCTTGCACGACACGTGGAGACCAAACCTATGCATCCAGGACCTAGGCTAAAGTGGAAATGGTATCTTGGTATTTGGATCTAGCTATCAAGATCCTAAACCCATTCTAATAATCCCCGTGGACTCCTAGAAGCTGGCCTGAAGAAGGGCTGCTCGACAGTATGCTAGATCAAAATTCTTTAAGTGTTTGCGGTTGTTTCATGTTCTTTTCATGATCATTTTTAGTTTTTTTCTGTGTCATTAATCAAAGCTTACGCACAACATTAATCCTTGCATAACCAAGGCCTTAATCAGCCCCGGTTTCGCATCAAAACAAATTTTGAGCTACTTTACGCTTGAAATTGACAAAAACGCTTAAAAACACTTAAAATCGCAACTTATCACTTAATTTCTAGCATATGACTTTTATTTTCAATTCTAACCATTTCAACACAATAATATATGCCAAATAGTGTTGTGTGCCATGTTTCGTGCATAACAAACAAAGTTTGACCTATTTTACGAGCGAAATTGACAAAAACGCTTAAAAACCCTTAAAATCGCAACTTAACACCTAATTTCTAGCATAAGACTATAATTTTCAATTCTAAACATTTCAAAACAATAATATATGCCAAGTAGTTTGGTGTGCCAAGTTTCGTGCAAAACAAACCATGTTTGAGCTACTTTACGCGTGAAATTGACAAAAACGCTTAAAAACCCTTAAAAATCCTTAAAATCGCCAAAACAAACTATTATTTGCGGTTGTTTCGTGTCCTTTTCATGATCATTTTTAGTTTTTATCTGTTTCATTAATCAAAGCTTACACACAACATTAATCCTTGCATAACCAAGGCCTTAATCAGCCCCAGTTTCGCATCAAAACAAAGTTTGAGCTACTTTACGCGCGAAATTGACAAAAACGCTTAAAAACCCTTAAAATCGCAACTTATCACTTAATTTCTAGCATATGACTTTTATTTTCAATTCTAACCATTTAAACACAATAATATATGCCAAATAGTGTTGTGTGCCATGTTTCGTGCATAACAAACCAAGTTTGACCTACTTTACGCGTGAAATTGACAAAAACGCTTAAAAACCCTTAAAATCGCAACTTAACACCTAATTTCTAGCATATGACTATTATTTTCAATTATAACCATTTCAACACAATAATATATGCCAAATAGTGTTGTGTGCCAAGTTTCGAGAATAACAAACCATGTTTGACCTACTTTACGCGCGAAATTGACAAAAACGGTTACAAATGCATAAAATCTAATTTGTGTACCTTAATTGATGTCCATTTTGGAAATGTGGCTCTGGATGTAGATCCCATTTGTCCACGCACTTTTTTCATTGTGCTGAAACGCATGGGAAAAGTAATACTATATATATATATATATATATATATATATATATATATATATATATATATATATATATATATATATATATATATATATATATATATATATATATATATATATATATATATATATATATATATATATATATATATATATAACGTTTAATTAAATCAAATTGGTAAAATAATTAATATTACGTACGCATTCAACAACGCTTAGAATTTTGTGTTGCGAGGTGGGCTTTGAGGTTTTTGTAATGAGTCGAAGACGTGCACAGTGTTCGTTAAAGTACATATGACCAAAAGTATCCAATGCAAACTACAAACGCAAATTTAAAATCATCAAATTAGAGATTAGGTGACTTTAAAAATCAAAAGATAAGTTTAATTTCAAAAATAAAACTTACTCTTTCACATATGGAGCCAGAATGAATGTGTGTTTAGATGGAAGGGAATTAGTCAAAGCAGTTTCAATGTATGCTCTGACGTCATCTGGATCATTTACACATAAACTACCCAAAATCGACTCTGGACAAAACCATCCAATTTTTATTGGAGGTTCACAAGAATTCAGCTCCTCGTAAGCCGCACTAAACTCACAAATAAGAAAATTTTGTTAGTAATTCGGTTATTAAAACAATTAAACAACAATGCCTAACTTGTAAGATAATGAACATCACCTCATGTAGACATGGAAAAAAGCTACATTCAGCATCTCTCCTCTCAAAAATTGCCCGATGTCACTAGGACCAATAATTACAAACGGGCTCTCTAAAAAGCAGTATTGCTCCTTCAGCAGATTCAGAATGAGTGGGTCCTCCTCACTTATGCGAGATGCACAATAATGCAGCCATTTGCAATCTTAAGAGAGATCTTTTAGCTCCTCATCAGTCAAAATTGGAGTGCTTGGCATCGACTTTGACCCAGTCGACACCTTTGCTGAGGAACCGACCTCTCTCCAAGATCCCTTTGGACGCTTTTGCTATTTCAATTTATACAATTAAATTAGTGTGAGCATGCAATTAAAAAAAAATAAATAAGGTACAAATGATTCTTACCATGTTAGTGAATCGGACCCAAGCATATGGCAATGTGACGAAATTACCTAGGGCGTCTTATAGTTTCTCAAGGCTTCATGCTGGCATTGGAATTGGGAGTAAGAAATCTTCAAACACCTTTACAATAGTTTCCACGGCCACACTGATGTGGCCACTTGTAACAGGCATTGAATGCACTGTTTGGCTTTCTTTATTTGGCTGGGCCACACCATATGCAACCTCAGTTAAGTCGCCATCACTAGCAACACCTAACTGAGGTAGCAAAAGAGAACAGGGAGTCGCCTCATGAAAATTGTGTCGTTTAGTATAATAAGCATCATAATAAAATATTAAAACGCGTTGCAATTTAAACTAATAAGTGCTTATATATTTAAAATCTATGTGCCTGTAGCACTGGCTCTGGAGTTGGCTTCGGATTTTGAGCAACGAAGTTTATGTTCTCCGGTGTGGGGTTTTCCCCTTCAGGGGTATTACTAATGAGCTGGGGTGCTACGGGGGTAATGGGCTCGGGTGTTGGCTCGACCAAAGCGGTAGGATCCCCATGTTGACTTTCCTGATCCTCGACAATCAGGTTTGACAAGTCCACAATGGGTGCTTCCATCTTCTGCAACACGGCGGCCAGCTTGGCGAGAACGTCCTTCGTAATCTCCGCTCGGAGGGTTGCTACTTCATCCCGCAGCGCCGTTCGGGATTGAGTAGCAACACACTCTTTGCCGAATGCCTTCTGTAACCCCATGCTGACGCCTCCTTTTCCGACTACCTGCCCACTGTGGTCTTTCCCTAAGACCATATGCAATGCGTCAACATTGCCTCTTGGGGTGAACTCCCCCGTAGCTTCTTTTTCCTTCCAGCCCATCTGTTCAAATAAAAAGTGACATATATAACAATTAGTATAAGTACATCAAAGCCAAAGAATACAAAACAAATCAAGAATATACTTAATAATTTCAAAACTTACCACAGCATCAGCAACCTTCGTTCCCGGATCATTAATTGTAAATTTACCACTTGCATCTCGGGAATGAAGCCCGCAATACCAATCACGCACCCGATCTCCAGCAGGAGTATTCACGGATGTGGAGGTAGTCGTAGATGAGGGCGTGGATGAATTTTGATTGGGGTATAAACTCGCATCCACCCACTCTTTTCGGACCTCATCGTACATTTTCTGGCCTAAGCGATGGTAAAACTTCCTTTTGGTTGCAGAATCAGAAGCTTTACCACGCTTTTCCTAATTAATCAATAGAAATCGAATGTCATTATTAGTTTAATGACTGAATCAAAAGAAGTAAATTCAAATTGGTAAATTATAATATAATATGAAATACTTACAATTTCTATGGGAGTTGCTCTTTTGGCAACAAAGGCCTCCCAATCCCTCTTCGATATGTGCCCCCATATTTCGTAGGGCATATTCGAAGGTGATTGTTCTCCACCTTCGTTTCCCGTTTTGACCTTTTTGGTCGTACGGGCACGCGTCTTCGTAATCCAGCCAGTTACTAGCTTGGATTTGAAATCTTTGAAGCTTTCAGCAACAGCTGAAAGAAACACATTCTTCTTGTCCTCATCTCTCTCGATGTGGAAAAGATTCTACAAAAAAAATTTATATTTATTACTGTCAATCAAATTAATTTTAAAATGAAAATAAATGAGTAAAAATAGTAAAGTTGCTTACCACAGTATCATTCCATAGAGAGTTCTTCAAAACCTCTAGAACCTCGTTCCATGCGTGCAATATGGAAAGCTTGCGGATACATAGACCCACTTGTTTTCCATATTGTATTCCAAATGCATTGTATTCCAAATGCATGGGTTCTATGACTTTGAGGTTTTTCGTAGGACCTCGCCCTTTTCTTTTCTTACTAGTAGTGGGAGCATCCATTGGTGGGGCGTCTTCAGTTTCAAAATCATGGTCAATCGGTGGAGCGTCTTAAGCCTTACGCTCGTATCTCACAATTTGGTCTTCTTCGCTGTCATAACTACGATGCTCATTATCCGAGGTCTTAATCTCGGGGACAATTTCGTCTCTGAATAGATGCATTGTATATCAGTACCTGAAAGTGTATAAATAGAAATATATTAGAACATAAGCTAAGTAATATTAAATTCAAATGTATTCCTTCCGTGTGATCTACATGCATATAATCAACATCTACATCATCTTGATCCATTGATTTTGGATTGATAAAGGGAGGGGAGTCTTCAAAAGCATCATATTCTTCCTCATCCTCAACATCACCTATACCAAGGATACTTCTTTTTCCCGGTACAACAATAGACCATTTTTATCAGACGGGTCGACAATGTAGAATACTTGCTTGGCTTGGGTAGCTAGTATGAATGGCTCCTCACTATCACGCAAACGAACTAAGTCTACAAGAGTGAATCCACAAGGGTCGTCATTTTTAATGCATCATCGATTATTATCTACCCACTTACATTTGAAAAGACCAATATTGAAAGTAGATTAGTCAAGCTCCCATATTTTATGTACCCGCCCGTAGTATACCAATTTAGCATCAACCGGCACTTGATCCTTCGCACTCGCGTAATATGTAGATGACGCCAAAATAGAAACCCCACTACTCTGTAGATATGATGACTTCTTGTCTTGACCCTCAGTCCAAAATGTGAAGCCATTGACATCGTAACCCTCATATTTGTTGACATCATCACCAGGACCAAAAGCTAACCACCTAACAATTTCGGATTCACCCTTGAGTTCTTCGCATATTACTCGATTATGAAACCAATTAATATACGTCTTGTTATGCAACTGCATCAATGCCTTATCCCCTTTAGAAGGATGTTTTGAGCGCAAGATATCAAAATGCTCACTCAAAAAAGAATGAACTTCCGGAATATGATGCAAAACATACAAGTGTGCTTGTAGAAGGCTTTCTCGAGGAGGTGTGACTGATTTGGAGCCAATTGTTCCTTTTCCCTCAAGCCTCCCTTCATGTCTAGAGGTGGGAAGTCCAATAGGCTTTGCCATGGCCAAATACTCGGCTATAAAGTTACTAATCTCATCGCTCACAGTGCCTTAAATCATACTCCCCTCGGGTTGTGCTGGATTCCTCACCTTGTTTTGTAAAACACCCATGTGTCTTTCAAAAGAATAACACCACCTTAAAAAAACTGGACCCAAAAGCTTGATCTCACGAACGAGATGGACAATAAGATGAACCATTATGTCAAAGAAAGAAGGTGGAAAATACATCTCAAACTTGCATAAAGTTACAATCACGTCGAGTTGAAGTGCATCAAGTTTAAAGGGATCAAGAACTTTACTACAAATTGTGTTGAAGAACGAACAGAGCTCAGTAATAGCATATCTCACATGTTTTGGCAGTATTCCATGGATTGCAATTGGTAAGAACATTTGCATCATTACATGGCAATCGTGAGATTTCATGCTTCCCAACTTCAGCTCACCATTTAGGCTCACAAATCTCTTCATGTTGGATGAGTACCCAGACGGAACCTTAATGCCATACAAACACACACAAAATGTCCGCTTCTCTGCTTTAGACAATGTGTAGCAAGCTGGAGGCAAATAAACTTTGTCATTACTCATCTTCTTCTTACTGCCACCAACTTCATCAGCTCTATTTCTTTTCTTACTCACCTTAACATGTGCCTACAACTCCGGACGAAGACCCTTACATTCAAACCAATCTCGCACGGCCCTAACATCCTTTGTCTTACCCGGAATGTTCATGAGAGTCCCGAGTATGGCATCGCATACATTTTTCTCTATATGCAAAACGTCAAGACAATGCGTAACCTGTAGATCTCTCCAATATGGAAGCTTCCAAAAGATTGATTCTTTTTACCATAATCGGTCTTCACCCCCTTGCACTTGCCCATTATACCAAATACAGTCTCAACTCCCTTAACCTTTTCATAAACCTCATAACCGGTCAACGGTCGACGAGCTACACGGTTCTCAACCTCCCCGTTGAACAACTTCTTCTTCTTACGATATTGGTGGTCTCGTGAGAGGAACTTTCGATGGTGCATGAATACGTGTTTGCACTTAGGAATCCACGTGGATTCCATGTCATCGATACATATTGGGCATGCTTTCTTCCCTTTGTTCTTATACCCCGATAAGTTGCCATATGCCGGAAAATCATTAACGGTGCATAAAAGCATTGCACGCAAGGTGAACTCCTTATTAGCATATGCATCAAACACTGAAACGCCATCATCCCACATCTTTCTTAAATCCTCAACGAGAGGTGCAAGATACACATCTATGTCATTTCCAGGTTTTTAAGGACCCGAGATAAGAAGCGAAAGCATTATGTACTTACGCTTTATACACAACCAAGGTGGCAAATTATAGATCACTAAAAGTACCGGCCAAGTACTATGTTGAGAACTAAGATTGCCGAATGGGTTCATTCCATCCGTACACAGTCCGAGCCTTAAATTACGAACCTCATCCCCAAAAGTCTTATGCAACCTATCAATACTCTTCCACTCTAGAGAATCAGATGGATATGTGAGCAAGTGACCTTTCTTCACCCTATTTGCACGCTTGAATCTAGGTATTATTGGAAGATACCACAATACCTTAGCCGGGGGCCCTTTAGCATCCCGAGCCCCTTTACGCTTGTAGCGCGATAACCCACACCTAGGACACTCTTCTAAGTTTTCATTTTCATTCCGATACAACACGCAATCATTCGGACACGCATGAATCTTCTGGTACTCTAAGCCGAAAGACACATGAGCTTTTTGGCATAATATGTCAAGTTCATTTCCCTCAGGAAGCATGTCACATAATGCTTCTAATAACATTGTGAAACTAGCGTCACTCCAAGTGAACTTTGTACATCCAGGGTACAAAGGCTTTTGAGAAGCCTCTGTCAACAAGTCAAAAACACGAGGACGTTTTCCTAACTCATCCTCGACTCCCTCCATCATCTCATCAACACGATCCACATCCTCATCGACATTCTCTTCGTCTGTCTCATACCCATAAACATGATCTACTACATCTTCATTGACATCGGCCACATTATTGACGTCCTCAACAACACTTTTCTCTTTGTAAACTCCCTCCTCACCATGCCAAACCCAAACATGATATTGAGGCCTAAACCCACGTCGAAGTATGTGCTCCCTAAGGATATCAACACTATCTACCTTTGATACATTGCCACAACTGACACATGGGCAATAAAAACCAACTCCCCCGTCCTAACTTGATGTTCAACCGCAATACTACAAAATTCTAATACGCTATCAATAAATTTCGACGATTCAATGCTTCGATACATCCAAGAACGATCTTTTGTCATCCTAATTAGTGCGATTAATTAATTTAAAACAAAATTAATACACAACTTTTAAACATATATACTTATTTCTAACAAACATATTTAACCCTAAAAAAATATGCTTTGAATAATTAACATTGTATAACCTGAGAAATATTACATTCAAAATATAAATAATAAAATTAAATCATTTAACATTACAAATATAAGTATTCTAATTCTAATAATTAAAGACAAGTATAACTTAAGAAGACCACCATATTTCATAACTTAAGAAGAGATTTTGGTAATCTTAGTGTGGACTCTAAAGAAAATATTAATAATCACTACACAAGAGTAACAAATGTAGTCAATTTAATAAAAATGAATAGAGATGAGATTAAAGAGGATGATATTGTCAATAAAATCTTAAGCAATAGTAAAGTCGGTGTGAATGAAAACACAATAGACTTATCAAGGTAAAATAGTAAACATAAGAACAAAGATGAGTTTTGAAGATGAAAACACAATAGACTTATCAAGGTAAAATCTAATGCATTTATTCAATGCTTATTGAAATTAAAAAGGGAAATAATACCTTAATTAGTGAGTTTTGAAGATGAACAAGCAAATGCCTTTGGTTTCAAAAGGTTTTGAAGAATGAACACAGTAGAACAACAGTAGAACAGCAGATGAACAAGCAAATGCACGAAACAAGCAAACGTTTGTGAACAAGAAGTTTGATTTCTGGGTTTGTGAATGAAAATGAAGATGAACGCAGTAGAACAGCAGCAAGGATTTACGTTTTTCAATGGGTTCGTTTGAGAGAACAAAGCGAAGTTATACGTATTTGTGAAGGGTTTTGTGAAAAAAGAAACTGATGGCGGGTTTTCAATTAAAATTCCAACGGTCATTTGCTGCGGTTCAGAGGAAACCGGAGAAATTAAGAAATTGGTGAAGGTTTATTTGTTGCGGTTCAAGCAAAACCGGAGCAAATAAAGCATTTGTGAAGAGTTATTTGCTGCGGTTTTGCTTAAACTGCAGCAATTAATGTGTTTGTGAAGGGTATTTGCTGCGGTTCCATTGTAAACCGCAGCAATTAATGTTTTTTTTTTCTAATTCATTTTCCTATTTACTGCTGCGAATATACAAAAACCGCAGCAAATGATGAGCAGCAAATAAATTTTTTTCCACTAGTGTCATTGCTTCTTCGATGGCATGATTAATTTTTGGGGCGTGACATAGTAGTGCTTTTTCGGTTGGACTTGGTATCTTTGTCCCTTTTGGTTGCTTGTCCCTTTCGGATGCTTAGTAGAGCACCTCGGTTCCATGGCTTGTATTGGCCAAGCTCAGGATGTTAAGTTGAGACATTGCATCCCGTGAGCTCTATTGCTTCCTCTTATGGCATAACGGGTTGGGGAATGGTGCGGTATGTTGTCCCCATATTCATTTCACGCAAAACGGTGCTTGCTAGGATGTCATTGTTCATTCATTCGAGTACGATGTATTCGTATGGCTGTTGGTGGGGAAGATTCCGGCAAATTTATACACTAGGAGTGTGAGTGGTAATTGGTTTTTTTGGCTTGCGAGGTCCTTGCTTGTGCATTGAACCGCATGTTGGCATACCTCTTCAGTTTTTTCTCCAAGAGTGCATAGTTCCTTGGGCGAGTTGCGGTCTCTTGTGTTGCATGCCTATTCAAGGTAGTGCTGTTTTGGGGATGGACGTAGACATGTTGCATGCCTAAATAAAGCATTATACGCTAAGCATGAACAACTATCTAGTAAGGGCTGAGCTTCTCATGCAAACGAGAGGGCTCATCCGTGCTGATGTCGATCGAAGGGTGCTACCTGGTTGATCCTGCCAATAATCATATGCTTGTCTCAAAGATTAAGCCATGCATGTGTAAGTATGAACTAATTGAGACTGTGAAACTGCGAATGGCTCATTAAATCAGTTATAGTTTGTTTGATTGTACCAAGCCACGGAAGTTTGAGGCAATAACAGGTTTGTGATGCCCTTAGATGTTCTAGGCCGCACGCACGCTACACTGCTGTATTCAACGAGTCTATAGCCTTGGCCGGCAGGGTAATCTTTGAAATTTCATCGTGATGAGGATCGATCATTGCAATTGTTGGTCTTCGACGACAAATTCCTCGTAAGCGCGAGTCATTAGCTTGCGTTGACTACATCCTTGCCCTTTGTGCACACCGCCCATTGCTCTTACCGATCGAATGGTCCGGTGAAGTATTCGGATCGCGCCGACGTGTGCGGTTCGCCGCCAGTGACGTCGCGAGAAGTTCACTGAACCTTATCATTTAGAGGAAGGAGAAGTCTTAACAAGGTTTCCATAGGTGAACCTGCGGAAGGATCATTGTTGAAACCTGCCTAGCAGATTGACCAGCAAACATGTTTATCATAAGTGCAGCGGGGTGCCCTAGCGAAGCCTTATGAACGAGCTATTGCCCCACCTCCCGACGTTGGGTGGTGCTCATCTCTGAGGAGTGCTAGTCAATGCAACAACGAACCTGTCGGCTGTTGTTGGACTGTTAGAGCTGCTCGCGCGGCGAGAGCTAGTCGTCGAATGCCGGCCTGGGAACGGACTGGGAATGGCCTCTTCGGGGGCCTTCCCCGGGCGTGGAACAACCAACTCAGAACTGGTACAGACAAGGGGAATTTGACTGTTTAAATAAAACAAAGCATTGTGATGGTCCTTGCGGATGTTAATGTGATTTCTGCCAAGTTTTCTGAATGTCAAAGTGAAGAAATTCAACCAAGCGCTGGTAAACGGCGGGAGTAACTATAACTCTCTTAAGGTAGCCAAATGCCTCTTCATCTAATTAGTGACGCGCATGAATGGATTAACAAGATTCCCACTGTCCTTGTCCCCTATCCAACGAAACCACAGCTAAGGGAACGGGCTTGGCAAAGTCAGCGGGGAAAGAATACCTTGTTGAGCTTAACTCTAGTCCGACTTTGTGAAATGACATGAGAGGTGTAGGATAAGTGGGAGCTTCGGCACAAGTGAAATACCACTACTTTTAACGTTATTTTACTTACTCCGTGAATCTGAAGCGGGGCGTTGCCCCTCTTTTGGGACCTAAGGTTCGCTCTGCGAACTGATCCGGGCGGAGGACATTGTCAGGTGGGGAGTATCACTGAGGCGACACATCTGTTAAAAGATAACGCAGGTGTTCTAAAGTGAGCTCAACGAGAACAAAAATCTTGTGTTGAAAAGAGAAGGGTAAAAGATCGTTTGATTCTGATTTTCAGTACGAATACGAACCATGAAAGCGTGGCCTAACAATCCTTTAGACCTTCGGAATTTGAAGCTAGAGGTGTCAAAAATATTATCATAGGGAAAACTGGCTTGTGGCAGCCAAGCGTTCATAGCGACGTTGCTTTTTGATCCTTCGATGTCGGCTCTTCCTATCATTGTGAAGCAGAATTCAGCATGTGTTGGATTGTTCACCCACCAATAGGTAACGTGAGCTGGGTTTAGACCGTTGTAAGACAGGTTAGTTTTACCCTACTGATGATAATGTGGCGATGGTAATTCAACCTAGTACGAGAGAAACCATTGATTCGCACAATTGGTCATCGCGCTTGGTTGAAAAGCTAGTGGTGCGAAGCTACCATGCGCATGATCATGACTGAACGCCTCTAAGTCAGAATCCAGGCCAGAAGCGACGCATGTGCCCACTGTCCAATTGCCATGGGCTATGTTAGCACGGTAGATGTGCCGCGTTAGCTGCCTTGAAGTACAATTCCTACCGAGCGACGGGTAGAATCCTTTGCAGAAGACTTAAATACGCGACGGGGTATTTTCTGTGGCAGAGTGGCCTTGCTGCCAGGATCCACTGAGATTCAGCCCTATGTTGTTTCGATTTGTCCCACCCACACTCCTCCCCAAAAATCACTATGATGCAAAAAAAGGGGGTTATGATTCTTTACTTGGCCAAATAAATTGTAACTTTTAAAAACAAAAAGATGGAATAACTTAACCCGCACTTGGGTTACCACTTGGGTCACAAGGAAAAACACACACTATTTTCCTTAAGGGGGAGGAGGTAGAATAGAACCATGGTCGAAACCTTGCCCTGAGCCGTGGGCCCACGCACTTAAGCCAGGGTACAAATGCTCGAGCCGTGAGCTGTGGAATTTGCCATGAGCTCAAAAAGGATGTGCTTGATCAGAGTTCGATGAACAAAGGGAAAGAAATTGGTAGCTTAGAGCCATGGCCGGAGCCTCTTGCTTTTGGCTATCATGTCATCGACGTATAGCTCTAGATTTCTGTCGATTTGATCCTTGAATATCTTATTAACCATCTGTTGGTAAGTTTCCCCTGCATTTTTCAAGCCGAAAGGCATCACCATCTAGCATTATACCCCCGTAGGTGTGATAAAGGCCGTGTGCGGCCTATCTTCTGTGTCTAGCGGAATTCGGTAATAGCCGGTGTTGGCATCCATGAAACTCAATAAAGCATGACCAGTAGTAGATTGATCCAACTCGTCAATCTTGAATAGCGGATAGTCATCCTTTGGGCAGGCTTTGTTTAAGTCCGTGAAGTCCACACACATCCTCCATTTCCCGGATGGCTTCTTCACAAGGACCACATCAGCTAACTAGTTCGAGTATTTACACTCTTTAATGAACCCGGCTTTCAGCAGCAGATCTATTTCTTCTTTGGCGGCTTGCGCTCTCTCTGCACCTTGATGTCATTGCTTCTACTTAACGAGCTTGTAGCTGGGTTTGATGTCGAGGTAATGTGAAACTACCTCCGTTGGGATCCCAGGCATTTCTTCGACGGTATATGCGAATACCTTCCGGTATTGCCGAATAACAGCTATTAGGTCCTCCGTGAGGGGTCCGACTAGATTCTTGCCAATGCGTTTTTTTTTTTTGCCCCCAGATGGCAACTTCTTCTAATCCTTCTACAAGTTGAGGCTGAGTTGTTTTATGGGCGTCATTATCGGCCAAATGAAAAACCGACTCTACCTGCTCTACTTTTCTCTTCCGACTTTCATTCTGTCGTTCATTGCTTACAGCCCCCATTTTAAGTGAATTGACATGACATTTTCTCAAAATTTTTTGATCCCCATACAAGATCCCGACTTTGCCATCGTCTTTTTCATATTGGATGACCAATTGGTGTGTGGATATGACAACTTTGACTTTATTAATATGGGGAAGACCTATGATAATATTGTAGGGAAATAGAATGTCAACTACAGTAAAGCAAACCAGCAAGGTTCGGCCATTTCCTTTTTCTCCAAATCTGACTTGTAGAACTATAGTACCAGATGGGCAGACTCGGCTGCCTCCAAATCCAACCAGTGGTCATTCAAGCTTCTCTAAGTGTTCGGGGCCGTATTTGAGTTGTTTCAAAGAGTCCATAGTTATCAAGTATGCAGTGCTGCCGGTGTCCACTATGACCCTTCTGACGTTCATGAGGCCGACTTTGATTGTAAGCACAATTGGGTCAGAATAGGGATATGCTGAATGGGCTGACTAGCTTCTCCGAATATCATCTTGGGTGCGTCAACTGCTTGTTTATCTTCGATGGTCATAGTTTTCAAGGTATGAATGATGTCCTTGACTGAACGGTTGCTTGGGTAGTATTCCAAATATCCCCCTGATATCATATAGATTATGCCTTCGGTGGTCTCGAACTGTTGATCGTTCCCATCCGAACGCCTTGCATTCCTCTAGCGATTATCTTCTCGACGGCCTCGGGCTCGGCAGCTGTCATGTTTTAAATATCTGTCTAACTTTCCTTAATCGGCCAACTTATCCAAGACTTTCTTCAATTCACGGCATTGAGACAAAGAGTGGTCGTGCTCTTTGTGGTACTCGCACCATAAATCCATCTTTCTCCTATTCTGGGAGGTGGATACCCTAGGATGGACTAATAGTTGTTCTCCGACCGAATAGAACAAATACTTCTAGCTCCTGTTGAAACGGGATTCTCCGTTATCCCTTGTTTCAAATGTAGGGTAAGCCTGTGCTTGTCTCCTACCTTCATCCTGGGGAGGTACCATCGGCGAGCGTAACCACTCTCTCCCATAGGAGTCCGAGTTACACCGGTTAGGCGTCCGTTCTTGTGATCTTCCCACCTTGTCCTTCTTCTTCGTCGGATCTAAGGGTGTGCATATGTCCGATGCGCGAATAAACCTCTGAACTATCACAACAGCTTCGGCATAGGTAGAGATATCGTGCTCTAGGAGCTTCCATTTTAACTTGGGCGTTCGAACACCATTGATTAAAGCCGGTACCGTGGCTGCATCGTTCTCTGAACATATGAAGTGATAGATTCTCCTTCGTTCTGGATCACGGACATCAGGTGGAGGTTGGATTTCCTTTGCCTCTAAGCAGCAAAAAAATGATCAAGGAAAAGAGACTCGAGGGATGCAAAACTATCTACACTTCCAGGTGGTAGGGACCGTGTACTAGTTGAGGGCCAACCCTAAAAGGCTAGTAGGGAAAAAACTTGCATAGCATAGCCTCGCATGTCGTACTGACTGCCATATGGGCGCGGTATGATGCGGTACGTTCATCAGGATCATCTGACCCATCAAAAGGCTTGACTGCCGACACCTTGTCCTTGTTCAGGTTCTAAATGGATAGTATTTGGGCTGATAGCGGCGTCTAGAAAACGACGGGGGCAAAAAGGGGTTCCTCCCTCACGTAATCTCCTTGCCGAAGGGGGCTGTGGTAAGATTCGTCTAGTATTTCATTTCCTACCCTTTTTGAATTGAGGTAGGTCCTTGCGTCTTGCCTTTTCAACTTCCTCCTGTTGATAATATGGTGGGCGTCAAACCTTGAGTGTTCAAGAGCCTACTAGGGTCCTGATCAGTTATCTCTGTAGGAATCGGGTTAGGATCCGGGGCGGAGAATTCAATGGACGGCGACTCCCTAACGTCTCTTGCTGAGCCTGGCGGTTGTGGGCATATTCTTCCCGATAGGCGGACTCCTGACTTTCCGCTACATCCTCTATCTAGAGGTCTTGACCCTGGTGTTGATTCTGCTGGTTAAAGGTTGGAACCTGTTCTGTTTGTCGACGGGCAGAATGCCAAATAGTCTACTATGGGGGTTGCAGGATATTCGGCAGAGTCTGAACTGGTTGTTGCAATGATTCCTGAAAACGGGTTGTGATAGTTGCGGCAAAAGCATCCAAGTCCTGCTGAGTAATGAAGTTCGGCGGCGGAGCCATGTTCGGACTTGGCCCCTAATCATGAACCAAATTGACCGAATGGTGTTATAATTGCCTCGTATTAGCTTGCATGTTTCTCTTGGAATTCATGGCTTTTTGTCGGACTTAAATTGTAAGGTGTATTTATCGAATGGTATATTTATCAACTTAATTTAGGAACGAACAACGTTACTTTTCCGAGGGCGGTTTCCCAGAAAGCCCATCTGACACTCAAGTCAGTGATCAGGAATATAAAACAAGAAATGAATGCAAGTAGTTGGAAAGGTTTTAGAGAGAGAAAAACGACATAGCATAAATGGTAATAAATATGGATATTTATAGGGTAATAAATGACCTGAGAAGACTAACCAAGGGCATTATGGTAACTTCACCCTTCAAGGTAGGCTTTTTGATGTCTTGATTGGTTATTAGGATTATTAGGACCTTCGGCCTGGCCTATCAAATTAGAGTTGGTTGACCCAGTAACAAGACCCTTTTTAGCCTTTTATATCATTCAAAAAATTTACTTTTAGCCATTTTTGAAAATAATATCAATGACTCTCATTCATACAATTTTTAAAATGATTCCCTATTTTTCCCCTAATTTTCCAAATTTTTAAAGCCATGTTATTTTTTTCCGGTTAATTTTAGTTTTATAAAACAAGATATTTAATGATTTTTGATTAGTTAATATGAAGTAATGTCATCATATTAATTTTCCAACAAACGTTCTATTTTTTCAAGATTTTTACAAGTTTTTATCAATGTTTCTCCAACTTAACGAAAAAAAATAAAATACTTTTTTAATGAAAAAATTATTTTTAACTAAACAAACGTCTTTATATATATTTTTTATCAAGTGTCTCTTAATTTTTAATGATTTTTTGTCAATTTTTATAATTTTTTATTATTTTCGCCTTTTTCAACCTTATTTAATTAAAATAAAATATTAACAATTTTTTTTAAAAAAAATTTTCAGCTTGTAAATTTTCTTAAATATATATTCTAACAATACAAGCCATAAAAATGAAATTAATTTACAAATAAAAGTGAGATTTGGTCCAAGGAAAAACTAGTGTAACTTAACTTGCTTTTGGGTGTCCCCTTGGGTCACAAGGGAAAAATCTCAGTATATATTATAGGAGGAAAGAGTTTGGGAGCCTTGGGTTGGCATGGCTAGTACCCCCTCGCCCAGGCATAGGCATAATGCATGCGAGGGTTGACTACCCTCGTCATGCTGAATGCCATCCCATAGGCCCTCGCCGGCGATCGGTTTTTTCAGGTGGCTGGTCGGCCCTACCAGATGATTCATTTGGGGGAACGTCCCTTCGGTTGCTGGTCCCTTCGGTTGAGATGTGCTTGAGGCCTAGGGAAAAGTTGTAGGTCTACCCAGGACGTGATTTAGTACGCGGGCTGATTCGTGTCGCTGGTCCCTTTGGTTGCTGGTGCCTTCGGTTGAGATACACTTGAGGCCTAAGGAAAAGTTGCGGGCCTATCCAGGACGTGATTTATTACGCGGGCCGATTCGTGTTGATGGTCCCTTCGGTTGATAAACGCTTGAGGCCTAAGGAAAAGTTGCGGGCTTACCTAGGACGTGATTTAGTACGCGGACCGATTCGTGTCGAGGTCCCTTCGGTTAAGATACGTTTGAGGCCTAAGAAAAAGTGGTGTCTCGTGCTATGGACGTGATTTAGAAAGTGGGCCGATTCGTGTGGATGGTCCCTTCGGTTGAGATACGCTTGAGGCCTAAGAAAAAGTTGTATCCCGTGCTCTGGACGTGATTTAGTACGCAGGCTGATTCTTGTCGATGGTCCCTTCGGTTGCTGGTGCCTTTGGTTGAGATACGTTTGAAGCCTAAGGAAAACTTGTGTCCCGTGCTCTGGACGTGATTAAGTACGCGAGCCGATTCGTGTCTTGGGTCCTTTTCAGATGCTTGCCGAGCCCTTGATGAAGTCAGAAATATTACGTCTCGTGATCCTTGATTGCTACGTCAGTAGCAAGATGGGTGTTTGGGTCGTGGATTAGTAAGGCTTCTTCTATTGGGTTTGGCCTCTAGGTTGGCTTTGAGCTCGTAGGGATGTTGTGAAAGGCCGCGTCTCGTGATCCCTTATTGCTGCTTTGGTTGCATGACGAGTGTTTAGGTCGTGGCATAGTGATGCTTCCTCTTAAGGGGTTGGCCTTTAGAAGGATGGGTAGTTAGGGGTGCTGGCTTTGAGCTCCTGAGGATGGTGTGAAGTTCACGTCTCGTGATCCCTTATTACTGCTTTAGTGGCATGACTGGTGTT